>NW_022196904.1:36894181-36918806 GCF_008632895.1 Mastomys coucha
CCCCCCGCCTGATATAAGCCTCACCTTTCATATAAGCTGCACCCCTCAGGTAAGTCCTACCAGGCCAAGTCCACAGGTAAGCCCCGCCCACACATCGCTGTTCCATTTGCTCCCTTGACCCTCTCACCCGCTGCAGCTCCTGGTTCTTCTCCTCCAACTGTGCCTCTAGCTGCCGAAGCCTCTCCTCAAAGTTCCCATGGCGTTCTTCAGCCTAGTGGACAGGACCCGTGGAGCGTGACGTGACTCCACCACGATCCCCGCCCCTGCACCTCTGGCCCCGCCCCTTGCCAGGCTGTCACCTTGTTCAGAGCAGCCACGCGCTGCGCCAACTGAGCCTCTATCTCAGGTAAGGTCTCAGCCTTCTGCAGGGTTTGCTGCAGCTTCTGCTTGGCGTCATCCAGCCACTCAGCCAGCTGACGGCTCTTTTCTTCACTCTGGGAGAGAAAGGGGTAGAAGAACGGAGCGGCTTGGTTACCCAGCCACAGTATCCTCCCACGGTCTCCTGGGTCTCTTGCTGGGTGGACTCTCACCTGTCTGTACAGGGACTCTTTGCTGGCCAATTCATTCTCCAGCTTGTCGTTGGCATCATGTAGAGATGTGGCCTCACGCTGAGCACTCAGGTAGCGCTTCTCCAGTGTGGTGATGCGTTCTTCCATATCTTCTCGTTGAGCCAGGGCCTGCAGAGGTTGTAATGGGATGTGTGGACTACAACTCCCAGAAAGTCTTATGGCAGCAGAAGCCAAAAACCCCAGACAAGGCACACCAGGGTTTATAGAAAATAAGCTCCTTGCTCCATTCTGTGTCACAACTTTTAAAGCAGTTCTGGGTTAGAGCCTCCGTAAAGATGATAGAAGGCCCAGAACGCAGTAATGTCACATTACTGTTATCCCAGTAAGTGGGAAGCTAAAGCAAGGGGACTTTGAAAGCCAGCCAAGTTCAAGGCCCACCTGGGATACATAGGGAGACCCTACCTGATAAACAAATAAAAGACTAAAGACCTATGGGATATAGCCTTCACTCAAGTCACACTTTGGCATAACACTGTCCTACTGAGTATTTGCTGGTGTCTCTCTGGAAGGTTCACACCATCTTTCTTTGTTTTTTGTTTGTTTGTTTGTTTTGTTTTGTTTTTTGAGACAGTGTTTTTCTGTGTAGCCTTGGCTGTCCTGGAACTCAGTAGACCAGGCTGGTCTCAAACTCAGAAATCCACCTGCCTCTGCCTCCCAAGTTCTGGGATTAAAGGCGTGCACCACCACCGCCTGGCTCACACCATCTTTCACAGAGCTACCAGACTAGCCCAAGCTTAGAAGCCCAGAAGATATGCCAGAATCAGGCGGGAGATAGGCCTGCCTGGGGCTGTCCTGAGAAACCTTGTGATGGAGGCAAACAGCCCCTGCCACCTGCCAGGCTAGTGAGGAATAAAACATTCAATTTTTAATTCACTTTCTTCAAGTATCCAGACCAGCAGGGCCTAGTACTCAGGAGGCTGAGGCAATAAATCATTATTCCACAGCCAAACTGGGCAAGTTAGCCTGTGTCAAGATAAAGCAGCTAAAGGAATATAGCTCAGTGGTAGATGCCTAGGCTCCCCCAGTGAGGGGCTGAGAGAGTGACTCAGAAGTAAAGTGCCTGCCAGTGAGAAACTAGGGCCATGGCTCAGAGGTAGACAGATCATGGGCCTAGGGTATATAAAGTCCTAGGTTCTATCACCATGGTAACACAGGAACCAGGTGCCAAGGGTCACTCTGCCACACACAAACACTCATATTAGTCCCATTGTACAGATAAGGAAACTGAGGAGGGATTTCACATAACTTGGGGACTGAGTCCAGGTCCTGTCATCCTTGAATTCAGTTACTCTGGAAGGGCTGGGACAAAGCTGGGGTAGGAGTCAGGGGACAGAGAGTGGTTCTCCAGGGGCTCCGCCTCACCTCCTTGAGGTCGCGCTGCAGCTTGGAGTTAGCTTCCTCGGCCTTACCCAGCTCGCGGTGAGCAGTGCCCAGCTCCTCCTCCAGCTGGCTCATCTGACGGCACAGCACCGCCAGGCGCTCCCGCAGCTGGCACACCTCGGCTCGCTGCCGCTCCAGTGCTTCCTCCAGCTCTGCCGTGCGCCGGTTCGATTCTCCAATGGGTCCCAGGCCATTGGCAAGGGTCTGGAGAGAGAGAGAAGAACAAATAGAACCCAGGGTGCAGAGCTGGGTTGGTCAGCCTCCCTGAGGGCAGCCGGGTATGGCGAGGGAGAATCAAAGACCAGTAAGGATCTTGTAGACCAAAGTCCAAAGGGGTCTGTGTTTGAGGGTCACAGTGACCAGTAAGAATCTTAGGGGATCAGATAGCATTTGGTCAGTGAGGGTCATGCCAAACATTAAAGTGGCCATCGGAGGCCGATGAACTGGATCAGCCACTGAGCCTGATGGCCTGGGTTTAATCTCCACGACTCACATTATGAAAGGAGAGAGCTACTCCCTCAAGTTGTCCTACGACTTCCTCATGCACATAAACAAGACCTTCCACATTATCTTTGCACAGACGAGGGTGATAAACACTTTAAAAGGGGTCTGGCCGTGGTGGCACATGCCTCTAATCCCAGCACTTGACAACTTGAACTCTGTGGGTTCAAGGTCAGCCTGGTCTACAGAGCAAGTTTCAGAACAGCCAGGGCTACACAGAGAAACCCCGTCTCAAAAAAACCAAAAAGAAAAAGAAAAAGAAAAAAGAAAAGAAAGTCAGGTTACTGGGCATAATTGCAGCATAGGCTTGTTTTGTTTTGTTTTGTTTGGTTTGGTTTTGGTTTTGGTTTTGGTTTTTTTCGAGACAGGGTTTCTCTGTGTAGCCCTGGCTGTCCTGGAACTCACTCTGTAGACCAGACTGGCCTCGAACTCAGAAATCCGCCTGCCTCTGCCCCCCAAGTGCTGGGATTAAAGGCGTGGGCTACCACCACCCGGCTAGGCTTGTACTTTCAATGACTTGGGAGGCTGAGGCAGAAGGATCTTGAGTTAGAGGTCACCTGGTGGTGATGGGCTGAAAATGCTCAGTGGTAGAAGTCTTGGCAAAGAATATAAGATGCCCTAAAGTCTATCCTCAACACAATCATCAGTCAGTCTATCAGCGCTGAGAGGAGGTCTCGGAGAAGGGAGTAAGACCTCTCACCTGTCCGTCCCCATCCTTGCCTGGCTCCTCAAGTCCTGACCGCCTCCTAGACAGCTGGTCTCTAAGGTTCAGGGCCTAGAAGAGTCAGAACACCAGAGCACACTGAGCTCCTCCTTAGGAGCCCTGATTTCCTTCTGGGATCCAATCACATTGGCCCCTTCCTTTAGAACACAGCCAATCAATTTCTTAGTCCTCCACCAAGACACGGCCCTCCCCTTCTTTGCTGCCCACTACCTACCTCCTGATTGCTCAGTTCCAGCTCCTCCTCCAGCACTGCTACCCTCTCCAGTGCCATCCGCAGTCTTTCCCGGACCTGCAGATCGGTGTGAGATAAGATCAGACCTTGTAGGGCTTAGGACGGTAGGCTTGTCGTCCCAGCTACTCAGAAGACTGAGGCAGAAGGATCCCAAACTCAACATCTACATGAGATGCAGATAAGACTCAGTCTGGGTCAGGCGATCCTGTCCCAGAATTCCAGCCAGGCATCAGGCAGACTATTCCCCCACTATACACTGGTCTATTTCTATTTCTACTTTTTTAAAAAGAGATTTATTTATTTTTATTTATATGAGTACCCTGTAGCTGTCTTCAGACACACACCCAGAAGAGGGCATCAGATCCCATGATAGATGGTTGTGAACCACCATGTGGTTGCTGGGAATTGAACTCAGGACCTCTGGAAGAGCAATCAATGCTCTTAACTGCTGAGCCATCTCTCCAGCCCCCTTATTTTTACTTTTTTAGCCAAGGTCTTGCAACATAGCCTTGTATGGCCTGGAACTCTGTGTAGACCAGACAAACCTCAAACTCATAGAGATCTATTTACCTCTGCCTCTTGAGTGCTGGGATTAAATAGTTCATATATCTTTTTTTAGATTTATTTATTTATTTTATGTATATAAGTACACTGAAGCTGTCTTCAGACACACCAGAAGAGGGGATCAGATCTAATTATGGATAGTTGTGAGCCACCATGTGGTTGCTGGAAATTGAACTTGGGACCCCTGGAAGAGAAGTCAGTGCTCTTAAACACTGAGCCATCTCTCCAGCCCTCTCATATATCTTTTTATCAAGTCATGTTCCAATCCATCATGGTAACATTTTCTCCCATGGGAAATACCTCCAGCCAATCATAGCTAGCTTTCCTGTTTCCCACTTAGTTCAGTTGAGGTCGACCACATGTTTTCTCTTCTTCATCCTCTCGTTCTCCTACCTTCTCATCCAGGGCTTTGTGGTGCTCAAAGAGGGATTTTAGAGCCTTGAGCACCTCCACCTCAGAGGAGACCCCTCCAGGGGACTGGGCTTGGCGTTTCACCACAGTCATTCGCAGGGAACGCTCGTGCCTGGACACCAGGCACTCAAGGTGTTCCAGAAGGAGCTGGAAGGATAAGGCACCGAGTCAGGGGAACGAAGCAAGGGGAAGAAAGGGTCAAGGAAAGGGATGACCCGTTGGGAGTGCACAAGGAAGAAGGGATAAGACCATGCACAGGTGAAGAGAAATGAGGGAGACAGCCAAGGCAGAGCTGAGGAGGGAAAGGGGGATGGGAGCACGGGAAGGCAACGATACAGGAGACTGGGAACAAGGAAAAAGAGAAGATGGAAAACTAGATGTTGGAAAAAGATATGTTGGCCAGCACCACCCTGTGCCCATCCCGCTTAAGCTCCATCTCCATAGCCCTCACCCGGGTGTTGTTTCGCTCCGCCTTCAGCTCTGCGATCTCTTCTTCCCTCTCCAGAAGCTGTTCCCGACATAAGTTAAGCTCCTTCGTCAGAGCCGCAAACTCCTGTCCAGGCGTGGGTAGGATCAGATGGCTGACTCAATTATTCCTCTCTTTGTGAGAATTTGAAAGCTCTGACCCTCCTGGCTAGGCCCTGCCTCCTCCGGCCACTCAAAACTGCCCCTTACTAAGTCCTGCTAGACTAGCAGCTCAAATCTTGCCCCTGTGGGCAAACTCTCCATTTTGTTGCTGTGGACCTTTATGGGTCCTGATTGCAGAATCTCGGCTTGCAGCTCAGACCCCGCCCTCTTACATAAACCACGCCCGTCTCCATGGTAAGACCCGCCCACCAGTGTTAAGCCAATTCCATACTCCCGGGCTATACTTTGGCACTACCCATCTTAGGCCACCCTCTTTTCCAAACTGGAACCTTCTACAGGTTCTGCTCTCCTAGTAAACCCTACACATTTGTTTTTGTTGTCTGGTTTTTTTGTTTGTTTGTTTGTTTCTTAGTGCTTCCAGACGGAGTTTCTCTCCGTAGCACTGTTCATCCTAGAACTCACTCTGTAGACCAGGCTGGCCTCGAACTCAAAGATCGCCTGCCACTGCTTCTAGAGTTCAAGGAGCATGCCACTCCCAGATTACCTCCTAGACCCTGAGTGGTACTAAGCCCCACCTTTCTGGCCGCCCATGCCCCTCCCTCTCAGGCCGCCCATTCCCCAACCTCTCATGCCCCGCCCCTTATTTATAGTCCCGGCCTCGCCTAACAGGATTTCTCCAGGCTCTGCCTCTCTCAAGCTCACCTTTTCACTAACCCCTAGCCTTCTTGCCACTCAGGCCTGGCATCCTCAACAAGTCCTACTTCTCAGGCCCCGCCCTTTCTATATAAGCCCTGCCCATTTCGCAGCTAAGACCCGCCCACCGAAGGCAATCCAATCCCACACTCTCTTCCGCCTGGCCCCGCCCATTCATGACAACCCTCGTCTTTAGGCTCCGCCTCCCTAAGACCCCGCCCCACCTGAGGCAGAGCGATGCTGAGCTGCCGCTGCAGCGAGTCCTTCTCGTGGCCGAGCTCGCGCAGTCGTAGCTGCGCTGTGGCCAACCCGTCCTGCGCCTCTCGCAGCGTCTCCAGCAGGCGCTCGCGCTCCGTGAGCATCGTGACCATGAGGCGCTCCAGCTCGCCGCCGGCCTCGTCCGGGCCCAGCGCCGAGCCCCGCCGGCCATCCTCGCTGATGGTAGGCATCACCTCGCACATCATGGCGGCGGTGCCGGCCTGCGGGTACGCAGAAGGGACTGATCAACCTTGTCAGGGCTCAGGCAGATAACTGAGGCAAGGCTAGTGAAATACTCCCTGGGGCCCCAATCCAGGCATTGTATAGGCGGCGACTGAGGTCAGCAAAGCTGACCATGACACGAGGAAACTGAGGTACAGCTAAGTTGGGCGGGGGGGGGAGGGCAGAAACTAAGTGCTGGCCTCCAAGAGTGGGAAACTGTGGTCTGTCCTTTGCAATCATGGCACAGGTAAACTGAAAATCATTGCTCTTAGATAAACAGCGAGAGCTGCTTAGGTAAAAGTACTTTGGGTCACTGAGGCTTGGCTCCACTGGCAGCAAACCAAAGCCTGGTCACTCAGGAACTGGAAAAAGCTGGTGGGCCAGTCACTGGCTAAGTGGGTTAAAAACTCAGCTTGGAATCCTCAACCCACTCTATAGATGAGGAAACTGAGCCTCAAGCCAGGACCACACCTTGAAAAAGTCATAGGGCTTCAGATACTGAATTGGGTCACTGGACTGTGATTTGCTCATCTCTGTGATCTAAAGACCAACACTCCATTTGAAAGAATAAGAGTGAAAAGCGTAGCAGGAGAGCTGGAATCGTAACTCAGTGGCACAGCACATGCTTGGCACAAAATGAAACTCTGGATTGAATCCTGTACCACTAAAATAAAATATTCATGTACTAAGCCAGGCTAGGTGGTGCATGCCTGTAATTCCAGTACTTGGGAAGTGCAGATGAAAGGATCAGGAGTTCAAGGTCATCCTCGGATATTTTAGGAAATTCCGGGTCAGCCTGGGTTACTTTAGAGCCTTTCTCAAACAAAACAAAACAAAACAAAAATGCATAACAGGGAGTAGGGCTGAGTCATCTAACTCAGGTCATAGGAATCTGAGCCCCCACAACTAGTAGTCCGCTCCATCTAGGGGTCTGAGCCTCCAACAGTCTCTTTTCGGACCCCTCTTTCCTTCCAGTGACTCTAGATCTCCTGCACAACCGTAAATCTATACTGTTGGACCCTTCTTCCCGCCCACTCAGTTTCTAGTAGCCCTAGGATGCTCCTCCTGCCCCACCCTCATGAGGCGTTAATCAAGAGTGTGGGAGGAGGGAGAGGCGGGGTTTATAAGGCCAGAAGGCGGGACTTGGGTTCCCCGGGCCAGGGGCGGGGCGGAGATGTAGAGAGGCCCAGTGAGCCTCTCCCTGGAACACTTCAGGTCCAACAAGTCCATCTGGACAGACCGAAAGCAGGAGGGACTTTCACTCCTTTCCTTCCCCTCAGTGCATGCAGCGACCTAACCGGTTTCAGATTGGATACTTCCCGACTCCACCCAAATGAGAACTGTGACCAAAGTCATTAGGTCGTTGGGTTCCTGTGAGACAAGAAGGGCTCTTGAATACAGGAAAGAGTGCAGCTGGGTCCCTAAATCCCCTTTGACTTTAAATTGTCTGAAACTCTACACTTCCCAGAATCTGGATTCAGCAAAAAAGTTTATATCAGCTTTAGCTTTAGCTTAAGACTAGACCCCAACATGAAACCTCAAACCCACAATCAGGTCAAAATGCACAGCCTAAGATGAATTAGATGACTGTAGACCCTCAGAAAGAAAGACCCTGAGAAAGAATGGACAGTCAATGTTACCAAGATGCCACAGAATACAGAAAAGATTAAGATTAAGACACTGAGTGTGTGTCTGAGGGCAAGAGCTGTTTCTTTGGCTAACTAGAGGGCCCTATGCTACAACTGAGGGCTGGAAGGTGAAATCAGCCCAAAGCCCACTTGGTAACATAAATAGGTGCCTGGAACACCCCAGAACCCACAGAGGTGAGCACAATGACACAGAGGGACACCCCTAATGCAGTATATAGTAGATCTGGTCAAAAGACAGAACCTAGAACTCAGAGCTTGCTTAGCATGAATGCATGGCAATAGGACATATGCTGAGACCACAGCTGATCCCAGGTGAGGCAGGAGGATTGTGAGTTCAAAACTACCACATTGAAATCCTGTTCCAAGTACACACACACACACACACACACACGGCCAGGAAGATGGTTCAGTGAGCAAAGCATGCTACCAAGACTAAAGACCCGAGTTTGAGATTCTGGGACACATATGGTGTATGAAGAAGAGAACTCCTGCAAACTGTCCTCTGATCTCCACATGCACACTGTGGCATGCATGCACACATGCAGTAAAACAAAATGTCCCAAATAACAACACAGAAAGAGAGAGAGCGCCTCTGTAGGAGGTGGTCTGTTTAGAAAACAAGAACATTTTGAAGCTGAAGACTCTAGAAAAGGCGAGAGTCTAGAACAGGCTCAGAATGCCAAGGCAGCAGATGGAGCTGGAAGCCTATGATCCAGCAAGGAACAAGACTGACACCAAAGCTGAGACCATAGTAGGGAAAAGGTAGAAGCTACAGACAGAGACCTAGAACCCGAGACTTCAAAAGATAAGCAGAACACTGCTCTGGAATCTCCCAGGTTTAAGATTGTGCAAGCTATGGTGGAGGGATGGGGGGATGGAGAGAAGGTGCAATGATTAATAGCACTGACTACTCTTCCAGAGGACCTGGGTTCAATTCTTAACACCTGCTTGGCAGCTCCTGTTGTAGAGGATCTGGCACCCTTGCACAAACATATATGCAGACAAAACACTAATGCACATAAAATAAAAATAAATCATTAAAAAAAAAGATTGTGCACGATAGAGTTTCAAAGAATACTAGACTATTTAATTGAAAACAACTCATTCTGCAAGTTCGAATATCCATGGGAAGATGGAAATCTAGAACAACAACAGACGTGGCCAGAACATAAAACACATCTAAAATGAAAGCTCAGCAGATACTAGTCTCTAAGGGTGGGTATAAAGTGAGACCTTTTTGTTATTGGTCTAGTGGTAGTAATTGAAACCTGGACTTTGTGCATGTGAGGTAAGTGCTCTGCCCCAGCAACAACCCTAACCCCTGTAGCTAGAAATATAGGGCATGTCTGAGGGCAGAAAGTGGCTTAGGCATGTTGTCTAGATATTGGTAAAGACTGGAGAAGAAAGAAGAAAAATTAGGAGGAGGAGAAAGAGAAAAAGAAGAAGAAGAAGAGGAAGAGGAGGAGGAGGAGGATGAAGAGGAAGGAGAAGAGGATGAAGAGGAGGAGAAGAAAAAACTGCAGAACATAGTGAGTTCTAATCCAGCCTGGAATGCATGACAAAATCCTGCCACTGGGGATGGAAAGGGAGCAAGTGAAAAAAGACATGCCTAGAATTTAGTTCATGGCATTGAATGTAGATCACAACATGCCTTGGTGAGGACAAAACAGATGCATCATCTGGGAATGTTCTGGAACTTAGAACCTTGAACACAACACAAGGAAAGGACTCATTATAACTAGAAATGCAGAAAGATGGCTAGCAGGTTCCAGATCACCTCATGACCCTGATTTCAGAACACACCTGGAGGAAAGGATGGCTGTTTGGTACTTGGAGTATGAGACATCAGATATTACCATATGGGTCTCTAGAGGCAATGAGATGCCAGAAATATCCAGGTTTGGGGGAGAGGAGACTCTGCAAGTCTAGCGCCTGAGATGATAGAGCAGATGAGCGTTTGTTAAAGCCATAGAAGATGTGAAGTTGATAGAACACTGAGGCCACAAAGACCTGAGGATGGGAGTGGAATGCAGAGCCAGGGTCCAGACCTTTGTTTCTACCTAGGGGTGAAAAAACTTAGAGCCTGACTGTTGGTGGAAGTGTAGGCCTGGGTGGGTGATCTGATGGACTGGACACTCACCACAACCTGAGATTCTTGGGCCCTGAGATGAGTGTTTGTTCAGGTGGTGGCTACAAGATGGGAGCTAGACACTTGGATCTCCAAGGGGGAGTGAGGACAGAAGCTGAGGAATTGCATTCCAGATCTTTGAAAGGAAGTCATGGCGCCTGAGTCCATAAGGCAGCAAGCAGGTGCTGGTGTACCAAGATGCTGGACATATTTGTGGGGGGCTTAGAGGGAGCCGTTAAAGTAGGTCCTAAGTGGGGAAGGGGGCAAAGACTAGGAAACTGGATTTCCCGGGTACTGAATAAGGTGACAGTGATTAGTCAGGGCCAGCAGATATATGGACACTAACAGCTTTTCAGAACCAGGTGGGAGCGGGAGGCTCCATGCCAAGGTTTCTAAGTGGCCTGGGCAGGGACATTCACAAGCTGTATGTAAGTGAAGCAGCTAGAGTCCCAGAAAGCTAGAGTGCCTAAAGATGGGCCTGAGAACCCTGCGGCCCATCTGGGAAGGGGGCGCCGGGGATCCCCAGGTCATAGGCGCGGTGAGGGGGAGGGATCCCCACACCACCTGCATCCCCCCTCCCTGGCGGCGGTGGCAGGAGATGGGGGAGGCGAGGCTACTGAGAGAGCTGACCATGGACAGCTCCGGCTCGGGCCTGTGTCCAGGGCGAGCCGGCCTGGACGGAGGAACGTCGCCGGCTGATCCAACCAGGTGGGGGACGCAAATGGGGGAATGATTTGGACACAACGAGGAGAGCCCCACATTGGTGACTAGTGTCTGGTGCTCCCAAGACTGCGCCCAGAGGAGGGATCTAGACTGAGGGGTCCCCTGGGCTGAACTGAGGGATCCAGGCTTCTGGGCCCTGGAGGTGGCACAAGGAGGCAGCCCGCCTGAGATACTAGGGTTCGGCGGGGCACTCTGAGCTCCGGGAAGGGACACGCCTGGGTCTCTTGGGTTGGCTTGTGAAATCTGGAGTCTGGGTTCCCTTGGGATGAAGATGGGAATGTAGGATTTCGGGCAAGCGAGTGGGAGACGCTAGCCCAGGGGTCCCCAGGGTGGGAGCTGCCAGGCAAGCTGGGCCGGGTTCTTACCTACCTGGTCCGCGACGACTGCGGGAGGAGCTGGGCTGCAGGAGGGACGCGGGGTGGGGTAGGGGCACCGGGCGGGGCCCCTGGCGCCGGCCGGGGCCCGGATCTGGAGCTCTGGAGCCCTGTCTACGCCGCTAGCGCGGGCTCAGCGTCTCTTGCTCCGGCTCCAGCACTGGGGACCCCCCTCCCCCTCACGGTCTCACAGCCTTCTTACTCCCTAAAATAGCCCCCTGCCCTTGTCACCGTACAGCCTCCCCCCGCGAGGCCGCAGTCGCCAGATCCAGGGGTGCCCACCAGCGCCCCCCAAATCCCACCTTCTCCCCCCCAAAAAATTCTCCTCCCTCCCCCTCCCCCCCACAGATCCTGGGCGGTCGTGGCCCCTTTAACAGAAGGCTGACGGACGGCCCAGAATGGCCAATGAGAATTGGCGTCCGTGCCGGCCGGCGACCAGACCCCGCCTCCACATCGAGAGGGAGGGGCCGCGCGGGCGGAGAGCTGGGGGCGGGACTCAGGGTGCAGCGACCAATAGGCATGCAGCGTGCGGCGCCTGGGAGGGAGGCGGAGCCCGGCAGAGGATGATGTCACCTGAATCTAGTAGCGCGCAGCGCGGAGCGCGAGTCGCGACCACCCGGTCCCCGCGGCGGCGCGCGTCTCACGGGATACGAGGACTGGGTGGCGGGATGGGAATTCAACATTCAAGGTGGGATTTTCTTTTTTTTTTTTAAGACAAGGGCGGCTCCCGGAAGGATGTGCTCGGTTGGAAGGTGAGGCGAGTGGACGATGGGTGATGAGTGCGTGTTACTCTGCACCCCTGCGCCCGTCTAGGGTACTGCATGCACCCCACCAACCCCCGACTCCCACGCAGACAGTGGCACGGCCCGCAGGGTTCCCCCAGCTGATGGTTCGCTCCGCCCCGCCTACAGAGGCAATGATCAGGTTTCTGCTGTGTTTCAAGACTCCCGCGTCCGACTCACAGCAGGGGACCTTGCCAGGCCTTGGCCTTCCGAATCTCTTAAGGATTGGAAACAGTGGTCTTTAGTCCTGCGCCCTGGCACTCACATAGACGCTGCCTTGGGTCGGGCTAGTCTCTGGGACACCGGCCAGCCTCCGCCTTCAGAGTTGTGCGAGCGGTGTCTATCATGGTACACATACTGGAATGAGCTCGTTCTTAACCTCAGCTTCACTGTCCTCCTCCCCCACAGAGACTATTCCAGGATGCGCGACAGACACACAAGACACTCGGTGAGGGTTAAAGATCTTTAAATAAGGAGCCAGTGACAATAAATAATACTGTACAAGGGAGAAGGGTCCTGTTCTGTGATTTCAGCCCCGAGACTCCAAGGACCTGTGAGGGTGTAGAGAGGGGAGTTTTAGGCACAGGGGAGGCTCAGTGGTGGGGTGGGGGGCGCGTAAGATGTTCAAGGGTGGGGGTCTGGAGACAACAGTTCAGAAAAACAGGCACAGGGATTCTAGAGTTGGGGAACCAGAGGGTTCCAGGGCCTTGGCCACCACGGCAGGGATCAAAGATCAGGAAGCCCCTGGTGAAGAGCCAGGGATAAATGTTGAAGGCCACTGGGATCACTGGCCTGATCTGGATATGTGAGGTTGGGGTGAGCAGCAGGGAGAGAGGGTGGTGACTGGAGGCTCACGAGTAGCTGTGGTGCTGCTGGCGCCGACGGGCAGATCGCATCTTCTCAAAGCGGGCTTCCATCTCCTCCAGCACCCGAGGGGTGTAGCGCACCACCAGTTTCACTGAGCCCTGTGCGGCCTTCAGGAGTTCCACGGCCTTTTCATGGTGTTCTCCTTCCACACTCTGCAGGGCAGGCCTCGCACAGACTGCTGGCCCAAACCGCTGCCCTTACCACCCTACCCAGGACATGGGACCAGTGGATAGTGACATGGCTGCTGGGGTCAAGTCTCCAAGGCCTCCTTAACCTCTAGTGGATCACCAACATTAGACAAAGCACCCACAACCTAAAAACTGCATGTCATTATAACTTAAGAGACCCAGTGTTCTCAATGAACCAGGCCACTGAACCCGTCCCAAAGAAGTCTGTCTACACTGCCCTCCCTGCTCAGAGACAGAGCCTAGCTTTTCTGGAGAAACGATGTCCTCGGTGGTGTTTCCTTGGATTCTAATCACGGGTTTCAGGATGCTGACCGGCCCAGACATCGGTTAGAGCCAGCCTTTCTCCTCATCTCAGGGACCCTCTCTGCTCCCAGCCAGAACCACCCCTCCACATCTTAGTCCAGAGAATTACCCATCCTTCAACCTCCAAGCCAAATGTTCCTCCTGGGAAAAAAAAAAACCTTCCATCTCCTACACTGGGCTGTTATCCTAGCTAGGCTCTCTGAAGTCCTTGAGAGTCAGCAAGGAACCTCACAGGGCTGTCTACAAAGGCTGTGCTCACTGTGTAGATGGAAAGTGACCATCTAGTGCTGCCTTACAGACACTCCCAATTGCACTCACCACACCATTCACAGACAGCAGCTGGTCTCCCCTCTTGAGGCCACCATGGCGATCAGCCACACCTCCGGGGATGACTCGAGAGATATAGATGGGTGAGTTCTGCTCTTTACCACCCATGATGTTGAAGCCCAAACCCTCATCAGTCTTAGGCAGTTCCACGACCCTGGGATGTGCATGGCCCTCACTGGCCGTGAAAGCAGCCACTGTGGCCTGGAAGAGAGAAGGTGCCTCCATGAGAGAGGTCCTCGTTGAGACATGGGCACCCCAGCCAGGGTAGCCGCAAAGGTCAAGCAGGGGAATCCTGACACAGCTCAACAGAAGGCTACCCTATAGTGACTCGGACCTGTGAGAACATTTGCATTCTTCCACAAGTCAGGGAGAAGTGCGTCCTCAGTACTTAGCACCTGTCAATCTTGTTCTCAGACAAATGGAAACAAGCGCCTCCCCCCTCAGGGGTGGGGTAGGGTGATAGGGATCAGGTGGAGATAGTCTTGAGTCTGCAGGCAGTAATAAGAGGGTGGCACTGCAGTTTGGAAAGGTGTCCCTGTTCACAACATCCAACCGGATTGCCTTTTAGGGTCATTCTTACCGGCAGGAAAGTGAGCCCAGTTTCCAAGCCTGTTGCTAGAGAGAATCTCATGTGCATTCAAGTTAAAAATGTGCAGTTATTTAAAGGGCATTATAAATAAATCTTCATAGGGTAGAACAGAGATGCGCAAATGTGAAGGAGGGCGCAGAAACAGCTAGCCTGGAGGGCACTGTGCTTTCGTGGTCACGCAGACCTCCGGGGACAGGAGCTTACCTTGGCTGTGGCATGAGCCCTCACCTCGGCGCTACCAGTGATGTCCAGCGTGTCATAGAGCTGTTCGTACACCTGGGGAGTCGGGGACACGGCAACGTCAAGGAGCTGCCAGTCCACAGCCCTAGACACCGGTGTCCTCGTCTGCTTGCCCATCACCGCCCCCGCCACGGAGTGCAAGGAAACTACAACTTACACAGTACCAAGGTGCTCACCTCGCGGATGGCGGAGCAGAAGCGGCTCTGCAGGACCCGCTGCAGGGCCTGCAGCTTCTGCGGGGGCAGCTCTCCGCTACGCTGCAGCCGCTCCAGCAGCTCCACAGCCCGAGACACGTCTGCAGAAAGCGGCAGGGACCGCGAGAGCACACGCCGGCGGCAAGAAGGGCAACTGAGGTCAGACTGAAAACGATCCACGCGCCAGGCGGGTCGCCGGGACCCCAACCCCGGGCGAGGTGTTGGTGGGGCGCTCCGCCCCAGACCCTCCCACGCCCTCAGAGTGCAGGCCGCGCCCCGCCCACCCTAACTAGGTCCGCCCCCCCAACTCCCCGCAACTACAAGGCCTGTGGCGGCCCAACGGAGCCCAGAGCCCGGACTGGACCCTCGGAGCGCTTACCCCGTTCCAGCCCCAGCGGCTCCACCAGTGCAGCCATATCGCCTCTAATGCAAGCCACCCGCCCAGGCGCCAGCGAGGGGGTGCAATGCGAGGCCCCGCCCACCAGGTGCGGGCGAGGAGGTGGTGCAGCACGAAGCCCTGCCCACTCGGCAACCAACAGCTTCGGAGGGCCTGCCCTCACACTGACAGGAGGCGGTGCTGCGCAGGGTCCCGCCCGCTCCAGAACTCCGGAGACTTTCTTCCTCTGGGAGCCTTGCTCCTACAACACTACCCATCATGGGTCTGTTCTGGTCCCGATCTTGTTACTCCGTTGGTGTGTCTGCCTTGCTCTTTACAGTATGCCTGAGTTTCTCTGGCACTTTCCCTACAGTATGTCTGTGCTTTTCTGGTACTTTCCCCTCCTTTTCTCTCTTTCTTTCTTTCTTTTTTAAAGATTTATTTCATGTATGGAGTGCACTGTCGCTGTCTTCAGACACACCAGAAGAGAGCACCAGATCTCATTAAAGATGGTTGTGAGCCACCGTGTGGTACTGAGTCATTAATCGGCCCCTTTCCCCTCATTTCTACAATCACAAGTGCAGAGGAGGTTGAGTTCTTGGGGGCCTATGAAAGAGGACTGCTGTGACTTGGAAGACAGGGACACATACCAAGAGCCTATTTCAAGAAAGTAGAAAACTAAAAGCTGAAGGTGTAACTAACCTAGCAGGCTGAGATTCCAGGTTCTATCCCCTGCAGAGCATAAATCATACCTGTAATCCCAGCATTCAGAAGTGGAGGCAGGAAGATCAGAAGTGTTCAAGGTCATCCTCGGTTACACTGAAACCTCGTGGCCAGCCTGAACTACATGAGTCTTCGCCAAAACACACTCAAAGCTTGGTGGCCCACACCTTTAATATCAGTACTTCCAAGGCAGAGGCACATAGATCTCTTGAGTTTGAGGTCTGCCTATTCTACATAGTGACACTTTCAGGTATACATAATGAGACCCTGTCTACACTCACTCTCACACACATACACACACACAGAGACAGAGACAGAGAGAGAAGGGAAGATGAGACCTAGGAAACTGGCTGACTAATGTGGAGTGCCGCCTGTCTGGTGAGAGGTGGAGTGGGGAGCAATGAGGTGGACAGGTCACCATTTGTTCTCATGGTGACTGTGTGGGGAGTGCTTGAGGATATCCTCAATGTGAGGAGCCTGTAGTTAGGCTGGTGATGGTCAGCAGACAGAGTATTTGCCTAGCAAACAGAAAGCCCTGGGTTCCATCTGCAGCACTGTCTAACAATGGTGCTCATCTGGAATCCTATGCTGTGGAGGCAGTAAGATCATCAATTGCTGGGGAGCTTAGGTTACAGGAGACGCTGTATGGGGGAAAAAAACAAAAACAAACAAACAAAACAAATGACCACTTAAGCCTGTGATGTCTGACAGAGCTTGGGGACTGGAAGATGCTGCTGGCTGTCTCAGCATTTTGGGTACGGATGATAAACCTCAAGGGACAGAAGTGCAGGAGCAAGGAAACAAAAGAACAGAGGAGCCTGGGAGGCATGAAGAACCGGCTGTTTTAGAAGGTAGTCAGTGACATGGGATGCTGTTGTTGATTGGTGGGTCACAGGACTCTGGGATGTGGTATCAGAAAAGGACATGTTCAAGGCCAAAGAGAGAGCAGGTTTCTCTGGCTTCTCAACTACAGTTCTCTCACTAGTAGTTGTGTCAATGACAAAAAGCACTAGTCAGTGTGCCTTCCATAACTATCCATTTCATCAGATAGCTCAAGATGGTCTTGACCTTGGAGTGATCCTCCTCGGCAGCTTTCCAAGAGCTGGGATTTAAGGCTAGAACCACCTTGCTCGGCTTCAAAAATAGCAACCCAAACCACTCAGGCATTTGCTTCAGAAGCCTTTGTCAAGAAGTGACTCCTTGCATGGGTCCACAGGTGAGGACAGCAGGACGCAAGCTTAGCTTCTGCCTTCCAGTCTTTGGCTGAGGTAGAGATTATCGTTCTTAACCTTTTAAGCCAAGTTGAGTGCCAGGAAGAGCAAAACCTCCCTGGAAAGGTACCCTCAAAATAGGGAGACAATCCCTATCACAGGTTCCATTCTCAACAATGGACTTATCAGGACACCTGTCAGGACAGCCTGGGCCAAGAAATGATGGACTTATTATGGGCCAGATTGTTTAATCATGTAGCTCTTACTCTGTAACCATAAACCTTCTGTCAGTGCCCCAGAAGACAGACAAGGAGTCACTGGACCCCTTGTCTCTCTTCCCAGTGTTATGAAAAATCCCTCTGCTCTTCACCAGGTGCTGGATCCTCGATTGTGGGGGCTTTTGACTTAAAATCTCTGGCAACAGCTAGGTACTGCTCTTGCTGAGGACCCTTGAGTTCCCACATAAGGTGATTCACAATCACCTCTACCTCAAGCTCCAGGAGATCTGACACCTTTAGTCTCCCAGGGCATCTGTACACAGACACGAAAGAATACATTTAACTAAAAATATTTTTTATAACTCTGCCCAATGGGGCTGCAGGTGTGCAGTTGGTAGAGAAATTGCCAAGAATGCATAAAGCCCTGTGTTCCATCCCAATAAACGGGATCTGTGACCTCAGCACTAAGATAGTAGAGGACAATCTGGTCTATAAATTAAGTTCCAAGCTAAGGACACAGTTAAACCCTATCTTGAAAAGGGGGTGGGGCCAGGCAGTGATGGCGCACGCCTTTAATCCCAGCACTTGGGTGACAAGATGAAGGCAGATTTGAGTTCAAGGCCAGCCTGGTCTAGAGTGAGTTCCAAGACAACCAGGGCTTTACAGAAAAACCCTGTCTCGAAAAACCAAAGGAAAAGAAAAAAAGTTAAAGGGGTGGGATATAAACATCATTTTGGCCCCTCTGGAAGCAAACCCCCAGATACTGCAGGCTGGTCCTGCTTCAAACATCACTACTGTTTATTGGCCTAGATACTGTTATATGTACATTTACTCAACACTTTCCCTCTTGTAAACTTCAAACAATAATTTATTTTACAGCTGTGTATGTGACACAGCACAGCACACACAAGGAGGTCAATCCTCTTGTGAATTCCTAGTAGTAACAGCTCTTGGTTTAATCCGTGTGGCTGATGTCTGCCTGTGACATTCTCACTGTGGGCCACAAGCTGTGTTCTGGGATGGTATTTCACCAGGTCCTTGCTTTCTTGTTTCTACAAACTTCCACTCCTCCCCCTACATTCTCTTCTTCTTTCCAAATCCTAAGTACAAGAGCAATTTTATTTTTTTGAAGCAGTGACTTGCTTGATCCAGCTAGCTTTAAATTCATGACCTTCTCCCTTATACCACAACTGTCTTTAATGTCCTTTTTATAGTTCAAAAAGTTGGAAAATTAAGTCCTCTGGCTAGTCTTGACTCTAGAAACCATCACCTTGGGATGCTCCACTTTCACTTTAGTCATTTCCTAAACCAAGAACTTTCCTTCAGCTTGTCTGAGTCAATCTTTTCTAGCATTTCCAGTGTTCATGACAAGAAGTTTGGGTGTTCAGTATTCTGGTTTGAAAAATGGCCCCATAGACCCATAGGGAGTGTTTCTATTAGGAGGTGTGGCCTTGTTGAAGGGGTGAACTCTGAGCTCTCAGATGCTCAACCTATAACTTGTGACTTTCTTCCTGCTGCTTTAGATCCAGATGTAGAGCTCTCAGCTCCTCCAGCACCATGTCTCTCTGCACACCGCCATGCTTCCCATCATGATAATGAACTAAACCTCAGAAACTTTAACCCAGCCCCAATTAAATATTTTTTTGTATAAGAGTTGTTGTGGGGGGCTGGAGAGGTGGCTCAGCAGTTAAGAGCACTGACTGTTCTTCCAAAGGTCCTGAGTTCAAGTCCCAGCAACCACATGATGGCTCACAACCATCCCTAATGAGATCTGACTCCCTCTTCTGGTATGTCTGAAGACAGCTACAGTGTACTTACATATAACAATAAAATAAATCTTTAAAAATTTTTTTAAAAAGTTGCTGTAGTTATGGTGTCCCTTCACAGCAATAAAACCCTCCTAAATCATCTACTCAATTATCTGATACAGCATTTCTCTATGTAGGTTGGATGTTCTAGAACTCACTAGAGATCAGGCTGGCCTAGAACTCAGATCTGCCTGCCCCTGGCACTCACCTACTAAATTATTCACCTCAGGGTTGAGTGTGGTAGCATCTAGCTTTAATCCCAGTAGTCAGGAGGTAGAAGGGCAGGTGGATCTATAAGGCCAGAATGGTCTACATAATGAGTTCCTAGACAGCCAAGCCTACATAGAAATAGTCACAAAAACAAAAACTTAAATATCAACCTCAGACTTCATAATCCTTTATTCTCCCAGTCTTTTTGCTTTACCTTTACCTCAATGGCCCTGAATCTTTTGATTTTTCGAGACAGGGTTTCTCTTCTCTGTTGTAGCCTGGCTGTCTTGGAACTCACTCTGTAGACCAGGCTGGCCTCAAACTCAGAAAGCCGCCTCCCTCTGCCTCCCAAGTGCTGGGATTAAAAGCATGTACAACCACTGCCCGGCCCTGAATCTTTTATGTATTGTTCTTGTATTCCACAAGTCACCTTCCTAGCATGCCTAATAAATTTTGAATAGATGCTGAATACTGATGGCCTAAATCCTGTTTTTTAATCTTCCTAACCTGGTCTGTCTCCTAGTGGCCACCCAGGAAGTGGATGGGAGTCACTCCCCCAGAACAATGTGGTTGCTTAGATCTTACCACTATTCATCCTAATGTGCTTCTTGGTGCTCTCATGACCACACAGAGCAGTTCAGGGTAGGGACAGGCCTCAACACTTTGTAACTTTTTCAAGGACATGTATGTAGCGGCTGTTTCTCACTAATAAGAATGGTAAGTGGGCCAGAGAGATAGCTTGGCAATTAAAAGAGCACTGACTGCTCTTCTAGAGGTCCTGAGTTCAATTTCAAGAAACCACATGGTGGCTCACAACCATCTGTAATGAGATCAGACGTACTCCTCTAGTGTGTCTGAAGAGCAACTGTGTACACACACACACACACACACACACACACACACACACACAGGCCGGCATCTTACCTGCTGTTCTCTCACTTAAAGATGCAGCCTATTATGAGGGCCAGAGCTTCCCTCTCACTTGCAAAGCAGTGACCATGACTGGGAGAACAGCTCTACTTCAGGTTATAACATGTGCACTAGGAACAGCATACCAAGTGGAGCTGAACAGTAAGTAGTGACCTTTTGGAAAGATAGCAAGTACAGTAAGACATCAAGTGCCCACTATCAACAGGAAATTAATTTTATTTTTAAATCCAAGGGACCGGAACAAAAAAAAACCTCTACCCTCAGAGGCAAGCCAAGGTGGAAAGGCTAGGAAGGCAGACAGCAAGGTTAGGAGCATGTCCACAACACAGGCCTCATCTTCATTCAGGTGCTGCCTCCATCAGATATCCATTCTCTGGGGCCATGTACCCATCACCACCCTCTGCCTCCATGTACATGTCTCGACCATCACTACCTAGCCCTTCCAGCCCATTGTCCTGACCGCTGCCACCCCCACCCCGGGCCTCATCCCTGCCCCGCTCACTGCCCCGCTCCCCACGCTTGTGCTCTCGATCCCTATCACGGTCTCGGTCCCGACGACGTTCCCTCTCACTCCGGTGACTTCGACGCCTCTCCCGGTCTCGATCCCGGCCTTTCTCCTCTGGGCCATCAGGGCCATCAGGGCCAAGCTCTCCAGGAGGCCCATCATCAGGAGCTCCATCACCAGCTTCAGAGGGTTCAGCCATGTCGCCTCCGCCGCCGCCGCCGCCGCCGCCACCACCGCCACCTCCTCCTCCACCACCACCGCCACCTCCTCCTCCACCTCGAAGCTCCTCTTTTCTCTCCCGTTCCCTGCGTGCTCGCTCCCGGCTCCGACTGCTTCGTCGCTTTCGGTCTCTGTCCTTGTCCTTGCTCCGCTCCCTGGAACGGCGCCGCTCATCCTTGTCTCGACTCCGGGAGCGCCTCCTCCGGTCCCGAGAGCGGGAGCGTCTCCTTTCTCTCTCCTTGTCTCTCTCTCGGCTTCTTTCTCTGCGCTCCCGCTCGCGGTCCCTGTCCCGGTCTCTGTGTGGAAGCGGGGAGGGGCCCGGCCTATATGAGGTTAGCACTGTTTGGCAGGGCACCCCTTGTGACTGCTCTGTCCCAAGAAACCAGGTGCCCAATCTTACCTCTCATCATATCGGGAAGTGTCATCTCGGCCCGAATGCCTGATATTCACATCTGCCCCACCTCTTCTGGTACCACCAAGGCCACCTCCTATGGGCCAAGCAAAGGAACACAGGATCAGTGGAAACAGTACAAAGGGGAAAATTTTAAAGGGGGTATGCAGCTGACAAAAACCAAGCCCCTCTACTCTTTGCCATGGGGCATAATCTCCTGTCAATCATTTCCATGCCCACTGGTTGTAGGACAGCCATGTTATCCAGCAAGGATTTTACAAAGTGCTAGAGCTGGGGACAGCCTAAGAACCTTCTTGCCTACCAAGCTAGTGTATCTTACCCAAGGCTTGAGATTTTAGGCTAGTCCACTACTAACTTGTACTCTGAGCACAAAGTCCAAAGTGTGAACTCATAGAAAAGCTGAAAGAAGCTATGTTTGGTATTGTACCCCTTTAATCTCATATTTTGGAGGCAGAGGCAACCTGGCCCACAGTGAGCTTAAGGCCAGCCAAGGCTACAGGGTGAGACCAAACAAAACAAACAAAAAACAAACACAGAAAAGCTGGAAGACCTGCTACACCTAGGTTCCCAGGGTACCCTACATTTCCAGCCTTCTCAGCTGCCACTTGTTCCCCACCTGAGTCATGTAACATTTATCTTTCGTGGAGTGAGCTTACCTTCCTTGTCTCTGTACCTTCTACTTCCCTGTCAGTCTTGACTCACCAATTCAGACCCTGCTCTGCTCATCACACTACAGCACACTCCACCTGAACTGTTAGAGGCCATCAGTACCGCCCCAACTGTTCAAAGAAAGCACTACCACACCTCCCCAGATTCTGATGTGACACAAAGACTTCAAACTTGCAGATTCAATACCTCGTCTAGAAAGGTGGCATGTACCCAACCAATAGCACTAGGGAGCAGGTGGCAGTCTTATCTTTCAGGTAGGGATCTACTAATGAGCCACTTGCCCCCAGGGACTTGGCAAGGAAGGATCATGGCTTGGAATCCCATCTGCCTATGGTGGTTTCCTGCACCATCCACCTGAAGGTCTAGTGAGGTGAGGCTGTTTCACATAGGAGCACAGACTAAGAGAAGAGGTCAGCCACATGCTAGGCTGTTAGTTATAACAGGTTGGACTACTGCAAAGCAGGACCCAGACTTCCTTCCAGCTACTGGATCATAGCCTAACAGTGGGATAGGCCATCATCAATACAAGATAATGCCAGGTGTGGGGATATGGGACTGCTTTGAAGCAGCGGATTTGCCTCATGCTCTATAAGAGGCATTTTGCCAGCTGCAGATAGTTTCTGTGGTTGTGTGACATTGGAATTCTGAGAACTTTTCAGAGGGTCTATGAATCCTGGAGGTGCAAAAGGGTAGGTTGTTGGTTTGTTAAGTAGTCAGACACAAAGAAGAAACAACAAGAAGTAGTTATATATCCTAATGGTGAAGATCAAACTTGCCCCAAGGAACTCAATGTCTCTAATCACCAGGTAGTCTCCTCCCTTTCAATCCGATTTTATTCAGGAATCTCTTTCCACTCCTCTCTATTCCTTCCCCTAACCCCTTATGTGTTAGAGTTGAAAGGGTGGAAGAATAAGGGTTGAAAAAAAACCCCACAAAGTAGCCAGAGACAGCTACAATGTCAACAGCTTTCAAAATACACACTTATTTCCTACACTGGAGTTAAACTCCTTCCCTCCATTACTCTTCATATCTGACTGTCAAAAAGTCCAAAAGCAACAGAGATAGTTAAACCATAGTCTGAAACTTCAGAAACTGAGTTAAAACAAACATCTTGTTCATTAAAGGCTGAGGCAGGAGGATCACCATGAGCCTGAGGCTACCCTGGGCTTCACAGTCAGACCATGTCTTAGAACCTCACACAAATAGTAACAAATACCATTATGTGGGAAAATGCTGCACAAAGTCTCACCTAGGCTAAAGTGTCTGTCCACATAAGTGAAGAGAGCTCATACCTTACTATATTAATATCAACAAATCTGTACACCACAACTGCCTTATTTCTGAGACTTCACTCAACACAGCAGGCAGCCTCAAGAATCCACCTTTTTAAAGTGAACTGGAGGTCCCTGGGGGTTGGGATGGTAGGTTAACTCAGCACAGGTGCACAGGTGAAAGCAAAGCCAGGTAATTCTGCCTAAGACAGAGGGAAGCACTAGGCACAAAAGACCTAAATCCAGCGGGGGCCTAACCTGAGGCATCAGCAAATAGCTCAGAGACGGACACCTGTCTACAGAGTGAGCAGCAAACTCTCGAAGTCCAGCCTAAAGGTCTTGGTGGGAATCTACTGATATGATATCATAATCATGGGACTGAGACAAGAGCCTCGCATCAGTAGGCACCTCTATTCCTTATGCTTTAAGACCCTCAGATGTATTGCAAGACTTGCCACAACAACTTCCATAGAGGTGGCCCACAGCCACCAGAAAGGCCGTGAGGGTCAGATGCGAGGTCAGAAGAGCACAGGTTGCTGCACTCTTGCTTCAGATGTGAAGCCAGGAACTGGGCGGGTGATGCAGCTAGAGAGTGAATGAAGAAGTCATTCAGTGAGAGCAAGAGCAAAGCTAGAGCCAGTGATGCCCTCCAACCCAGCCCATGATACAAGTACTTGGGCATAAGGTGGCTGAGGTCAGTGCTGAAGTTACCACACTGCACAAGAGCTGCTGCTGGTCACTATCTCGTGCAGGAAAGACCAGGTATGTTTGGGTGCTCATGTGCAGGTGTCTGTGTGCACCAGTGTCCAAAGCCATGAAGATGATGAAAAGACAAGCTGGAAATGGAGAGGAACAGGCATACGCGTTGGGTAGACTAAAGGAAGAATAATCTCTAATCACAGGCCCAGGCACCAAGGGGGCATAGTGCACTCACCTAGCCGCCGGGGCCTCCAGCCCTTCACAGTCCGGCCCCTCTCCACATCCACGAGGACCCTCCTGCCATCTATCTTCTTGCCATCTGCGTGCTTGTAAGCGGCTGCAACAGATGTGGGGGAGGGGGAATTCCCCAGAAGGTCCTCTAGTCAGACAAGGCTCCATACAACAGCATCCCTGCCCCTCAAACCCCATCTACACACATACACTCACACTCCCACCAGTCAGCCAGGCAACCAACAGCCAGACAGCCCTCTCCCCACCCTGAAGGGCCTGCTCCATCCAGCTCTTTATTCCTTTTTGGCACCCCCAAGTGCTATTGGGGGGCAAAACATTCACCCTGGCCTCCCCCAGCTTTCACATGATGGAGCAGCCCCCTCCTGCCAGGGCGGCCAAAGTTGCTGCAAAGAAACTGGAGGTTAGCTGAATGCTGGCCTCTGCTGTGGGGAGGGCTCCTCCACACCCAGGCATGCACCCTAGACACCATGCTGGGCAGGAGGCTGGCTAGGCTCCTCCACACCCAGGCATGCACCCTAGACACCATGCTGAGGCGGGAGGCCCACTGGGCCCCTCATATCCAGACCACACCAGGTTATTTTTGGGTTTTTTTTTTTTTTTTTTTTTTTTTTTTTTT
>NW_022196904.1:36918816-36931279 GCF_008632895.1 Mastomys coucha
GTGTGTTTTTATAGGGGAGGTCAGTGTGAGGAAACAGACATCAGAACAGAAATGAACAGGAGTGGAAAGACCTTCAGGAACTGGCAGGGATACAGGTGGGTGCTGAGCTCCCCAGGGGCCTCCAAGGACCCTGGCTGGACCCAGAGGGGCATGTGCTGTGCTACTCAAAATCCCTGCCTTACCTGAGCCGACTGACCCTGCCACCACCTAGCCTGGCCAGCTCTGTCCTCCAAGCCGAGGTCAATGGCCAACAGGGCACGAAGCCCTGCCTGAACCCTCAGGGAAGTTGAGGAACATAAGACATAGTGGGAAGGCCCAGAGCCCAGGCCTGTGATCAGGCAGGGCTGTTAAAAAGGCCAAAAAGTCTCTGTCCAGGTCCCAGCCCTGGCCTAAGGGGCTGTGCTCACCAACCACAATACCCTGCCCCACCCCTGCCCACTCCCCCCCAATAACAACCAGAGGAAGAGAAAAAGGTGCCATTTACCGATGCCGGCCTTGCGGGTGTCCAAACCGAGCGGGATGGGGGGGGCCGGCAACTCCTGGGGGCCTGGCGAGGAGGCGGGCTTCCCGGGGGGCGGGATGGGGGTTGGGACACGGGACTGCTTACCTGGAGACCCCAAGCTTACCTGAGCACTCACACAGACCCCACACCCACCACCAATTGGGCAACTAAAGCTACAGGGAACCCTAAGAGGGAGAGACTACATTTTCCACATCATCTAGAGACAGGAGGATGAAGGAAAAAAAGGGAGCCTCTGAACCTCAGAGGAATGATTTGCGCCTGGGCTGGGAGACCTGGTTCTATCTATCCTGCCCAACCTAAACAGTGGACCTCAAGGCCTCAAAAACACCTACTGCTCATCACTGCCTCAGTTACGCTCCATTAGGTACAGGCCCAGCACTCAGTACTGGGGTCAGGCTTTCCACCTTCAACTCCATATGCCCTCCCACTAGTGGCAACAACTCTGAGGCTAGTACACAGGGGACACACCTGGGATCCAAAAGAATGCTTCCCATGCTCCAGGAGGGGCCAATTGGCCCCTAAACCCAGAACAGAGTGAGAGGGTCAGTCAAGTAAAGGAACCCTGCTCAGGTTCCCCATCCCAAACCCCAGGAGAGGTCCAACCCAGAAAACAGCAAGAAGACCATGTAATTGTGTCAGTCTAGGCTTCTCTCTCTTTCCCTCTCTTCTGCCTCTGTGCAGATTTAGTAAAAACTACACCTTCAGTTGTTTTAAAGCCTGCTCCACCCCCCCATACCCTGAACCCCAATCCATGCACTTTGGGGGAGCTCAGGCACTGGATATCACAGCTGCCTTCTCAGGAGGCTCCCACCACACCAAGGACAACAGGAGGGACACAATACCCCAAGCTAGAAACCAGAGACTTTCCAAGACCACTATGGTGACAACTCCACAGAAGTCATAGGGCAGGGAGGGTTGGGCTGAAGGGCTCCACATAGAGCCCTGGTCCCAGGACACCCCAGCTTTAGGATTGCCAATATGACCCAGGTGTCAGAGGCTGGGTGGAGCCCGACTATAGATGGAGGCAAATGCCTCTCCCATCGAGGTCCACCCTTCCCCTTGGGATCAATGAGATTACCAGAGAGCATGTGGATGGGGGCAAGAGGGGCAGAGGGCACCCAAATGAGGAAAGGGCTGTGGGTGAAGGGATACTGAAAGGTGACTAGGGTGGGAGGGGAAGCCTCGCTGTTCCTAAGCTGCCTGGCTAAGCTGGGCTGGTGTGCGGTGCTGTGATCTTACCCATGATACAAACCCTTATACCAACCATACACTGAGGTGTTGTAAGGGGAGCGTAAGCATCAGCTGCAAGCCAGCTGCGTGGTGGCTGCAGTGACAATAAGAACAGTCAATTAATACGGCGGCCCCTGGACACGCCGCAGCCCTGCCCACCCCAACCCACCCAGCCCTACCCAAATGGACGCCGCATAGCCTCAATGGGGCTTTGTAGCTGTGGGGGTGGGTGCTAAACATGCCCACCAGATCACTGCTTGATGAGGACTGGGTGGGGGTTGGAGTGGGGAGGTGGAGGGTCGGTGGCCCAGCCCAGTTCTACTGGGGGGAAAAGAGGGCTGGTTCAAAGGCCAGCTCACACAAACCTAGTGGCCCCCAACTCCAGTGGGGGCCTAATGGGGAGAAACTCCCCAAAATCCGACCGCTCCCCCCACCTCCAGCTGGCCCCATACCCCACCCAGTGCCCTCCTGGCCCCTGAGGTTCAACGTGTGACACTTACCTCCCTGGGCTCACACACACGTTGTGGGGGGTTTGGTTTTTGATTTTTAAAAAACACGTATATAAATATATAAAAAAAAAGATATATCAGAAACAGAGGGAGAAGAGACAATGCTAAAGTCAGGTATGGCAGGGGAGGGAACAGACGACGGGGGTGAGGCTGGGCAGCAGAGGTAGAGGGTCAGAAGGAAGGGCAGAGGCTCAGTACTCACAGTGCATGTCTCGTTCATGCTCATACTCGATGAAGGCATAACCACGGGGTTTTCCAGAGCGTTTACTGTATACCATGTGGATCTGCAGGGTAGGCAGGAGGCAGTCAGCCCCACAAGTTACAGGGCTATCCCACCCACCCCATAACACAACTTATAACACAGGCCAGTAAAAGATTTATCCTTCAAGCATACCAAGTGACTCTCACTCTAGTAAAAGCCAGAGTCCAGTGGAAACCAGAGGGGCACAGAGGCAACATGTGGGAGGCACAGCATTGTGCAAAGCAGGATAGAGAAGGCTGTGGATACAGCTCTATGGAAACTGAGCTTCTGATGGTGGATATCCCCAGATGAGACTCAAAGCAGACAGGCATTGAGTTAAGTGCACCCAAAGCGAGCTAGGTGTGTAGAACAATGTGAACAGGATAAAGGATCACTGGATAGTCATGTCAAACAGGGCAAACAAGAGTCTGTCTGCTATGTGCAGGCAGAGCCCAATATATGGGAAGGTAAGGAGGCTAGAGGATCCAGTGCACTTAAGAGCCCTCTATAGGACAGAACAGGGATGAGGGAGCGCATGGCCAAATAGGCCATGTAAGGTCAGGATGAAGCTTCTGGGCCCTCCCCATGTCAGGGACACAGAAGCTTAAGCACCGAGAAACAGGATTCACAAAGGAATGCTGGGCAAAACAGTGAGATTTCTAGGAGATACTACTATTTGATTGGGCTACCGAAGAATGACTGGCCTTCAATGTACATTACTATCTGCCCACACATGGATGGATATGGTCTTAAGCTTGCTCAGGAACCTAGACTTTAACTCTACAACCTGAAATCTTCAAAAGCCAACTGAGATTCCAAGCTGACACAATACAGCCAGGTTCCACTGGGCTTTGGGGAGTGGGAGGCACCATTTCCTGAGACCCAGGGATCAGGGAAAGGCCAGACCACCCATCCAATACCTTGCCCCAGGCTAAGCAGCTTGTGTTTGTCATAAGCACCATGTCTTACTTTGTCTCCCAGCAGAGGAAAATAAGGCACAGAGCAATTAAGTTTTATGCCAAAACTTTGCTCAGCAACTGACTTTCTTGCTTTTTTGAACAAGCCTGACTGTGGCTCAGACTAGTCTTAACCTTATAATAATTTTACTGACTCAGACTCTCTAGGGCTACGATTACAGCTATGAGCCACCGTATTTAAAGTTAACATGTTTTCTTTTTATCTTCTGTCCAGTATTTCCTATTTAAATAATTTCTTGAGATTATAATTACTTTATTTCCTCCCTTCAAACACTCCCATGCTCTTTCAAATTCATTGCTTCTTTTTAATTTTTAATTGTTGGTACATATGTGTGATTGTGCATCCCTACATACAACTTGCTCAGTCCATGAATACCTGCATGTATGTTCTCAGGCCTGACCATTTCACACTGGATAATCAATTAGTGTTTTTTCCTAGTTCCCTTCTGTTTCTCCTGTGCTCGATATTCACTAGCTCACACTCACTCCCACCCCCACCACTGGAGGCAGATTTTTACTAACCTTGGTTAGCCTGAACTTGATATGTAGACCAGGCTGGCCTACAACTCAAAGGAGATGCACCTGCCTCTAACCTCCTTAGTGCTGGGATTAAAGGAATGTATCCTGGCAGCATGTTTCCAGCAAAGGGTCAGAAGCAAGACACCTAATAGGTACCTACCTTTATATCAGACTATATGAAAATTAACAAGTTTTCCTTAACTACCAGTAAGTTCAAGACCAGTTTGGACAACTCAGCAACACATTTCCAAGTAAAACTGGGAGGAGCTGGATAAATGGCTCCTGGGGCTAATAGCACTGGAGGCTCTTGCTAAATTTCAAGATCTATTCCTATCATTCACAGGATAGCTAACAACAGTCTATATATAACTCCAGTTCCTGAATGAGGAAGGGCATTGTGTGCACTTGGTATACACACATGCAAGCAAAATACATGCAAGTAAATCTTAAACAAAAAAGGAAAAAAGAAAAGAAAAGAGCCCTATTTGGAATAATCAGTCCCTGTCTTAAATAAATGGAAAAAAATTTTGTGAGGGGGCTGGGGAATGTGGCTTAGTTCTACAGTGATAACCGAACATGCACAAAGCCCTGTATTCAATCCCCAAAACATCCAAAATTTAAGGCCATCCCCTACATGATGAACTCAAGGCCAGTCTGGACTATGTGGGACAATCTTAAAAGACAAGACCCAGTGAGATAGTTGAATTTGATCTCCAGGACTCATACGGAGGAAGAAAATCCATCTTACAAATTGCTCCACACATGCCAATCCAATCCTCCTTCCCAATGTAATAAATAAGGCAGTGCAGAGAACCCAAGTTCAATTCTTAACCTCTACATAGCAGCTCACAGTCATAGTGTAATTCCAGATCTAGAGGATCCAATGCCTTTTCCTGGCCCCCAAGAACACTGCACTCATGTGACTACACATACATACAGGCAGTCAGGAACATAAAAGAAAACTTTAAGAAATCTAACAAAATTTAAAACAAATTTTTAAAGAAATGGGTCAGTGCTTAAGAGCACTTGATGCTCTTGCAGCAGGCATGGGCTTGCTTCCCATCACCCACATAGTGGCTTACAATCCTGTGTAAGCCCTGTTCCAGGGGATTTAGCAACCTATTCTGGACCCCTTGTACACCAGGCACCAGTGTAGTAATACACTTAGATGCATGAAGGCAAAGGACACTCATATACATAAAATAAATTTTTAAATCTATAAAGCAGCAATAATACAAGGACTGGGGATACAGTTTCAGGTACAATGCTTGTTTAGCATATGTACCTCTAACCTGGGCTTAAGCCCTAGTCCTGGAGACAGAAGAGAAAGAAATAACTAATTAAGAAGTCTTGAGCAATAATTTGCATTAAGTTTTACGCAAGTACAAATTGTAAAAAACCAACCAACCAACTAACCAAGTACCCAAACACAACCTAACCTTAGTGGGCCTGACTGACTGACCACACACATACTAACTTACAGCAAGCTGAAACCTTGCAAACCCGTGCTTTAAATCCACAAGGACTTGACATTTCCAACGTTACTTCTGACATTAAAACTATACTAAAGGAAATAAACCCAGCCCCTTAATGATATGACCCTTCCCTGGGATGGGAACCCAGTATTCTTCCTCTCCTCAGGATACTGTTCCCTCCTCCAAGTATCGCCAACTCAACCCTCCACCCGGACATACTTACTCTTTTGATGGGTCCATACACCTCAAACTCTCTCCGAAGCTTCGATTCTGTTGTGTCATAGTTCTACAAGATATAAAGGTAAGTTAAATGAAAGAAACACATTGTTCCAAAGCCCTTGAACCACTCAGGACTAGACCCAAATTCTCAGTAGTCTAGGGTCCCCAGGACAGGAACTGGGTACTTACCACTCTAGCCACGAACAGAGTCTTGAAGGCATCACCCTGAGCATTGGGATCATTGTGAGGGTCCCCTATACAAGGAGAAGAGAATCTTTAAAGTAGACAGTGCTCACAGTTTTGGATAGAGGAGTGATGGGAAGAAGTTGAGTACATGAAGGTAGAACCTAGGCACCCCCTGCTCCCCAAGAGACTGCTCACTTAGTAAGCTTGAGTACACACCATTTCAGGTCTGGTTTCACTAAAGTTCAATGGCTTTTTCTAGAGTAATTGACAGGTGATGACAACAGGCTGCTCTGATGAAAATGACATCAAACAGATAGGATGCAGCAAACCTAAAAGCCACTTCAGAACTATATACTTTGGCTAGCCATTCCCAGCGCAAGGTGAACTGAGCAGTAACTGACTCCATGCCATCTCTCTAGAGGGATGATTTGAGCTAGCCTGTGAGAGATAGCAACCACAGCACAGGGGGAAGCCTGATACCAAACAGTCTCAGACTTCAGACTATGGAACCAGAGTCCAGGATAGGTAGGGTGTTGATGGCCCATGTACTAAGGAGGCAGAACTCAGTTTGGGATACATAGTGAGACCTTGTCTCATACCCTACAACCTGAGGCAGGGACCCTCGGCTAGTGCTAAAAGCAAATGACCAAGATCAAGTGGTATAAATAGAGAACTACCAAGGCCCTGTTCCATTTGGACACCAAGAATTAAGTCTTCAGAAAAAGACCAAGACTCTATTAAGCAATCATAATGGGGTGTGGGGTGCTGGAAGCTATACCCCTATGCTGAACATTCTGTGAACATTAGATGTCCTGGATCTCTCATTCAAACAATCCTTAGAATGTAGCTCAAAGTGGCAAATAAAGAGACCGTAGAAGAGATAGAAACAGAGTTTATGTGAGAAAAAGATGAATGCTAAGATTTTGAGGCCAGCCTGAGCTACAGAAAACAATGCTCAGAGGTTAGCGGCTCTTCCAGAGGTCCTGAGTTCAATTCCCAGCAACTACATGGTGGTTCACAACCATCTGTAATGAGATCTAATACTCTCTTCCAGTGTACATAAATAAATCTTTAAAAAAATTAAAATAAAGATCTTGGCCCAGTGGTGGTGGTGGACGCCTTTAATCCCAGCACTTGGGGGCAGAGGCAGGTAAATTTCTGAGTTCGAAGCCAGCCTGGTCTACAGAGTGAGTTCCAGGACAGCTAGGGCTTCACAGAGAACCCTGTCTCAAAAAAACAAAACAAACAAACAAACAAACAAATAAAGAGGATCATAGCAATTTAGGAGAACACCAGGCATGCCTAGGACCTTTGAGCAAGAAAGCAGGGCTATTTCTTCTGTCTTCCATTAGCAGCCAAAGCAATGTCTATGCTTAAGCAGTCCAGACAAACAGTCCTTGTTATAGTTTATCATATTGACAGGTCACAGGCATTGATATTTTGCAAATTTCAATTATTATTGTGACCTTCCCACCAATAGGCAAACTAGATCCAAAGAATCAGCCATGGTGGTGGTCCTTTCTATCATAAGAGCATGGCTGTTAATACGGTGTCTTGAAGAGCTCTCTTCAAGACATTAAGACTTTCAACTGTACCTTCACTCGAGATACCCCTCAACATTGCCAACCTCATCCCAGGACTTATCCTAACTGTCCCTAGGCAGAGTTCAATCTTAGGGTCCCCTTTGCCTCTCTGTTTAACAACCAGTGCCTAAGTGTGCATGTGTGTCAAAGTTGAACTTCTTAGGACTCACTTGTCAGGACTCTAACACAGAACTAAACACAGGAAGCCTCAAAGATAGAAAACTTTACTAGACTTCCCATCAGTTGGCATGAAATCTAAAAACTTCCCCTCTTTATAAGATACCCTACACTTCCCATCAGTTGGCATGAAATCTAAAAACTTCCCCTCTTTATAAGATACCCTACAACTTGACAAGGCACTACTTTTTTTTTTTTTTCTTTTTTGGTTTTTTCGAGACAGGGTTTCTCTGTATAGCTCTGGCTGTCCTGGAACTCACTCTGTAGACCAGGCTGGCCTCAAACTCAGAAATCTGCCTGCCTCTGCCTCCCAAGTGCTGGGATTAAAGGCATGCACCACCACCACCTGGCAAGGCACTACTTTTTTTTCATGACAGGACACATCTTTTTTTTCATTTTGCAAACAGGAATAATCATTCCCTGCTGCACATAGAAGTCACCAGGAGTTCACAACATGAAGGGACATAAAGCAATCAGCAAAGGGACAGAGATTCTCCTTTAATAGAAGCTGTCTTTTAACAGGGGAAAGCAAGCTTCTACAGTTAGTGAGCCTAGACAGATACCTTACTGCACCTGATCCATTATCTGCTCTATTTTGGACAGAACTGTGATCCTGCTTCAATTACCAACAAGGGGCCCAACTTGGTTGATCTCTACATTCCCCATTTCAAATTGGGAATTTTAGACACATCTCAGAGCTTGCTATGTTGGTCTTCAATACATTTCAATAAATTGAAACCACAGTATCGTCATTAATGATTAACTTCTAACTTTATCTACAATCCCTCAACTGGGGCTATATCAGAATGTTACTTAAATACACCACACATTTAAACTCCAATCCAATCAACCTCAATGTCTTGCTTGGTTGATGAGTCCTCCCCACCCCTCTCACCTTTTTTGTTTGTTTGAGATAGGTTTCTCTGTGTAGCCTCCTTCCCTGTCCAGGAATTCACTCTGTAGACCAAGCTGGCCTCAACCTCAGATGATAAGTCTTTTGATCTCTTATTCCATGGTCCCTATATTCCCTGCCTCCAACTTTTCCTTGTCAGTTGTTTGTTTGTTTTGTTTTTGTTTTTTTTAAAAAGATTTATTTATTTAATGTATATGAGTACACAATGTAGCTGTACAGATAGTTGTGAGCCTTCATCTGGGTGTTGGGAATTGACTTTAGGACCTCTGCTCACTTCGGCCCAAAGTACACTGTAATTGTCTTCTGACGCACCAGAAGAGGGCGCCAGATCTCATTACAGATGGTTGTGAGCCACCATGTGGTTGCTGGCATTTGAACTCAGGACCTTCAGAAGAGCAGTCAGTGCTCTTACCTGCTGAGCCATCTCACCAGCCCTTGTTTTTGTTTTTTAAAGATTTCTAGTCATGAGTCTGTTCTACATAATCTCCCACATTCTCCAACTGGTGCAAGGCACACCTGGATCAGCAGGAAGAAACTGGCATTATCTGAGGACAGGAGGGAGAAATGAGTACTTGTCATTAGAAAGCTCCTTGAGAGAATTTGGGCTGGGGAGACAAGTGAACAAGACACTTGTTCTTGCTTAAGCACTGTCTAAGCCAAGAAGGCCCTATACACTGAACCTCTTGCTTTTTGACATTTATCAAGTAACAGGGAAAAAAGTCTTTGTGACAAGCTGGGGGGAGTTATAAATGGTGTTGGGATGACTAATCTTAGTTGACAACTTTCATGAATCTGGAATCAACTAAAACCCAAGCAACGAGGCATGCCTTTGAGGATTTCTGGATTTAATCATTTGAGGCAAGAAAACCCAACTAAAATCTGGGTCATACCTTTTGCTGGCAGCCTGCATTAAACCATGCATGAAGGAAGCTTTCTGCCTGCTTGCCCTGACTCGCCTGCCAGGTTCATCCATCCTGCTGCTGAGGCATTCTTTCACTGGTATTAGAGCCTACTTCTTCAGGATTCCAATACAGACTTTACAATTAACAAATTCTTAGCCTTTCTGTTGAAAAAGGTCATTGTTTGACTAGCCAGACCACAGCCTGTAAGACACAGACACAGACAGAAACACACGCACATACACCCCCAACATTTCTATCAGTGCTGTTCCTTGCACAGGGCAGAAGAGATGGCTCAGTGGTTAAGAGCACTGACTGCTCTTCCAGAGGACCTGAGTTCAATTCCCAGCAACCACATGGTGGCTCACAACCACCTGTAATGGGATCTGATGCCCTCTTCTGGTATGTCTCAATACAGTGACAGTATACTCATATACATAAAATAAATCTTAAAAAACAAAACAAAACAAAACAAAACAAAAAAAACCTAGCACAGGTGCTAAAGACAAATTGAGTAGCAACATCTGGAAACACCTTGCACATCTGAGAAGCTGCGTCTCAGGGAAGGCAAAATCCCAAAGGCATTAGGAGAGGTGTTTCAGTGGCTTAAACGTGGAGTATGATAAGGTATCTGAGAAAATACACAGAACCAGGTACAGTAACGAGAGCTAGATAGAGCTCCGTGCATTATCTTATTCATCATGTGTACTAAGTACTCTTGAGAAAATCTTCAAGTTCTAAAACACAGTTTAGAAAAGAATAATTCAACAAGGTTGCAGACAATAGACGGAGATAAATCTCATCCTCTGATCAGTCTTTACCTACTGAAACACCAAGATCTAATACTTTTGTGAGTCTGATTACCAAGTACTACTTAAATCCTCTATATCTGGAGGGTGTAGCATCTCCAATTCCAAGATCAGGGAGCTAGGGAGACAGTCAGGACCAACTGGCCAGATCACTTCATGCCTTACCTGAAGACACAGTGGAATATGTTCCTTTAAAGGTCTCCCTACATGTTAAAATCCTAAACCAACTGGAGATGGAGAGATGGCGAGATGCCTCGGCAGTTAAAAGCACTGGCTGAAGCTGGATATGGTGGAGTAAGCTTTTAATCCCAGCAGTTGGGAGACAGAGGCAGGTGGCTTTCTGAGTTCGAGGCCAGCCTGGTCTACAGAGTGAGTTCTAGGACAGCTAGAGCTACACAGAGGAAATCCTGTCTTGAAAAAACAAAAACAAAACAAAACAAAAAGAAAAACAAACAAAACAAAACAAAACAAAAGGCACTGGCTGCTCTTCCAGCAATCACATAGCAACTTATAACTGCCCAACTGCAGTTTCAGGGAATCCTATGCCCTCTTCTAGTCCTCTCTACATGCATGTAGGCAAAATACCCATACATGAAAGAAAAATTAACAAAACATACAAAAAATGTAAAAATGGGGGCTGGAGATATGGCTCAGCGGTTAAGAGCACTGACTGCTCTTCCGAAAGTCCCGAGTTCAAATCCCAGCAACCACATGGTGGCTCATAACCATCCCTAACGATATGTTATGCCGGCTTCTGGTGTGTCAGAAGACAGCTACAGTGTACTCATATACATAAAATAAATAAATCTTAAAAAAAAAAAAAAAGTAAAAAGGAAAGCGTGATGTTGGAATTTCCAACCCCAATAAGCTGGTATAAAAAATACACAAACCAGTTATTATTATAAGCTATAAGCAAGGAGAAGATAGGGGGTTTTGGAGAGGAAACCAGGAAAGGGGATAACATCTGAAATGTAAATAAATATCTTAAAGAAAAAAAAAAGCTATAAACCTAGATTGGGTAGATCTAACACTACACTAATTTAATCCCCAGTTTTAATACCCCTCACTACTGGCAGTGTGTGGTTCTGTTCCATCATGGCTTCCATCTCTTCTTCAGTCCTCTCCCTTCCCTTCTCAAAGACCTCAACTGCCCAATCACAGGCTCTAGCCTTTACTGACTAGTTAAAAATGGGGCGAGGGTTCACATGTGATCGATTGCTTGTAGGGGGTGGGGAATCTCTCTTGAGGAAACAGAATTAACACCAAAATACAAACATCATCAGGCTATCCACAACAGCCAGATCCAAGTGCAGTGCTTGGCAAGTGGTTGCTAGGAAAGTAAACCCAACTCTGCTTCTCAAGCTCCCAGGAGAAGAGCCCCACATGTGACCTGGGAAGAGGATCAAAATGAGACTGGAGGGGAAGATTGCTAGAAGGGAGAACCTTACACATTTTCAGCTCTGTTTCCACTTCCTGCTGTCGCCGTTCAATTTTTTCCCGTCTCTGCCAGAAGAAAAAAGTAGAGTAAGTGTACCCAGAAGTACCTTGATGTCAGGGACTATCTGGAAAAAAGTAGCTAAAAATACAACAAAACAACTCAAAAGATTAAGAAGTTAAAAACAGCATACCTTTCTCTCCATGCGTTCTTCCCGGGTTTCTGCCCTTGTTGGAGGAGGAGCATCTCGAGGGTCCTAGGAGCAAGAAAGGTGACAGGGAAGGAATGGCGATTGAATAGCAAGGCGTACCACAAGGAAGACTCTCAGCACCTTCTCATGCACAAATGCCCGAAGTTCCCTGTACAGAGGCCAAGAGTGGTCCAGACTGGGTATACTTCATGGACCAACATCTGGGGCATGTTCAACATAGAAATCTCCAGGGTTCAGAAACTTCTGCCTAGTCCAAGTAACTTTATGTCTACTAGGCATACTTAAAAAAAACAAAACAGCTGAGCAGTGGTGGTGCACGCCTTTAATCCCAGCACTTGGGAGGCAGAGGCAGGTGGATTTCTGAGTTCGAGGCCAGCCTGGTCTACACAGTGAGTTCCAGGACAGCCAAGGCTATACAGAGAAACCCTGTCTCAAAAAACCAAAAAACAAAACAAAACAAAAAAACTTTTTGAAGGTCTTTTTTTTTAAAAAACAAAGCAGAAACAATTCTTTTGTTTTTCTTTCTTTCTTTCTTTCTTTTTTTTTTTTTTTTTTTT
>NW_022196904.1:36931289-36941181 GCF_008632895.1 Mastomys coucha
CAGGGTTTCTCTGTGTAGCCCTGGCTGTCCTGGAACTCACTCTGTAGACCAGGCTGGCCTCGAACGCCGCCTGTCTCTGCCTCCCAAGTGCTAGGATTAAAGGTGTGTACCACCACTGCCCAGCCTGAAATAATTCTTTTATATTTACCAAAAGCATCAATTGCTGGGCAGTGGTGGCACACACCTTTAATGCCAGCACTTGAAAGGACTAGCAGGCTGATTTCTGAATTGGAGTCCAGCCTGGTCTACAGAGCAAGCTCAAGACAGGAAAAAAAAAAAGAAAAAATGCCTGTAGACATTTGACATGTTATATGTAAGTGACATAGCTGTAAAGTACAGTAACAAAGCTACACGGTTCCTTCCCATAACTAAGAATCTTGTCACTTTCCACAGTTCCAAATATGATTTACAGAGAGCCAAATGCTAGAAATATGTCTGAAACAATGGTGGACAGGGCAGACCTCCAAAGCAAGACATTCTGCAACGCCACAGCAAGTCATAAAATCCTCTCCAGGCTCTCATTAAATGCTAATTGGCACATGACCTGCAAAAAGGGCACCACTGACCTGTACCCGTTAAGTTAAATGTTTATTGGATAATAACATTTCTCAAGTAGAGGTTTATTGAGGTAGGTAGGCAAATATTACTAAAGAATCACCTTTCTGTTATTTAGTAAATTCTGCTTTTCCTACTTAATGTCAGAATGTTCCTCCTAAGACTTCTGGTTATATGGCAACATTTCTTAGGTTTGCTCTGAAGGTGGGCATGACAAACTTTCTGCATTAAAGAACTGACCCCAGGGAGCTCAAGTGATTCAGATTTAGTCATATGCACTAAGCAAGTACAGAGCCAAACCCCTAGCTCCCTCCCTTAAGCACTGGAGGATGTACTGTTCAGCCCCAGTAATCCATTATCCTCCTTCAAAAATAATTTTACTTTTATATTTATTTATTTATTTAGATGAGGATGTATGCGTGTATCAAAGAACAGCATGCTAGAATATATCCTCCCTTCCACATTGTGGATTCTAGGAACAGAACTCAGATTTCTTGGCAGCAACCACCTTTCACTGCTAAATCATACTGTCTGCATAACCTTGTCCTCTTAAGGACATAAAAACAGTAACTACATTGACAAACATTGATATGTACTGCCTTATCCCAATTCATTTAACATAAATTCTGTTACTCAGCTCTCTACTAATCTCATCTTACTGCTACCACTTGCTAAAGGCCTACCTAACCAATGCAGGAAACATTATGTTTTCTGGGTTAGTCGTAGACACCTATAACTCTGGCTCTTTGAACAGAGGTAAGCATCATGAGTTCAAGGCCAGCCTTAGTGACAAAGAGAAATCTACAAGACCAGCCAGGGCTCTATGAAAGACTGTATCCCCTACCCCGATCCCAGCCAAAGACAAAACAACAACAACCCACAAACAAAACAAAATCCACAAGGGTGGCTCACCTAGCCCTGGGGAGGCAAAGACAGGCCAACCTGGTCTACAGAGTGAGTTTCAGAACAGCCACAGCTACAGAGAGAAACCCTGTCTGGAGGCTTGACAGTCAGGGTGGAGACACACTTGTCAATGTAACTAATTAGGCCAATCACTTGGGCTAGGGACTACCACATCCATACAAAAGATATTCTTAACCCTATAAGGAAATGAGCCACTCCTGGAAACACACACCCATTACATGCAGCAAAACCCTATCTCAACATTCAACCAGAAGGTTAGCACTATGGTTCTGCAGGTTAAGGCTCTTGCCACCAAGCCTGACAACCTCGGCTTCATCTCCTGGACCCGCAAGATGGAGAGTATGGACTCTTGCAAGCTGTCCTCTGACATTCACAGATTTGCACATATACACCCACACATATGCAAAACTAATTAAAAAAATTAAAATGCACACAAAAGCACAAAACATGATCAGAAAGAGTAAAAGCCCAAGTGCAAACCACACAACTAAAAGTGTTTTGAATCGGAAGGCCAAAGGCAGCCCGATCCCATCCAGAAGCCACACCCTCCCCAGTGTGCTCACCTCAAACTCTCGGATGTATGGTGCAATGCCACAGTAAGGTTGGTTATGGTGTTTTTCATGTGGAAGCTTTTCCAGGGGTGGCAGGTATGGGATAGGGTCTCGAGGTGCAAAAAGGGCCAGAAGGTTGGGAGGCAGAAACTGTGTCATCTTGCCAAATCTAAGACCAGAAACGTTATGTTAGCACACTTTATTTAGTGCAGGTTTCTTTTAGGACCCCTTCACTCAACAAACAAACAACAAAACACGCGTGAGATTTCGAGAAGGATGCCGTCATCCCGGCTAAGGGAGTGACGGACATCTGTTTGAAAAAAAGGGCTCGGCAGGAGCTGAAAAACGAAAGGCTTGTAACAGAAAACAAAAGGGGGAAAGGAGTCCAGAGGTGCGGGGACCCGGGGATCCTGAAGTCTCGAGCTCTAGGGGCTGCTCGCTTCATACCTTGAAGATTATGTAGTACGGATTTCAAGGTAGGCCATAAGGATAATATCCCGCAAGCCAGAGGCCTCTGCGTAAAATATCTAGGAGCCCAGAGACGAAAGGAATTATGGGTAGAGGTCCAGGATGCGGAGAAAAAAATAGGCGAGGAAAAAAAAGGCAACACACAAACCGCAAGGGCCTGTGGGTAGGGGACCGCAGGAGATTGGGGGAGGGGGACCCTGAGGGAAAGAGGGCTGGAGTGCCGAGAGAACTCTGGGTAAAGGATGGGGGAAGCGTAGGGGAAAGTCTAAGGCACCGACCCGGGAAGCGGGCCACAGCCGCGGGGAAAGGGTTCGGGGACCCCGCAAGGACTTGTGGGTAGCGGCCCCACTCCCCGTTAAGGCCTCTCATTCACCCACTCACTCACCGCGCGGCGCTCTCCTCGGCCTGACGTTAGTCTCAGGCCTCGCGGCCGCCCTTCGCAAACAAAAACTCCCGCTCCGGCTTCCACTTCGGCGGTGCCCGCGTCAGGTAGCCTCTGTGGTCCGCGCAGCGCGCGCAAACCCAGGCCTCTCCTCACAACCCGCGCGGCCTCGGCTCGCGACCAGAACTGTGGAGTGGATGCGACTCGAATCCCTCCGCCTTTTGCACCGCGCATGTGCTCTACGAGTCAAAAGAAACCCTCACCCAAGTCCAGGCCCTGCCGGGGGCAATGCGCACGCGCAAAAGCTATAGTACCCCTGAAATGCCTAAGCTTCCGCGGGCCAGAGGCCGTATTACGCATGCGCTATGGGACCTAGGTCTCAACCTCGCGCTCTAGCTAACCGCCTATGACCGCGAGACACTTACAGATGGTCCACCCTTTTTTCCTTACACTTCCCAAACCTTGTACGCATGCGTCTAAGTAATGCACAACGTGCCATATCCTTCCGCAGCCTGTCAAAGAGTGCCTACATGAACGGGGTCTTTGCGTTTACATTGTATTTTAGAGATAAAGAGGGGGGAGGGGAGGGGAGGAGGGAGAGAGAGAGAGAGAGACAGGGGAGAGCGAGGAGAGAGAGAGGGGAGAGAGAGAGAGAGAGAGAAAGAGAGAGAGAGGGAGAGAGAGAGAGGGAGAGAGAGAGGCAGGGAGAGGCAGGCAGGCGGATTTCTGAGTTCGAGGCCAGTCTGGTCTACAGAGTGAGTTCCAGGACAGCCAGGGCTACACAGAAACCAGAGAGAGAAAGAAACTCTTTGGACTATAGGGGACACAGCTCATGGGGTTTGTTTGTTTGTTTGTTAGCCCTGGCTTTCCTGGAACTCACTCTGTAGACCAGGCTGGCTGCCCCGGGTGTTCTGTTGTCGTTTTCTTTTTTTTTCAGACAAAGTTTCACCATAGCTCAAGATGACTTTCATTTTGTATCAGTATGTGTATTTTATCTTTACATATATTTTATATATACACAGACATAATAAATGTGTATACATATTTATCCTGTTCTTTTGATTTTGGGATTTCTTTTTTTTTTTTTTTTTTTTTTTTTTTTTTTTTTGAGACAGGGTTTCTCTGTATAGCCCTGGCTGTCCTGGAACTCACTCTGTAGACCAGGCTGGCCTCGAACTCAGAAATCTACCTGCCTCTGCCTCCTGAGTGCTGCGATCAAAGACATACAGCACACAATTCCAGGCTTTTTCTTCTTCATATCCTTCTCCATTTTCTCTTCTTTCTTCCTTCTGTTTCTTTCTTCTTCATTCCAGACAATGAAGGATCTGGAGAGATGACTCAGCAGTTAAGGGCACCTGGCTGCTCCATCCAGGGGTCCCGAATTTGATTCCCAGCAATCACATGATAGCTCACAACCATCTATAATGGAATCTAATGCCCTATTCTGTTTGATGTTCTTTGTTATGCAGGCATACATGCAAGTAGAGTACTCATACACAAAAAAATAAATGTATGAGTGAGAGAGAGAGAGAGAGAGAGGAAGAGAGCGCACTGCCCATAGAGCAGCTCAGGCTAACCCTGTCCATCTCACTCCCACACTAATGGGATTACAGGCTCCTAGATTATTGGGGTTTGGGATTGAACCCAGGGCTTCTTTGTTTTTTTTGGGGGGGGGTTGGTTTTTTTTTTTGAGACAGGGTTTCTCTGTGTAGCCCTGGCTGTCCTGGAACTCACTCTGTAGACCAGGCTGGCCTCAGAAATCCACCTGCCTTTGCCTCCCAAGTGCTGGGATTAAAGGCGTGCACCACCACCACCTGGCGAACCCAGGGCTTCTTGCATGGTAGGCAACTCTACAAACAAATCCTCTTCAGCCAGACCTTTCCCTCTTGGCAATCCCCCTGTCTCAGCTTTCTATGTGCTGGGCATACAGAGTTTGCCACTACCCAGGGTTTGTAGTTTAAAGGCCAGCCTATGCTACAGAGAAGCCTCTCTCAAGAAAACAAAGAAAGGAGCTGGAGAGATGGCTTATGTAGGTGCTTGCTACACAAGCATGAGGACCCAAGTTCCACCCTAGCGCACCTCCTCTGTAAAAAGCCTCAGCACTGGTAGCACTGTCCGTGACCCCAGCTCTAGAGATGGAGACGGGAGGATTCCTGGGGCTCAGTTGCCCGCCAAGAGTTTAATTCCAGGTGTAGTGAAAGGTCTGGATAGTTAAGATGGAGAGTGACTGAGGAAAACCAAAAACCTGGTGGGGCCTTGACCTCTGGCCTCCACCCCAACATGCAGTTAGTCCCAGCATTTTGGAGGCAGAGGCAGGTGGATCTCTGGAATTTGAGGCCAGCCTGGGCTACATATAAGTTCCAGGTCTAGATGTATATCTCTATCTACATGATAGACCAAGTCTCCAAAAAAAAAAAAAGTTACAAGTTAACCCAAGATGTTGGCATTTTTGTCTGGGCTTTACCCCCAACGGTTACCTGGCAACAGCCAGGTATGCCTGACTCACTATAAAAGGGGCTGCTTAAAAAAGGGGGGGCTGCTTGCCCCCTCCTCCCTCCCTCCCTCTCTCTTTCTCTCTCTCTCTCTCTCTCTCTTTCTTTCTCTCTGCCTTTTCTTTGTCTCTACTACCCTCTCAACTCCCCTCCCCATGCCCTGCATAAACTCTATTCTATACTATACTGTCATGTGGCTTGTCACTCAGGGGGAAGGGATGCCTCAGCATGGGCCTGCAGAGGCACCCCCTTCCCCCACACCTGACTGCACATCCACCAAACATATTCCTTCTCTATTTTTACTCTTTTGGGGGGAGAGAAGTATTGAGACAGGGTTTCTCTGCCCTGGCTGTCCTGGAACTCACTCTGTAGACCAGGCTGGCCTTGAACTCAGAAATCCACCTGCCTCTGCTTCCCAAGTGCTGGGATTAAAGGCGTGCGCCACCACTGCCTGGCTCTCTTTATTTTTATAAAGCACAACAGAACAACCTTGAACTTCTGGCCATCCTACCTCAGTCCTCCCAAGAGATGAGGTTACTGACATACACTCCCATTCCCAGGTCATACAAGTGATAGGGACTTAAACTCAGGACCTTTTGTTTGTTTGAGGTTTTCTTTGCTGGGGGTGTTGTTTGCTTGTTTGTCCTTGTTGTGTTGTTTTGTTTTTGAGACAGGATTTCTCTGTAGCTCTGGCTGCTCTGGAACTTTCCCTGCAGAAAAGGCAGGTTTTTCCCAGGGATATCAACCAAACATGGCATATCAAGTTGTAATAAGATTAGGCACTGAGAGCCCAAATCTTTTAAGTTCAGACTCCATTTTAGAGAACTTGATCTAAATTTGAACTCAGGTAAACTAACAGGCTGGTACGTAGCATTAGTTTCTAAAACCTGGGCCTAGCTCTAGTCTCTAGGCTAATCCCCAACAAGACCAATGTCTTCAGGTTACATCCTCAACAAGATCAGCTCCAGGTTACTTCCCCAACCTGCAACCTGTAACCTGCACCCCCAGGTTACAAGCTCACCCCCTGCCTAACAACCACCAATACATAGGAGAACAGAAATTAAGTTTATGATATGACTCCTAGCACTAGCCAATTATGTTAAAGGCCACAGGAGCTTTCTAGTTAGATGCTTGTATACTTACCCTCCCCCCAACACCTCCCTCCTGCTTGCTGCCTACTATAAAGCCTTGCCTGATAAATATTCGGGTCTCCCCCCCAAAATAAAAATTCTGCATTTTGGAGATGCATTGGTTGGGTGGGGAGCTAGCTCGAATAGAATAAAGACCCTATTGTGAGTTGCATCAGATTGGCTCCTGTCGGTTTTGGGGGGACCACTAACATTTCCTTGTCACTACGGCACCAGGGCTGGAGAGATGGTTCAGCAGTTAAGAGCACTATCTGCTCTTCCTAGAGGTCCTGAGTTCAACTCCCAGCAACCACACAACTCAACTGTAATAGGGTCTGATGCCCTTTCTGGTGTGTCTGAAGGCAGCTACAGTGTACTCAGATACATAAGATAAATAATTTTTAAAAAAGATTAGGCACATTTTTTATATTTTTGGTTGTGAGCCTAGCCTTTAACGGCTGAGCCATCTCTCCAGCCCTAGGCACATTTTTTAAAAAGATTTATGTGTATGAGTACATTGTAGCTGTACAGATGGCCGTGAGCCATCATGTGTGTGGCTGCTGGAAATTTAACTCAGGACCTCTGTTGGTCTGCTCGCTCTGGCCCGCTCACTCTGGCCCTGCTCGCTCCTGTGTAATACACTGTAGCTGTCTTCAGATGCACCAGAAGAGGGCATCAGATCTCATTAAAGTGGTTGTGAGCCACCATGTGGTTGCTGGGATTTCAACTCAGGACCTTTGGAAGAGCAGTCAGTGCTCTTACCCATTGAGCCATCTCACCAGCCCTAGGCACATCTTCTTATATTAAGGCTGAACAAAGCAACCCAGTAGGAGGACAAGGGTCCCAAGCAGCAACTGACTTTGACTACTCTCCAGCCTGATATAAGTTTTCCTTGAATATCTGAGAGTAAATTGCAGTGGCAGTTCATCCTTCAATATCACACAGACTCTTTAAGAAACAAGGACACTCTCCTACAGAACAGCTCACTTCACTCCTAAGAGAGCAGCCCACAGTGGTGGCCAGCACTGTAATCCCAGCACTTGGGAGGTAGAGGTAGGATGCTCAGGGGTTCAAGGTTGCCTTGAGCGGTATAAGAGTCAGTCTGGAGACTGGAGAGATGATTTACTGGTTAAAGTATGTACTGTTCTTACAAAAGTTGAGAGTTCACTTTTGGGGCTGGAGAGATGGCTCAGTGGTTAAGAACAAGGGCTGCTCTTCCAGAGGTCCTGAGTTCAATTCCTAGCACCCATGTGGCAGCTCACAACTGTCTGCAACTCCAGTTCCAGGAGATCTGACACCTTCACGCCTATGCACATAAGATAAAATAAATTATTTTTAAAGAAATGAAAATAAGGCCAGCCTGGTCTATAGAGCAAGTTCCAGGACAGCCAGGGCTACACAGAGAAATCCTGTCTCGAAAAACCAAAAGAAAAGAAAAGAAAAGAAAAGAAAAGAAAAGAAAAGAAAAGAAAAGAAAGAAAAGAAAAAAGAAAGAAAGAAGAGAAAGGAAAAGAAAAAAGAAAAGGTGTTTGCTTCCCAGAGCCGGCCTCTGGTGTCTCACAAACACCTAGTCAATGTTTGGAGTTGGAGAGAGGAGGAGCCATGGGGATCTTCTGCCCTCTTCTGGCCTGCACAAGCACCTGCACTCAAGTGCCCCCCATGCACCATTATACAAAAAAAAAAAAAGACCATGTCGCAAAACATGAAGAAGAATAAAAATTAAAAAGAGAGTCTTGGTGGTGCTAGTACATTCAAGGCAGAGGCAGGCAACTCTATGAGTTCAAGGGCAGCCTCGTCTCCAAATCTAGACAGCCAGTTAAATGGCTGTCTAAAAACATAAGATAAATAGAAAGTAGAAAAGGGGAAGAATTCTCTGAAGCTTCTAAAGATCCAGAAATGTTTTATTTTAATGTAATTAATAGGTTTGTAAGACCTTGCCTCAAAACAAAAGGGAGAGGAGGCAAACAGGCAGGGTGTGGACTGTATGGACCAGGACTAGAGCGCTTTGGTATCATGTTGCAGGACCTGCACTCTGTCTCCCACACATGAGTCTGAAAAAGCTCTTCATCTGGACACAGTGTCCCGCACCTGGACCTAGAAACAGCGACACCGACGCTGGAGAATTCAATTCCAGGCTGATCTCCCTGTCTTAAAAATAAAACAAACAAACAAAAAAACCCTCTAAAAACAAGAACAAGGAGCTGGAAAGATCATTCAGCAGTTAAGAGCTCTGGCTGCTCTTACAGAAGTCCTGGGTTTGATTTCAGAAAACTTGGGGGGGGGGTGCTTACAACCATCTGTAACAACAGTTCCAGGGGCATCAACGAATTCCAGGCAAAACAAACAAACAAAAAAAAACATGTTGAAATCTAGAATCCCTTCCATCACCCAGCTCCTTTCTCCAAGTTTTCCCTGTCTACATCAAGAGCTCTGCCAATCACCTAGTGGCTCCAGATAGAGAAGTAGGAGTTATGCTTATTAAAGAGGAAAGTGAGTTACATTTAAAAATATTTAAACTTACTTTAATTTTTTTTTTCGAGACAGGGTTTCTCTGTATAGCCCTGGCTGTCCTGGAACTCACTTTATAGACCAGGCTGGCCTCAAACTCAGAGATCTGCCTGCCTTTGTCTCCCAAGTGCTGGGATTAAAGGCATGCACTACCACTGCCCGGCAGATTTCAACATGTTAAGACACCTGTTCAACTGACTGTGTAGGGGATGCATGTAATCCTAGGACTGAGAAGATGGAGGTAGGAGGATTAAAGGTAAACTGACAGCTTCAGCCTAGACAACCCCAATGAGCCTTTGCTTCAGTGCACAAAACAGCTCAGGGTTTAAAGTCTCTCCACCCAGCAAACATCAGGAGCTGAGTTCTGATCCCCAGCAGCCATGAAAAAGCAGGACATAGCAGAATGTGTTTGTAATCCTAATGCTGCGGGGAGGGGGAAAAGAGACGGGCAGATCCCTGGGCTCAGGCAGTAGCTGGATGCCGAGACTGTACTAATGTCAGGTGTTTGTTTTCATTTAAGCATGGCATACTGAGGCAAGAACATTTGTGGAACTGCATGAAAGGTGTTCAAGAGCTGAGTTTTTGGTTTTTGAGATTTACTTTGAGTAAGTGTACGTGTGAGTGTGTGTATATGGGGTGCATTTGTAAGTGTGCTCCTGTGCTCTCTGTGTGTGTGTGTGTGTGTGTGTGTGTGTGTGTGTGTGTGTGTAAGAATGGGTGCTGGCAGGGGTCAAAAGAGGGTGTTTGCTGTGGACCGGGATTTCTTATGGGGTCCCTTGTTCCACAGGACTAGGGGTTCTGGCCAGGTGGGCACGGAATTCGGCTTTTGACAAACAGACTAGACACGAGTAGTGTAAGGTCTGAGTGTATTTCTTTAAAAATGAC
>NW_022196904.1:36941874-36967559 GCF_008632895.1 Mastomys coucha
TTGGATTCTTATTGCCTCTTATCCTTTATCAGGATTTTATCCCCGATATTATGGATGTGACTGGAGTAAACAAGTGTGCGTAGCAGGTGTTAAATCCTCTGGAGCTGGAATTGCCCCAAGTGGGAGCTGGGAACAGAACCCTAGCCCTCTGGAAGAGCAGCAAGTGCCCTTACCTGCCGAGCCAACCCTCCAGCCCTATTTCAGTTATTTTTTAAAGTTTTATTTATTATTATAAATGAGTACACAGAAGAGGGTGTCAGACTTCATTATGGGTGGTTGTGAGCCACCATGTGGCTGCTGCGATTTGAACTCGCAACCTTCAGAAGAGCAGTCGTGCTCTTACCTGCTGAGCCATCTCAACAGCCCTATTTCAGTTTTTTTAAAACAGAGTCTCTCTATATAACCCAGGCTGACCTCAAACCTTCAATCCTTCTGCCTTCTTCCTGATAGATTACTAATATCACTCCACTTAGCTCTTAAAACAATTTGGGAGGGAAGGAAGGGTTGAGATAAGGCTTCTCTGTGTACAAACCTGACCAGGCTGGTCTTGAATTCACAGAAATTGACTTACCTCTGTTCCCCAAGTCCTGGGATTAAAGACATGCATACTATACCAGGCTACAATTTAAAATTTTACCTATTTATCATTTATTTGGAATACTAGAGATGAAGCCTAAGACCTTGCAAATGCTAAACAATACTATAATCACATCATGAACCCCTTGCTGGGAATCAGGTGCTTGACCATAGAGCCACATAGATATTCAGCTTCCTGGTGTTCTCTTATTAACACCATTAGCTATCCAGATAACCAGGAACAATATTTCCCAACTCAAAAGCCGTCATTTATGCCTTTCATAGTCTGTTTGCCGTATGAAGCAATAGTCTAAGGTCCCAGTGATTAGGATTGGGCATCTTGATATCTTCTGCTCCCACATTGTAGACCCAGAAGTAGGAGCAAGGATCCCAATGGTTGCCGGGCAGTGGTGACGCATGCCTTTAGTCCCAGCACTTGGGAGGCAGAGGCAGGCCGATCTCTCTGAATTCGAGGCCAGCCTGGTCTACAGAGTGAGTTCCAGGACAGCCAGGGATACACAGAGAAACCCTGTCTTGAAAAAAACCAAACCAAACCAAACAAACAAACAAAAAGGATCCCAATGGTCTTAGTGTTCTGTTACTATCAGGAGACACCATGACCACGACAACTCTTACACAGCAAACATGTCCTTGGGGCTGGCTTACAGTGTCAGAGATTTAGTGCCTAATCATCATGGTGGGAAACATGGCAGTGTGCAGGCAGACATGGTGCTGTTCAGAGAGGTAGCCAAGAGTACTACATCTGGATCCACAGGCAGCAGGAAGAGACAGTGAGCCACTAGGTCTGGCTTGAGCTTCTGAGGCCCCAGAGAGCACACACACACATACACACACGCACACATGCACACACACACACCCTGTGACATGCTTCCTCCAGCGAGGCCACACTCACTCCAACGAGGCCACATCTCCAAAAACGCCATTCGCTCCCTGTGAGTCTATGGGAGCCATTTTCATTCAGACCTATATATCAGTTACCAGCCACGCATGAGTGTAACAGGAAGGTAGAAGGGCGCGTGCCGGGCAGAATAAGAGCCCACTTTTGAGAAGAAGAGCATCAGGGCAAATGGTAACATGGCTTCAGTCCAGTGAAGTGTTTTAATGTCATTGATCCCCTCTCCCCCTGATGACTATAGGGAATTCCCTAGAGTGGGGTTTGACACACAGCACCTTCATTCAAATGGTGGCAGGTAAAGAGCAGGGGATGGAGAGATGGGTCTGAAGATAAGAACTTTGGCTCCTGGCTGGGCAGTGGTGGGCATGCCTTTAATCCCAGCACTTGGGAGGCAGAGGCAGGTGGATTTCTGAGTTCAAGGCCGGCCTGGTCTACAGAGTGAGTTCCAGGACAGCCATGGCTATACAGAGAAACCCTGTCTTGAAAAAACCAAAAACAAACAAACAAACAAACAAAACAAAAAACAAACCAAAACAAAAACAGCTCCTAGGGTTGGAGAGATGGCTCAGAAGTTAAGAGCAGTGGCTACTCTTTTGGAGGTCCTGAGTCCAATTCCCAGCAACCATGTAGTGGCTCTTAACCCTTATGAGATTTGGCGCCCTCTTCTGGCCTGCAGGCATAATAAGTAAATCTTTGGAGGACAAAACCAAACCAAACCAATGGTTATTGGCTTTTCCAGAGGATCAATTTCCAGCACCCACATGGCAACTCACATGTTACAACTCACAGGCAAGTTACCTGTCTGTAACTCCAGCTCCAGGGATCCAACACAGAAATAAATGCACGCAGAACACCCATCAATGCTTTTTTTTTTTTTTTTTAAAAGACACACAGGGAAGGAACAAGCCCTGAGATACAGCCCACCACTCTTCAGGCTGAAACCAGAGGACGGCATACTCAAAACCCACCTGGGCTTAGTTCAAAATCATCCCGGCAACTTAGCAAAACCTTGTCTTAATATAAAAATGAGAACCAAAAAGAGATCTGGAGAAGTAGCTAGACACTAAGGTTCTCCTTTGGTCAGGTAGTCACTGAATGTCTTTTTCCATCACTGTTCATGTTATTAATTGAAGACTGGCTGTCCAGTAAGTCCAGAAATCCTCCTATTGGGGTCTCCATAACCAGACTTTTTAAAGACGTGATCTCACCAGCCAGGCCTACACAGAGAAACCCTTTCTCAAAAACAAAAACAAAAACAACAAAACAAAAAGACAAGATCTCACTATGTAGCTCTGACTGGCCTGGAAATTTATGTGTAGACCAGGCTGGCCTCAAACCCACAGATTGGCTTGACCCTGCCTCCCGAGTGACCCTGCCTCCCGAGTATTGGGATTAAAGGCATGTGGCACCACACATGGCCTCATAACTAACTTTGGGGAATGGGAGGGTGGGGAGAGCAGAGGCAGGAGGATCTCAGTAAGTCCCAGGGCTGGAGAGATGGCTCGGTGAATAAGAGCACCTACTGCTCTTCCGAAGGTCCTGAGTTCAAGTCCCAGCAACCACATGGCAGCTCACAACCATCCGTAATGAGATCTGACGTCCTCTCCTGGTGCATATGAAGACAGCTACTTATACATACTTACATATAATAATAAATAAAATTAAAAAAAAAAAGCCCCAGAAAGATATAAAGCTGGGAAGGGAAAGGCCAGATTTAGCCAGGAGACCTCTTGATATCGGTCTCCATCCGGCCAGCAGAGGGCGCGCAGAATCCCTTTCCCCGAAAGTGACTGGCTATCAATGCCCTTTACTAACACCCTACCCCTTAAGATGGGACTATTTTTTACCTAGTGTCATTAGACACCGGTGGCTGGAAGGCCATCTTCTGTCTGTCCTTCGGCTCCCGACAGTGACCCTGCGCATCTCCCAGGCCGACTCTAGACCCTTCCAGGCAAGTCCCGCCTCCTTTGGCGCCATTCTTGGCTTCAGTCCAGGCTTTATTAATCTCAAAACACATACAGAAATTCTAGGTTCAAACTCCGGGACTCTTAGTGGCCAGGGATCCGGCGCACACAGGCAACAGTTCACAGTTGAAAAAGAGGCTCCAAGAATTCCGCAAGCACCAGGGCTGCCACAGAGCTGCTTAGGAGTGTTTATTAGAGACGCAGAGGAATAAACTCATGATGCCAGACACACAACAAGATGTTCGTTCATTAAAAGACACTAGGAGAGAAAGAAAGCCAGCAACAAATCCAGATGTGGTGGTACACATCTGTCATCCCAGCAGTCGGGAGGCAGAAGCAAGAGTACTGCAATATTAAGCTAGTCTGGGATACCTACCCAAACCCAGTGCCAGTAGAAAAATAAAATAATAAAAGGTAGAGAGATACAGAGGCTCCCAGCAGAGACACAGAAGTGGACGACAACTAGTTAAGCGGATTCATCCCCCAAGGAGGACGGACTAGAGACAGAGAGATGGGAAATGGAAGAGGGAAGCAGACACTGCAGATACTTGGTGGCTCGTGACTGTCACCCCGACAACCCGAAGGACGAGGCAGAGGATTGCCACAAGTTCGCGGTCAGCTTAAAGGACAGGCTGAGAAGACTATCTAAATAACAAACAAATAAATAAATAGCCATGATGCCATACGCCTGCAATCCCAGCATTTGGGAGGTGGAGGCAGGAGGATCATACGTTCAAGGTCATTTCAGCTACCCGGAGTTCTAGGCCACTTTGGGCTACATAAGACCTCATGGCATGAAAAACCAAAAGCCAAACAAAATAGATGACTACAAGGGAAAGCGCAAGAGACCCACGGAAAAGTGCCCGAGGGGCAGTGGGGAAAGGCAGGTGTGGGGACGGCAGAGGGCGCCCCGCGCCCCGCGGGGTAACGCCGCCCCCTCCCCCGCGCCCTGGCCGGACTTTCCATGCTATTTTTACGCGCGGACACCGGACACCCGGCTGGGGTGGCTGCGGCGTCGGGGCCACACGTCCGTTCACCGGTCGCCCGGGTTGTGCGCGCCATGGAGCCACGGTGCCCGCCGCCCTGCGGCTGTTGCGAGCGGCTGGTGCTCAATGTGGCCGGGTTGCGCTTCGAGACCCGCGCGCGCACGCTCGGCCGCTTCCCGGACACGCTGCTGGGGGACCCGGTGCGCCGCAGCCGCTTCTACGACGGCGCACGCCGCGAGTATTTCTTCGACCGACACCGGCCCAGCTTTGATGCGGTGCTCTACTACTACCAGTCGGGTGGCCGTCTGAGACGGCCGGCGCACGTGCCCCTCGACGTCTTCCTGGAGGAGGTGTCCTTCTACGGGCTGGGCGCGGCGGCGCTGGCGCGGCTGCGGGAGGACGAGGGCTGCGCGGTGCCGCCCGAGCGGCCGCTGCCCCGCCGCGCCTTTGCGCGCCAGCTCTGGCTGCTCTTCGAATTCCCCGAGAGCTCGCAGGCGGCGCGCGTGCTCGCCGTGGTCTCCGTGCTCGTCATCCTGGTCTCCATCGTGGTCTTTTGCCTCGAGACGCTGCCAGACTTCCGCGACGACCGCGATGACCCGGGGCTCGCGCCGGTAGCCGCTGCTACTGGCCCGGTGAGGGGCGGGGATTTGGGGAGGGCCAGGGCGGGGCCTTGGAAGATCTGGCCAGTGAGAAGGTGTGGCAAGGGGCAGGAGGATGAAAGCACTTCAAAAACAAAAACAAAGATATAAGCTGGGTATGGTGCTCCCTTCATACATGAATCCCAGCAAAGAGATCGAGACAGGACGACTGCCACGGGTTGAAGGCCAGTCTGGGTTACTGTATGAGAGCGTCTGCCTGGAAACAGCCAGTGACTGAGGACTTGCCTCAGAGGTAGACAACCTGCCCAGAATTCCCCAGCGAGGGACTGGTGCCTGGCTCAGTGGTAGATCATCTGCATTGAATCACAAAGTGTCCTGGGGGTTATGTGGCTCAATGGTAGAACTCCTACCTACCACTCTACAGTGAGGAACCTGGAGAGATGGCTAAGCAATAAAGATTCTGCTCTCCCAGAGGACCTAGGTTCAATTCCCACACCCACACCCACACGATGGTTCACAACCATCTGTATATAACTCCAGTTCCAGAGTATCCAATGCCCTCTTCTGGCCACCTTGAACACCAAGGCACACACATGGTGCACTGATAAATATAAATATAGATACAGGTATAGATATAGATGCAGCAAACCACCCATTCACATAAAATAAATACTTTTTTTAAAAGACAAAGAAGAATCCCCCAGTGAGGGATGTGGTTCAGTGATAGAGCCCTTGCCTAGAATCCCTCGGTGAGGGGCTTGGGACATGGATCAATAGAGAGCAACTTAACAAGCATATGCAAGGTCCTGGGTTCCGTCCCTAGCCATGCGAAATGAACGTGTGAGGCTAAAGACACTGACAGATAGACTGCAGTGTCCGAGCATCTGGCAGAGAAATAGGAAAGATGGATGGTCAAGGCAGGGCTAAGCGCCAGGAAACTGAAGCATGGTAGGTTGACTGAGAGCAGAGGAAGAAGCAGGAATTTGCACAGAAATAGGCTGGGGCGTGGAGCTGAGGGCCATAGAGCAAAAAATTTAACCATTCTGAACCGTTATCTACTGTCTGGGCTGGGCTGAAGGCAGCAGGAGAGAGTAGGCATGAGGAAGGCAGAGCCAGGCCAAGACCTGCCCTTGAAGAATCAACACTGAGGCAAGACACCAGAAGGAAAAAGCTTCTCACCAATCAACCATGAGATCAGGGGTCCACTCCAGCAAAAGGGCGGGACTGTATTTTGGTTATGTCTTTTTAAAACTATACACATGTACAAAGATAAACACAGTTGACTTATGTAGCCCAACGTGGTCTGGAACTTGCTATGTAGACTGCTATATAGACCAATATTAGACTTAAACTCAGAGATCCAGTTGTTTCTGCCTTCTGAGTGCTGGGGTTGAAGGTGTCTACGAGAATTGGGTTTTAATCTTTGATGTATTGTAGTACAACCCAAGACATTAGGCAAACGCTCCATCACCGATCCAAGCCTGCAGACCCTCACTGGGTGATGCCAGACAGGAGCTGAACCATTGAACTACACCACTACACCTCCCCGGGCGAATCTAGTTAGGAACTGCTATCACTGAGTCACACCCCGAGTCCCCTCTCTGAGACATTCAGAACAGGCCTTCTCCACCATCGAGCCACACCCTGAGCCCCTCACAGAGAGAGGGGTTCTAAATAGGACCTGTGCCAATGAACTCCATCCCCTACTTTCTTTTCACTTTGTATTTTGAGATGGTCTCACTAGTTGTCCAGATCTGCCTTGAAATTACTTGTCCTAGCCAGGCAGTGGTGACACTGACACATGCCTTTAATCCTAGCACTTGGGAGGCAGAGGCAGGTGGATTTCTGAGTTCAAGGCCAGCCTGGTCTACAGAGTGGATTCTAGGACAGCTAGGGCTACACAGAGAAACCCTGTCTCGGAAAACAAAAACAAAAACAAAATTACTTGTCCTACCTCAGGCTCCTAAGTGTGGAATGACAGGCTTGTGTCACAAGGCCCAGGAGACACCACCTTTTCTGCCCATAAGTCTGAAGAACAGATATTCAGCTATCCAAGGCAGCCATTGGGGTCTTGAGTTATGTAGGACAGTGAGGAACACTGGTACTGCTATTTTCATATTGAAACAGTGACTAGAGGTGCTGGCCTGGCTCCCTGACCCCTTTCTGTCCCTTCTGCAGTTCCTCGCCCGGCTGAATGGCTCCAGTCCCATGCCAGGAGCTCCTCCTCGACAGCCCTTCAACGATCCATTCTTTGTGGTGGAGACCCTGTGTATTTGCTGGTTCTCCTTTGAGCTGCTGGTGCGTCTGGTGGCCTGCCCAAGCAAAGCTGTATTTTTCAAGAATGTGATGAACCTTATTGACTTCGTGGCCATCCTGCCTTACTTCGTGGCCCTGGGCACGGAGTTAGCCCGGCAGCGAGGTGTGGGCCAGCCAGCTATGTCTCTGGCCATCCTAAGGGTCATCCGATTGGTGCGTGTTTTCCGCATCTTCAAGCTATCCAGGCATTCGAAGGGCCTACAGATCTTGGGTCAGACACTGCGGGCGTCTATGCGTGAGCTAGGTCTCCTCATCTTCTTCCTCTTCATTGGCGTGGTCCTCTTTTCCAGCGCAGTCTACTTTGCTGAAGTGGACCGGGTGGACACCCATTTCACCAGCATCCCGGAGTCCTTTTGGTGGGCAGTGGTCACCATGACCACAGTTGGCTATGGAGACATGGCACCAGTCACTGTGGGTGGGAAGATTGTGGGCTCTCTGTGTGCTATTGCGGGCGTGCTCACCATCTCTCTGCCTGTGCCTGTCATTGTCTCTAACTTTAGCTACTTTTACCACCGGGAGACAGAGGGCGAAGAGGCAGGGATGTACAGCCATGTGGACACACAGCCCTGCGGTACCCTGGAGGGCAAGGCTAATGGGGGGCTGGTGGACTCTGAGGTGCCTGAACTCCTCCCACCACTCTGGCCCCCTACTGGGAAACACATGGTGACCGAGGTGTGAGGGACATCTGAGGTCTCCAGGAAGCAGTGGGGTGGGAGGGAAGAGGGAAGGCAGGGTCAGGTGCTGGGTTAAGGACTGAGGTGGCAATGAAAGGGTACAGAGTCTGAATCTGAAGGCATGTCACATGGGAGCTCCTAGGGGGACCTCGTGTGACATGAATGACCAGGATTGGGGTTGTGTCCAGGGCTTCCCCCATTGGTTGTGCAATGTTGCAGAGCTGTGCAGATCTCCAGGGGCCCTATGGGTAGCACTGTAAGAGACTTGGTCATATATTGTGAGTTTCCTAGGTGTATGTGGGGGTCCCACTGGGGGCAAGTGTGGCTCAAGTGTATGATAAGTAGTTATGGGGCTTTGTGTCCTCTAGGGCCAAGTTGGCTCCTGTAGGTCTCCGGAGCACTGTTAAGACTCATACACAGAGGTCATATGGAGATACATAAAAGATTGTATGGATTCATGTTTCTTCTAGAACTCAAATTATTTTAGATTCTGTGAGCTCTGGAGTCTTGAGCAGACATAATGAGATCACTCTGGGTCCTGATAGAAAAAAGGGTTAAGGGGTTAAGGGTATAAAAGATAGACAGAGGCAGAGACTCAGAGAAAGGGACAGAGACCCCCCCCACACACACACACACTCCAAGCCACAATTCTCTGTGTTGGAACCATTTTAGGGCTGGAACCATTTTAAGGCCATGCAAAGCTGAGATGTGTGACCACATGAGTCTCCTAACAGTTGAGTCTGATGACTTCTTCGGTCTCGTGGGACCATGCTTGTGTCACTGTGAGTCCTGTGGGAATGTTGGTTGAATTTGTCTGTATGTGAGGGCCATAGGGCTGTGGGGTCATTTTAAACAGTAGATCAGGGTCACAGCACAGATAGAACTAACTACAATGGGCATGTGGATGTGTGTGGCCTACTGAACAAGCTTGCTGAGGGCTATGCACTGTAGAGCTGGTAGTCTCTGTCTCCCCAGGTCCCCCTGCCCCAAGCACCTGGAAAGACTGTGGGACTGTAGTCTGCTTACCCTGCTCAGGTGGGACCCATTTCTATGTCATCCCGTGCCTGAGTACAGAGATTCAGAAGCTGGAGCCACAAGGAAAGAAAACGCAGTAGGGGAAGAGCAGGTACTTGGAAAAGATGTGGCAGGAGATGGAGGTCTAGAAGAAGAGAGAAAGATTGGGGGAAGAAACAGGGGAGAAGGGGAGAGAGAAAGAGGGAAGGGAAAGAGGAAGAGACAGAGTGGAGAAAGAAATCAATAATGAGGACGGACACCCAGTGATGGATGTCAGACATGCAGAAAGAAGGAGAGATGGGGGGCGCAGGACCTGGAGCCCAAGGGTCATCCCCTCTGTTCTCTGAGTCATAACAGACTCTAAGCCGTGGCGTCAGCATCCCTCACAGCCAAGGAAGGTCACCACACTCCTGGAGGTGCTCTGTGTTTCCTAGGACAGAAACCCAAGGCTGGAGAGTGCTGTGGCTTCCCCCAAGGTTACCCAGCACGTCATAGGACCAGAGCTGGTGGCAGGTGGCCTGCCTGTGACACCCCCACAACTTCTGGTGTGCAGGTATTGCCCAAGGTCACTGGTCCTGTGTCTTTTGTTTTTATCCCTTGAAACGGGGTCCCTCTATGTAGTATTGGCTGTCCTGGAACTCACTACATAGACCAGGCTGGCCTTGAATTCGCAGAACTTCTCCTGTCTCTGCCTCCCAAGTGCTGGGACTAAAGCTGTGGTGGGTCACCACATCTGGCAAGACTCTGCCTCTACTAGAGGAGGAAGCTGATGTTGGAGGGAACAGCATCACCCTAAACTCCAGGAGAACATTTTTGGAGTCTTCTGGGACTGAGAGACATTTTGGGGAGCAGGAGAAGTTACAATCACTAACGAGAGTTCAAGGTATTTGACTGGCATCAACTTATTAAAGCCTGTTCACCGGTGCCTACTGTTGAGTTATTTTTCATAACGATATCACCTGCTTTAGTCATATGAACTCTTGCTTAAGACCTGAGGGTGAAACATCTTAGAGGGGCTGCCAGGAGGATTTGTTTCCTCTGAGCCATCCAAGCCATAAGCCATCAGGGAAAGGATTCGAGGGGAGCCGCCTTCACCACCACCCATATTGCCATACAAGAGAGAGGAAGGAGGGACAATGGCAAGCGTGTGATGGTGACAGACATAACAGCATCTCAGGGTGGGCACTTCACTCCAACAGACTCACTATCACAGAAATGGAGATGGATCTGCACAGGGACCAAAACACAGACTCTATCACAGACTACAGGGAAGAGATGCTGGGAGCAGAGGGGGAAGCGTGCCCTGGAGAGAAGACAGATGCCAGACAGACGGGAAAGCAGAGCTCAGAGAGCAGAGAGACCTGGAGAGGGGAGGAGGGAGGGAGACAGGGAGAGAAGCAGAGAGGCAGAGAGACAGAGAAAGACACAGAGACAAAGATACAGAAAGAGAGACAGAGAAACAGAGAGATAGAGAAAAAGAGGGAGAGACAGAGATCAAGACAAGAGACAGAATTTCCCTCTCTTTATGATTTCTCCCTTGATGCCCAGAGACTGGACTTGGAGTTCCTTGGTAGGAATGGGCCGTGTCAGGAAAGAATGAAAGGTCAGAGAGGTGACCCAAATGGGCACCCAGACTAGGAAGTGTCCCATCCCACCTCCAGTAAACAACCTGAGTGGGATCTGAGTCACCCCAGCTGGGACAGCACCTTGAGGGGAACACCCTAATCCGGGGACACCCTTCCTGCCACTTTGCCATGCTATATTTAGGTTGGGGGGATGGGTGCTGGGTGACCCCCCCAAAGGCAAGTGTCAGCTTTCCTCCTAAATATAGCTCAGGGGTAGGGGAACTAGTGTCCAGAGTGGGGGCATGGCAGAGCCAAGGGCCCTGACACCCAAGGGCCGGCCTGTCTGCTGCAGAGGCACCCTGCTTGAGGTCTCTCCAGCATCCTGCCTTTCTTTCTGAGGTCCACTCCCTGGAGTGTTTTCCTCCCTCTAGGGCTCTGTCTCTCTGGCTGGGTTTTTGTCCCCGTGTCTTATGGTCACTGAGCAGGTCACAGTTCTGAAGCCCATCATGGTCTACTCACTGTAATTACCTTAAAGTTTTCTTATCCACCCCAAGACTTCCTGGTCCCCAGCCAAGAAATTCCAGGATAGAAGACTATGTGGGGGAGCCCGGACAGTCACTGTCTCCAGGCATTGAACCTTATCACTGCACAAGCCCAGCTGGCTAATGTCTGGCTGGGAGACCCAGGAAGGGAGACAGGAGCGGAGGGTGGGAACCTGCACTAGACACCGTAGCAATCCCAGGCCTGAATCCGGGTCTGAAGGGAAGGGCTGGGGTTCTGAACACTGGGTCTAAGGGAGGAGGACGGGGGGTCTGGACCCGAGTCTGAAGGAGGAGGGCTGGAGCCTGGACCCCTGGGTCTGAGGAAGGAGGGGCGGGGTGTGGACCCCAGTGTCTGATGGAGGAGGGTTACAGTCTAGACTTCTGAGCTAAAGTGGCCGAGGCCGGGCTTCCAAGGTGCCGGCCCGCGCGTGCTAGGCGGGATCCGCCGCCCCTCCTCCGCCGTCGGGCGCCGCCCCGCCTCCTCCCAGACCCAGGCCCTCCCAAGCGCAAACGGCGAGCAGCCGGCGAGCAGCGGGCGTCCGAGCTGCCTGCGAGCCGGAGGAGGAGCCGCAGCTGCGCCAGGGGCAGACGGGGAGCAGAGAAGGGCGCCCCAGGTAAGAGCTCCGCGCCTCCTCTGGCAGATTACACGGTCCGGGTCGCCCGGCCCCCGGGTAGGGAGGGACGGGGGCGGGGCCGACAGGGGCGGGGTTTGGCGAAGGAAACTGAGGCAGGACGGAAGTCTTCCAGAGGTGGAGCGGATCCCCTCCAACCGACTCAGGAGCGAGGATCCCCAGCCCAATTTTCCTGGGTGTGGAAGCAGGGAATCTTCATTTATGAGCACCTTGGAGGAGGGACCGCAACCCTAAAATCTGTGGGTCTGAGGGAGGAGGCGTCTAGAGTCCAAGAAACTTAGTCTGCAGGAGGAGGCATCTTGGGAACCATGTCACCCTCGCTGAGGGAGGGTGGTTCAGGGGTCTTGGGCCCCTGGGTCTGAGGAAGGAGAAAGCTGTGGACCTGGACACAGTCTGAGGGAGGAGACAGCGGGCACCCACACTCCCTGTAGTGGTGTGGTAAACCTCTGCCACTGATCACACTCAACACTTCCCATTCCCCCACCTCGGAGCCTGGCCAGCCAGACACTCCAGGTATGCGCAGTCGGAGTCTTGGGCGGGCCCTGGCCTGTCCTGCGAGGAGCGAACATTCCAGGAAGCAGCCTCAGGGACCCAGAGCGTGGGCCGGCGGGGACCCGGGTGTCCAGGCCAGCCCCACCCCCGCTGCGTTTAGTGGAGGAACGGGAGGAGGGGATGTAATCTCTTCCAGTTGCCTCACCTGCCCCTCCTCTCTGCTGCCCCCCCATCTGCTTCCCATCCCTCCAGAGCTGTCACCTACGCAGGGAAGGGGGGGCCCCTCTGGAGGTGGGCGGGACCTCTACTCCAGGGTACCCTAGACTTTCAAAGACCCTGGAAAGGGTGTTTTTTTTTGTTGTTGTTGTTGTTTTTTTTGTTTGTTTTTTTATGGAGAGGTCACGCCCTTCCCCCATCTGCCTATATAACGGGCTTCCTTCCTCCCACAGGTGGTTGCCCCTCCCTCTCCTGAGATGTCAGGGAGGAGACTACCTGTATCCTACACAGGGGCCCCACACAGCCTGGGGGCCCCCAGTCCCAGAGTGAGGAGGTGGAGGTGCTGTTGACAGGTCTGGTATTCATTCACCTGCTGCTTTCCAGTCCTAGCCCTAGCTTTCCAGTCCTAGCTTCTAGAATGTTCTAGTCTCTCCATCTCCCTCCCAGCATCTCCCAGCAGCCAAGTCAGTCCCACACTCAGGGAAATCAAGACCATGAGAACGGCAGGATTCAAGGGCTCCTCCAGGTTATGGGAGCAGGAGGGCCCAGTGGCATTGTACAGTGTTCAGGTCTTACTCACACCATTTCCTGGCTGTGTGACCCAGTAGAAAGCATTTCTCCTTGTGTTTGACTGTACAGCCCTGGCTGGCATGGAACTCGTGCAAACGGGACAGGCCTCAAATTTGTGGCCATCTTCCTGCCTCTGCCTCTTGGTTGCTGAGGATACAGGTGTGCATCATCACTCCCAATTTTGCCTATTTACACTAACTGAATACTTATTTTTTAAAAAGATTATTTATTTTATATGAGTACACTGTAACTGTCTTCAGACACACCAGGAGAGGGCATCCGATCACATTGCAGATGGTTGTGAGCAACCATGTGGTTGCTGAGAATTGAATTCAGGACCTTTGGAAGAGCAATCAGTGCTCTCAACCACTGAGCCATCTCTCCAGCGCCTAAATACTTATTAACCTAAAAGTTACGCATTCCCCAGGTTCTAGAGCATAAGGTACCCCTAAGGTCCTCTCATAGTCTGCAGGGGCAGGAGGAGGGGTCCCTGACTTCTGTCACTAAGGCATCTTCCTTCTCTAACCACGGCCTCTTTCTTCATCTTCAGGTGTGCAAGCCATGCTCCCTCGCCACTCCTGCTCTCTCCTCCTTTTCCTTTTCCTTCTCCCCAGCGTCCCCATGGAGCCCCACCCCCCATCCTCCACCCTGCCCCCATTTCTGGCCCCTGAGTGGGACCTCTTGTCTCCCCGAGTGGCCCTGTCAAGGGGCGCCCCTGCCGGGCCCCCTCTCCTGTTCCTGCTGGAGGCCGGGGCCTATGGAGAGCCGGCAGGGGCCCCAGCCAACCGCAGCCGGCGCGGGGTGAGTGAGACGGCGCCCGCAAGCCGCAGGGGTGAGCTGGCAGTGTGCGACGCAGTGAGTGGCTGGGTGACCGACCGGCGGACAGCTGTGGACTTGCGTGGGCGCGAGGTGGAGGTGCTGGGCGAGGTGCCTGCGGCAGGTGGCAGTCCCCTGCGTCAGTACTTCTTCGAGACACGCTGCAAGGCCGAAAGCGCTGGGGAAGGTGGCCCAGGTGTGGGCGGAGGGGGTTGTCGCGGCGTGGATCGGAGGCACTGGCTCTCAGAATGCAAGGCTAAGCAGTCCTATGTCCGGGCGTTGACTGCAGACTCCCAGGGCCGCGTGGGCTGGCGCTGGATTCGGATCGACACAGCTTGCGTCTGTACGCTCCTCAGCCGAACAGGCCGGGCCTGAGGTCCAGGCTTGGGAACTGCCCAGGTTGAGGGGGAAAAAAAAAAAGCTGGAAGCTGAAAGGACCACAGGAGTGGCCCGGCTGCTCTACCGTGCCTTCTGACTAGGAACTGAAATAACCAAAGAATCAAATCTTAGTCCGTGTGGAATGTATGATGAAACCAAATGAGGTTTTAAGTGATGAATAGGAGTTCTCCCAGAGGAACTTGAGATTAATAATAATAGCCAATGTTTACTATCTACTGTTTATCAGACCTACTATATAACTCTGGCAACCATTTTAACATCAGAGGACCCTGGCTCATCCTGGCAAGAGGGATGAGGAAAGAACGCGTGAAAAAGGGACGTATGAGCCCAGGCTAGGCCTCAGTCAGTAGGCTGTTTCTGGTTGCCTAGCACGCACACAGACTTGGGCTCTATCCTGAGCACCATATCATAAACCATGTATGGTGGTACTCACCTGCAAGTAAAAGCAGGTAGATGAGGAAGGAGTTCATGGCCATCCTTAGCTACATAGGGAGTTTGAAACCAGCCTTGTCTATATGAGAATATTTCTTTCTTTCTTTTCTTTTTTTTCGTTTTTCTTTTCTTTTCTTTTCTTTTTTTTTTTTCGAGACAGGGTTTCTCTGTGTATCCCTGGCTGTCCTGGAACTCACTCTGTAGACCAGACTGGCCTCGAACTCAGAAATCCGCCTGCCTCTGCCTCCCAAGTGCTGGGATTAAAGGCGTGTGCCACCACGCCTGGCGAGAATATTTCTTAAAAAATAAAATAAAAGGCCTGGGACCTGGTGTTGTGATATGTACCCATAATCCTAGTACTTGAGAGGCTGCAAACAGAAGATTGTCTGGAGGTCCGGGGCAGCCTGGGCTACTTAAACTGTTCTGTCTGGGACAAGGGCAAATGGGTCAGGTGGGAAAACAATGGAAGCAACTGGCCCCAAAACCTTGAGGATGGGATAGGGAAAGGCAGTGAATTCCCGGGGGAAGCCTAGGCTTACTGGAGAAGTCTGACCTGGCCAAGGCACACAAGCATGGCATAGGAATACAACATCCTGCTTTGAGTAGTGAGCCCAACGGCCCAGAGAGCACTAGCCAGCATGGATACCTCACATCCAGAAGCCCTAGTCTCTTTTGTTCAGCTCTGATTTGGAGACAGAGTCTCCTCATGCAGCTCATTGGAGAGCAGACCTTGAACTTTTTTTTTTTTTTCTAAGACAGGGTTTCTCTGTGTATCCCTGGCTATCCTGGAACCCACTCTGTAGACCAGGCTGGCCTCGAACTCAGAGATCTGCCTGTCTTCGCCTCCCTAATGCTGGCATTAAAGACATACATCACCACCGTGTGGCTTGGCCTTGAGTTTATCTTCTGCTTCTGCCTCCCCAATGCTGGCATTAAAATGTATGCAGTGCTTCCTGTATGCTAGGCAGGCAGTCCATCATCTGAACCACAACCCTACCATCACCATCTTTTTAATGCTTTGGGACACATTCTCACAAAGCTCAAGCTGGCCTAAAACTGGAATGTTGCCGAGGATGACCTTAATCTTTTCTCTTTTTAAAAAATGTCTTTAATTTTATGCGTATCGAGTGTTTTGCCTGCATGTATGGATATCTTCATGCATGGGTGTCTGCAGCAGCCACAAAAATATTGAATCCCCTTGGGCCTGGAGTTGAAGATGGTTGTGAGGCACCAGGTGGGTGCTGAGAACTGCTGATCCATTTTCTCCAGCCCCGACCTTAATCTCTTGAGTGCAGGGATCACAGGTGTATGCAATCACACCTGGGAGACATGGTCTCTCTCTAGAGTAGATCAGGCTAGACACATAACTCTTCAGCATCAGCCTCCCTAGTGTTGGAGAAACAGGTCTATGCCACCCCAGGAGGGTGTATAAAGACCAGCTTCTCCCACCCTGTGTGAACCTGGACCGCTTGCCAGGCAGAATCCACCCCTGATGCTCTGAGGGTGGCCCTATTCCCACCCTCTAACCACCTCCCACTCTCTCTGACTTCCCATCTCTTTTTCTGTGAGTGAGGAGCCCTTGCCTCCCCCACCCAGTTTTTCTAAGTGTTTCCTGGTGTATTTCTTTCCCTCAGTCTCCCCAGCCCCCCATACCCAGGTGGAAGTTTTCAACCAAATGAAAGGCAGGCTGTACTGGGGACGCTCAGCCTTCATGGAAAAGAGCTGTCTGGAATCTGTTACCCCGAGGTGGGCAGGCCTGGCAACCCAAGAGCCAGGGGCCCTATGGGAAAGGGGCGGTTAGTTCCTCTCCTGGAGTCAGCCTGTCTCTGTGTCTGCTGTGTTCTCTCCCCTGACCTCCTGTCTCCTTTCTCCTCCTCTGTTGGGAGTCTCCACCCTTTCCTACTTTTCTGTTTCCTTTCGGGTCTTTCGATCCTCCTCTCTAAAAGTCCTAGTTGGGGTTCCCCTAACTCTCCACACGCCATTGGCTGGGTCCAGAGTGGGCAGGTTCTGTTACCAGGGGCGACGGCCACAACAAGCCGGTTTCTTAGCTTCCCAGAGAGGGTGAGGACATGGCAGGTCGGACCCTAGCTCTGCGATATGGGCCCCCTTGGTCCCCCATTTCTGAAACTGAGGTCCTTGGAACCTGGCCCAACTGGCATCTGACCAGCAGCGGGGTCGCCCACCACAGGATCCCACCGGTGTCCTTTCTTCCGCCTACTCTCCAGGTGAGAGGGTGGAGAGTGAGACGTAGGGAAAGGGGGCAGTTCACGAACTTGTGGGCCAGGAGGAAAGAGGACCAGGGTTAGGTTCCTGTCCTAAGGTGGAGGGGTCTGGGAGCCTGGTTATCAGGAGTTGGAGGAAGGAAAGGGGATGGTTTTTTTTGGGTCTTTTGGCTGATCTACAAGCCTTCTCAGTCTGTGGTCAAGGCGCCCCTGCCTGCAGTCTCGAAGCAGGAGCCACACATCTGGGCTTTCGACGAAGTCATCAGCAGATGGGAAACCACTTCAGGCTCAGCACACACACCCAAGCCACGTGGTGGCCCCTGTGCTCAGCCCAAGGCACCAGAGCATGAGGACCCCAGGCGGACACTTGGCATCAAGTCTTTGGCAGAAAAGGTAGGGTTCTGGGATCCAGCAATCTGGCGGAGGGAGTGTTGGACACTGGAGCCCCTGCTCCCTCACCTTGAATCTTCGGGCTTCTTCTTGTAGCTAAGAAGACACGAGGGACGGGGTGTCCCCCTGATCACAAAATACCAGGTCAGTGAGATGAAGGCACAGTACAAGGGCTTGCCAGATCTGGATCAGAGTGCCCCCCTCTTTGTGGAGCCCCAGTCCCTGGAGTTTATTGACCACCATCGCGGGGGACCTTCTCAGGTAGAGTGGGCTACACGGGCACTGAAGGAAGGAGCCTGGGCTGTCTAGAGGATTAGGGACCAGACTGAGCCTCTAGACTGAAGGAAGCTCGCATTCTATGGGGTAGGTAGAAGGTATTGGAGTGGGGATCAGGGTACTGAGTCTTGAACTGTGGGGAAGAGAGCTGGAAGGTTCGGAAGTTGCTTCTTGAGGCTGTGGGCTGCTGGTGCAGTGAACTAAGCTAGTTAGGTAGTTGCTCCCCAGAGCTGCACTACCATACTCTGAGACGTTTGGGTTAGCAGATGATAAGTTTACTCAGCAAGAAGCAGTCAGGTGGAATTGTCATCCAAGATGTACTTAATATCCAGAATCCGGGTAGCTGTTTTGACTAGGAGGGAAACTAGAAAGGGGTGTGGCTGCAGTTGTTGTTTGTGTTTGGATGGGGCTGGGCGGAGGGAGCGCATGCCTTTCATCCCAGTGCTTGGGAGGCAGAGGAGGGTGGATTTCTGAGTTCGAGGCCAGCCTGGTCTACAGAGTACCAGGACAGCCAGGACTACACAGAGAAACCTTGTCTCGAAAAACCAAAAAAAAAAAAAAAAAGTGGATGGGGTGCAGGGTTTGAGGCACTATGACTAGAGTGGGGGTGGGGAAGGGCTTTGAACACCGTACACAATCTTTCTTGTTCACTTCCTTTTCCAATGTTCCTCAGGCCCTCATCCCCTGGACGAGGAACCCCGAGATGGCTGGCCAACCCTTCACAGTGAACAAGATGGGCGTCCTAGATCGGCTCCAACCCTATCTGACCACTTCCGCACGTGACTTCACAAGGTGAGCCTGCGCCCAGCAGGTGCTGGTGAATAAGCCCTTCTTGGCCGTTCCAACTGTATACGCAGAAGCCGCAGAACTGACCCAAGCTGAACTCTTCCGCTCCTCAGAACCTCTTCCAAGGCAGCAACAAACCATTTCTAAGCCCTTTAGTCCCCTGGAATTCGAACTCTGCTGCTCTCGGACCTACTCACCTGCTGCCCCCCCCCACAGGCACTTGTCTGGATATCCCCACCAGAAACCAGTGATGGGCCAGAGCTGGCCGAAGAAGGCATCCCGCCGAAAGCTGGAAAGTTCACCGAGGGTGCGCCCAGCCTATGCGCGCCCGTCGCAACCGGTCGTGCCGTATCTGAGAACCCTATCTCTGACCCGGGAGTCCTACGGACCCTTGGCGCACCCACTCTGTGGGATGAACCGCTTTTGCCCAGTAGACGCACGCTGGGGCGGCCCCCATTGGAAGCCAGTGACCGGCCTCTACAGTGTACCCAAGGCCTACTGCACTGAGAATTCCCGCTACGGGAGTACCAGGGCGGAGCTGGTGTGAGCGTGCTAAGCCCACCCACCACGCAAACCTCGGCATCGGATTTGTGGGCGGGCCAACCCAGACACACCCCTTACTTCCAGAGGTTCCTCCTGGTGAAATTTACTGATCAAAAAGTTTTATAGCTGAAACCACACCTATTTTTGGACCCAATCCAGGCATCCTGATTAGGGGGCTTGGGAGAAGGGCGGAGCTCCACCTCTGGTTAGACTGAAAGCAAGTTTGGAGGTCCACTCGTCGGAATCTAACGCTGAAGCTGTGCCCTCCTATTTAGTTGTACCCAACCATCAAAGAAGGCCTGATTGAGGTTTACTCCAGCGTCCTGAGGGCGCAGCTAGCAGAGTCCTCCCCTTTACCCTGTTTCCCGTGCTTCCAATGTCAACTAAGCCGACACCTGGGTTGAGTGTGAGGCCAATTCACTGAGACACTGGAGCTGGTCCCTGGCTTTCCTGACCTTGTCTGTGTCTCGCCCCCAAAGAGATTAGTGTCTAGGTTACCCAAGCCTGTAGCCTCTGCTTAGTGGCCTTGCCACCCCCACAACCCGCAGGTATAAAGCCAGGTGCCCAAGGTAGGGAAGCCATCAAGAATGGAGAGGCTCCAGGTAAGATGGTAGGCCCAGGGTATTTCCCAATTTCACCAGACCCATAGATGCTCAGCCTTGGGACCTGGGGTTGGAGGGTGGATGGGCGGGGGTGCTCCTAGCTGGTGGACTTCAAGCAGGAGAGAAATAGATTTGATGGCCAGTGATGGATCTTGAAGGACAGTTTCTATTATTATACTGAGTGGGCCCAGAACCTGGGATGGAAAAACCAGGTCAGGAGTAGAGTGAGACACTGGCTATGTCCCAGGGGCTGCTGCTGTGGCTGCTGCTGAGCCCAAGTGTGGTGTGGGCCTCCAGGGGCCCCCTTCGGCCACTGTGCCGGCCTGTCAACGCTACCCTGGCTGCAGAGAATGAGTTCTGCCCAGTCTGCATCACCTTCACCACCAGCATCTGTGCCGGCTACTGTCCTAGCATGGTGAGCTGACTGAATGGGGAGGGACATCACTTCTGACCTAAAGTGCTGCTACCTCAGCTAGGCTCAGGACAGGTGGTGGCAGTGGGGTACAGGGAGATGGCTCCTGGGTGGGGAGATCATAGCCACTGGGGGGCATTCCGCCTAGAATGGGGGGCGGGACACTCAGATGAGGACTCTCTCCACTCTGCACTCAGGTTCGAGTACTGCCGACTGCTTTGCCTCCTGTGCCTCAGCCAGTGTGCACCTACCGTGAGCTGCGCTTCGCATCTGTCCGCCTCCCTGGCTGCCCACCCGGTGTAGACCCCATAGTCTCCTTTCCTGTGGCCCTCAGCTGCCGCTGTGGGCCCTGCCGTCTCAGTAGCTCTGACTGTGGGGGTCCCAGGACTCAACCAATGGCCTGTGACCTCCCCCACCTCCCCGGCCTCCTCCTCCTCTGAGGCCCACCCCTTAACTCCCCATTCTTCTGGAGCTAGCAGGTGTGCTAAGCATCCCTCCTAATAAAGGCTTTGCAACTGCACTCTGATGTCCTTCTACAGGCTCTGAGGACACTGCAGAGCTCCAGTTTTCAATAATTTTAATACAAAGTCACAGTGTTAGAACTAGTAGAAATGGGGTAGGAAGGACTGGGGTGCACAATCAGCTCAGGAGGTGTCCATTGTTTCGCCTTCTGTGGAGAGGGGAAGCCAGTGTGAGTGAGCTCCTGGGCACTCCCATGCAGCCCTCTCCCACAGTGTGACAGCCTGGGTGATACTCACTGAGCTCATTGAAGAGGAAGGCGTCCTGGTATTCCTTCATGTACTGTGTGGAGCGGGATTCATCCAGGAAGAGGGAGTATACTCGCTTAATGTCATCCACCTGCACCTCCGTGCCCTGAGAGCAGGCGGGACTCAGCACATGTCAGCAGCCCCCCCCCCCCCAACTTTTTCCTCTAAAATAAGCGGGCACCTGCTGTGGTTCTTAGTTCCCATAAAATATCCATGTACCATGGCCCATGGGCTACCCCAGGGGCCAGTCTCTTAGTCCTCCAGGCTCATTTGCTGGCTGACCTTTCGTTTCCGGCACACCAGGCTGGCTGCTGTGATGAGCTGGATGGCGTAGCGCAGGGAGGTCTCAAGCCCAATGCGGGTCAGCACTGTGTAGGCATCCTCGCTCATCTCCACGTCTTCCTCCTCACAACTGTGGGTGGGCGGGCAGGAGCAGCATATCACCCCACCCATCCCATAGTACACACGGACACTGGGGTCTCACCACCACAGATGAGGAGGCTAAAGAGCCCAGGCAACAGGGAGGACCTCCCACCCTACCACACCACCAGCGCCCACTGCTGGTCTTCCCCGGCTCAGAGGCCTGGGTGAATGCTCACCGGATGCGCAGAATCTGCTTGGTGTCCTTCTCACTGTAGGGCGATGTTGACACAATGAGCAAACGGTCCAGCAGGTCGATGGGGATGCCGTGGGGACTCTGGTAGCTGGTGCCTCGGATCCTGGGGGTCAAGGAAGCCACCATAGCCCACTTGGGACCTCATAGGGAGGAGTTTAGCCTTAAATGGGAATTCTGTTCTCCAGGGGTGGCTCAGGACAGCTGCCAGAATCTAACCTACCATTCACGTACTCTCAGGGACTGGGGAATTGGAGGTGAACATCAGCTAGCAAAGGGGTTCTGAGGGCTGCCTCCCCTCCAGCCATCAAATCCATGGCTTTGGGGGAGCTGCTCAGCTTTGCTGGCCTACTCTGTGGCGTGAGAGTAGTGGGGTGAAGTGCAGGTAAGGTAGCCAGACTAGGGCTGTCTGCCATCTGCCTTAACCACAACTACACCTAACTCCAGTTCCAGGGGACCTGGAAACTTCTTGTGGCATCTGTGGGTACCACATGCATGTGTACACACACAGAGACACACACATAAAAGTAAATCAGAGAAGGGGCTGGCGAGACGGTTGGAATACATACTGTCCTTACAGAGAACTCCGGGGAGATTCCCAGGACCCACACCTGGTAGCTCACAACTGCTTCTAAGTCTAGCTGCAGGGGATCTGCCATACTATTTTGGACTCTGCCCATACCTACATCCATGCTTGCATATATCACCTCCTCCACATTCGCATAGCAAAAAGATGTCACGCTAAAAACACATGAGACAGGGTGATGTGCTTGATGAAGCCCATGAGATACCATCAAAGGGAGTTTGGCTCCCCAAACTTAGGTTTGTGCACTCTCTTAATCTGGGGACTATCTAATAAAGGTCTCATATAGCCTAGGCTAGCCTAGAACTCAAACTCCTCCTATCACAGCTTACACAGTACTAGGGCTATGGTTGGTGCCAATATGCCCAGTGCCCACAGCATCTTTAGGTCAATACTGTCAACTGTGACGACTGAGTGGCAGGGTCTGAGTGACAGATTTGTCACAGCAGTTTGTGACATATCTAGTAGATAGTCCTGTGCTCAGTACCCTGGGTGCCTGGATCAACAGTTTTGAAGTCCAAGTTGAACAGATTTTGTATCTGTCTTGGATTGTGAGGACCACACTGGAAGCAAGCTCAGTGAGGAGCAGCACTCAGCATACAGTCCATTTACCTTGAGGCCACCATCAACCCCTGGCCTAGAATGCCCTTTCGGCAGAGACCTCTAAAGCTGCTCACCGGGTGATGCCGCGGTTGGTGGCCATGATGAGCACAGGCGCCATGTCACTCTCCAGGGCCCGGTTGAGGAAAGAGAAACTCTCAATGTCCAGCATGTGAACCTCGTCGATGAACAGCACCTGGAAGCCATTAGGGCCACAGGTCAAGTTCCCCTCCACCCAGTGCCTCAGGTCTGAACACACCCACCTGGGCTGTGGCCACTCACCCCAGGGATGATCTCTGCTTTGCCCTCCTCCCTCCACTCAGCCACCTTGGCATTGATCTGTTCTCGGACTTCTGACTTGATCTCCCCTGTGTCTCCTGCCAGAGATAGGGGATGTCAGAGTTAGAGGCTAAGTCCAGGACCGGGGTAGGCGAAGACAGAGAAAGGAATAATGGGGAGAAGGGTTCTACACTGCAGCAGCAGGGCCTGGACCCTCAAATGTCCCAGAAGGGACAGAGGCAGAGACCCGAGGGAGGACTTGAGGACAGTGCAGGGAAGGACACATTCAGATGGCGAACAGAAGGCAAGCAGCAGATCTGTTAAGAAAGTTAACAGTGCCAAGAAAAGGGCAGAAAAGCTGGGGGTAGCCTGTGCTGAGGAAGGGCGGCTAACCTGAGAAGAGGGCCAGGAAGCCCTGAGTACGGGAGTTGATGACGTCAATCTCATGGAGAGACACGGTGTGCACCACCTCCTTGCGTTTCTGCAGCTCTCCGTCTGGGCACTGCACAAACTTGGTCTACAGGGCCAAGGGCAGGTGTGAGGGCAGCCAGGGCACAGGTCCCCGCAGCCCCACACTGGAAATAATGCAGCATGCATCCGGACCCCATGATGTAACAGGAGATACAGAAACAGCCCAGGGCCGGGTAGGGGATGAGCCAAGCACCTGGGAGCCCATGGCATCGTAGTCTCGGGCGCGTGTGAAAGAGCGGCCCAGCTTGGAAATCTTGCCAGTGGCTTTGTCGATGGTGATCACATCCCTGAAGGAGCAACAGCAAAGTGTAAGAGGGCTCCACTCACCTCACCGCCCAGCCGCCTTTATGGTCCCGTGCCTCACCCGGCCTGGACCTTGTCCTTGGTCAGGGACTCGATCATCTTGGTACCCAGGTCATAGATGGTCTCCATTTCCGTGGTCTTGAGGGTCAGTTTGCCCACCTTGGATCCCTGCCGGCGACACACCAGCAAATGTTCAGAAGACTTCACCCCTTTGTGGCCACAGTTTCAAATGGGTGTGGCACAGGCAGCTGGTAGAAGGGATGGCATTGGGAGGTGGCTACTCAGGTGCCAGAACTTAAGCTGTACCCTCCTCACTCGTGTGCTGCCTGTCACCGTGAGCCCACAGAGGGTGGGGAGAGGTGTCAGATTTAACACAGCTCTTTCATAGCCAAATCAAAGACATTTTGGTTTTGATTTTTCTGTATTTCCAAGGCTAGAACCCTGAGTCCAGCACCAAGGCCCAGCCATATGTTTTCACATGGATTCTAGGCAGGCCAATCTCTACCACTGAGCTGAGCATCCTCACAAAGGCTCATATTATCCAGGGTGGATTTGAATCCCTGGGCTCAAGAGACCTCCTGCCTCTGGCTCCTGAGTATCTATCTGACCACAGTAGAGAAACAGCATTTTTGTTAATTACAAAATCAAAGCAGTAAATAAAAAGAGAACTGGGCTATCAAAATGGATAGAGCGCATGAAACCAATCCTAATGACCTTGGGACCCAAGCAGTAGAAGAACCTACGAACACAATTTGTCCTCTGACCTTTATACACCCTAAGTAAATGAAAAAACAAAACAAAAGGAAAAACATTTTATAAAAGGGTTGATTAAAAGCAAGCAAAGCCCACACATTCCCCTTGATACAGTCAGTCCTGGCTCTGGGAGTCAGATCTGGATCCTGTCACAAATGATTTTTCTCCTTTTAGTCCCAGAAGGAGTCAGGGTAAAAGGAGGGATTAAGGGGAAGCTGGGATTATCTGTACATATATATTTTAACATTTTATTCTTTTTAATTATAAGCACATATGTGGGTTTGTGCACCTGGGCACAGGTACTCACAAAAGGCAGAAGAGGGTACTGGATCCCTGAAAATGCAGTTACAGGTGGCAGGGAGCCACCTAATGTGGATGCTAGGAACTAACACTGGGTCCTCCTCAGAGTGGTATAGGTTCTTAACCACTGAGCCGCTAAAGAAAAATACACATAGACACACTCAACTACAACTTAAAGATAGCTCATGAGAAAAGCTTTACCCACAATATTCTTGTCATATTTAAAAAATCTAAAATTTAATTACTAATAGGTTGAACTAATTTAGAACTTTAATTATAATTAAAATTACTGGGTAGCATACCTATGCTAAACCCATTTCCATTAACAATGAAGAATAACCTGGTTGTGGCTGTAAATCCTACAATCTGAGCACTAAGAAGTAGGAGGCAGGGGGCTGGTGAGATGGCTCAGCGGGGAAGAGCACCGACTGCTCTTCGGAAGGTCATGAGTTCAAATCCCAGCAACCACATGGTGGCTCACAACCACCCGTAATGAGATCTGACACCCTCTTCTGGTGTGTCTGAAGACAGCTACAGTGTACTTACATATAATAAATAAATCTTAAAAAAAAAAAAAAAAAAGAAGTAGGAGGCAGAGGACCATCAGCCAGTATGGGCTGCCTATTTCAAAAAAGAAAAAAAAGACTGTCTCAAAACACAAAAAGATCAAGAGTGCTATCTCAGAACTCAGGACAGAGAAGGCAGCCTGGATGTGAGATCCAACTCAATCGAAATAGTGTCAGGGAAGGGGCTCAGCAGTGGTTGCCTGTCATGCACAGGACCCCTGGGGCCTTCTCTAGCATCACACAACCTGGGTGTGCTGAGGTCTAGCACTCACGAGGTGTGGCATCAGAAATTCAAAGCCATCCTTACTTATATAACAAGTTCAAAGCCAGTCTGTCTAGACTACATGAGACGCTGTATCCAAAATAAAGAAAAGAAAGGAAGGAAAGAAAGGAAGGAAAGAAGGAAGGAAGGAAGGAAATCCTGGTGAGAGGAATAGAGAGATGGCTCAGCAGAGAAGAGACCATGTTGTGCAAGCATGAGGACCTAAATTTGGATGACAGCGCCGGTGT
>NW_022196904.1:36967886-36974018 GCF_008632895.1 Mastomys coucha
AAAAAAAAAAAAAAAAAAAAAAAAAAATGAAACAAAAAACAAAACAAAAAAAAAACCCATACAGGTACTTTAGGGCTGGACATGGTGGCTCACATGTGCACACATGTGCGCGTAGAGGGGTAGGGAGAAGAGCTTACTTGCAAACAGGCAAGAGAAAGTTCCTGCATGCTGTAACACCTCCTTTCCCAGGCATTTCAGTAACTGCTGAAACATCACACAAAGAACCAGCAAAACATGTAGATTTTGTTTTTAGGTTTTTGTTGGTGGTGGTGTTTTTTTTTTTTTTTTAAAGTTTTTCGAGACAGGATTTCTCTGTGTAGCCCTGGCTGTCCTTGAACTCAGAAATCTGCCTGCCTCTGCCTCCCAAGTTCTGGGGTTAATGGTGTGAGCCACCACAGCCCAGCGTTTTTAGGTTTTTCAAGATAGGGTTTCTCTGTGTATCCCTGGCTGTCCTAAAACTCCTTTTGTAGATCATGCTAGCCTCAAACTCAGAGATCCACCTGCCTCTGCCTCCCAAGTGCTGGGATTAAAAGATGTGTCCACCAAGCCCAGCTGTAACACAAAATTTCAAAACCAGATCACCCATTGTCCTACAGTCCCACTCGTACAAAGCATCCAGAACCCACAAGTCCAGAGGCAAGAAGAGATCACGTGGCTAGCATGTTGGCTTACAGGCACAATTTTCTCAAGGGGTGATGGGAAGTTCTACAACTAGATGTGGTGACTATGGGTGCAGGAACCCCCCCCCAACCCCCCAGTATATCACCACCAAATAGCCGGCACACAAGCCTGGCTGTGGAGAGTTCACATGGCTCTCACAGGCCCCAGGTCCCACCACAGCAACTCCTACAACAGAGAAGCTCCCAGAGCCTCTAGACTCAGTGCATCAGCCCTGTGCACTCTCACCTCAGTTCTCAGAGAGGAGATTGCAGACCAACTGTAAAACAGGACGAGGCAAACCTACCAGACTATCTATTCTATAAATAAATAGAAAGTAAAATTATTTTCATTTACATACATGGGTGCATGTGCACAAATATAGGTCAAGGGACAACTAGTGAGAAGTAAGTCTCTTCTATCACATGGGTCCTGGGAGTTGAACCTAAGACCTGCATGAAATAAAACAACTGGGCAGCTTGCTTAACATACAACGGGCCTTAGGTTTGACCCAGCACAGCAAAAAGAAACAGAAATTCCCTACAACCAGGCAGACCAAGTATCTGACAGACACAGCTGGCTGACACAGGAAGTGGAAGCAGGAAATGTGGGGAGGCAGGTCACCTGGGAGGGCCTCAGAGAATTTCTGGGGTGGAGGGACAGCCTGGATGCAGGTGTCCACAGTAACTCAGCAGCCCACACACTCATTTCACTTGCTTCTCATTTCATCAGAAAATCTCCATCAGCCCCATGACACCATCCCTAGACCCTCCCAACACCCTCCATTGGTCCCATGAAGCCCTCCACCTTTGCCTTTTGGCTGGAGGTGGCTTAGCCATGAGCATGGGTGACACAGGTGTTGGGAGAGAGTAGCCTCAGAGACTCACCGTGCCTGTGGCTGGCCGGTCAATCTGGACCTCCACCACCTCCCCTTCAATGATCTCCGTCTCCTCCCTGGTGGGACAGACAGCACAGCCTGGGTCAGACCAGCCCGGGACACCCTGCTTCTCTGACCAGGACTATGGGCAAGTAGAGTGGATATCCCACAGGACACTCACTTGATACGGACACCAATGGAACGGCGGAAGGCTTGTGTAAGAGCCTCAGTCTTGCTCATCTCCAGAGAAAAGATCTCACTGCCCGCGATGGCTGTGAAGGGTGTATCGGGGCCCAGTGCCTGGGCCATGCCTGTGGGAACCAGAGGTCAGGCAGCTGTGGCCAGGTGCCTGACACAGTGGTGGTCCATGGTCCAGGTTTCCAGACATCCTCAAAACCATCCATGCCACGCCCCTACCCTATACCAAGCCCTACGAGTCATCTAGTCCCCACATTCTGTACTCTTCCGTTAGTATGACCACCTTGGAGACGGGGGACATGGCCCCAGCCCCAGGTGAGCGCTCCTTCTGAACTGATTCCTGGCAGAACCTTGGCTCTCCCAATCTGGCCCTACAGTCTCAGCAGAGACAAGAATAAGATGACGGGCAGGTTAGGAGAGTCTCAGAGGCAGAGACACCTGAGGAGGCTTTGAAGGATAGGCAGGAGGACAAGGAAGGAGCAGCTATGACCCTAAGTCACAAGTGGACTGCCGCAGAGAAGGCTGGCTGCCAAGCCCAGTGTTCACCCTCTTACTCCCAGAACCCCAATGAGCCAAATTAAAAATTACAAAACAATGCTGGATGTGGTGAGGCCCATCTTTGATCCCAGCACTTGGGAGGCAAAGCCCGAGAAGACTACATAAATATCCGACTCCAAAAACCCCAAGACAAAAACACCTCTAAAGCTCTGAATGATAGAACTAGAGATGCATATATAGGCTACAACTCCTTCCTGCCTGTTGACTGGAACACAGCGGGGAAGGAGGGAGCTTAGCAGCCTGCTTGCAATACAGGTGACCCTGACATGGAAGCTAGTGTAGAAGACAGGAGACCCCATGTCTCAGTGACCCTAGACAGCTGCGTCCTGATGCTTCTGTGTGACTGTCTGTTAAACAGAGTTAGCCTGTCCCTGACTTCCAGAGGAGGGGTTCACTGGCACAGAGGAAACGTCTGCCCCTTGAGGCCTCTTACCCATGGCAATGGCTGTCTTCCCAGTGCCTGGCTGGCCAGCAATGAGGACGGCCCGCCCCGCAATCTTCCCTTCTCGGATCATCTCCAGCACCACACCAGCTGCACGCCGGGCAGCTAGCTGCCCAACCATACCCTGGGAAGCCTGAAGGGTGGAAGGTGAGAGGCCATGAAGGTGACTGGCTGCAGAGCCTCCACTGCATTCTCACCACACCCTGGTATACACCCTGTCTGCTGTAAAACAAAACAAAACAGTACTGATTTTCTCTTCTTTCTGAGATAGGGTCTCACTCTGTAGACCAGGATGGCCTTGAATTCACAGAGATCCCAGCACCTCTGCCCCATGGTAGAGGTGGTTCAGTATAGAATCAGGAGTCCGGAAGACCTGCCTGGCAGGAACAGCCCACATACCCAGCCCCATGGCTCTACCTGTCTTGGCTCCAGGGCATCATCCAGTCCCAGACCCCGGATGTGGGAGTGAGCGCCTGCGTGGGAGGAAGGGAAGAACAGTTACTGGCTGGTTCTAGGCAACACTGTGTGGCTGCTGAGCTCAGGTTGCTCTTTTGGTCAAACTAAGGCAGGAAGATGCCCGAGCATGGTTATGTGCATGACATCCAAGAGCTGGACCATGCTAGCAAGGCCCCAGGTACCAGGCCCAAGAACTAATGGTGAGAGTCTCGGACTGCACTGTGGGAGGACACAGGTACTTGGCACTCAGGTGCTGTTTTTCCACATCACACTGACAAGCCAGAGCTTGCTGCTACCATTCCTGGGCTCATCTCTCAACCTGCAGAGAGACAGGTTAGGGCCCCAGCCCAGAGGCCATCTAGGAAGAGGTGAGGACAGGATCCCTGTACAGCAGCCAGTGGCTCTGTAAAAAACCGCAACGGGGCACAGGTACCAGACCCACCACTCTGCTTCCAAGACACCACACTCACAGTGAGCTGTGTGCCTTCTGCAAGACAGAAGACTTAGCAAGCACAGTGGCTGCATGAGATCCTGGGTTCTAACTCAAGTATTGAAGTGAGAGGGTGCTTCATTTCAAAAAAGTAGAATTAGCCAGGCGGTGGTGGTCCAGCACTTGGGAGGCAGAGGCAGGTGGATTTCTGAGTTCGAGGCCAGCCTGGTCTACAGAGTGAGTACCAGGACAGCCAGGGCTACACAGAGAAACCCTGTCTCAAAACAAAACAAAAACAAAAACAAAAACAAAAAAAACCAAAAACAACCAAAAACAATCAAAAAAGTAGAATTCGTCAGCTAGGCACAGTGATATGTGCCTGTGATCACAGCCCTTTGGGAGGTAGAGGCAGGGACAGGAGGATAAGGAGTTAAAAGTCATCCTCAGCTACACAGTAAGTTCAGGGCCAGCCTATGAGAGACTGCCTAAAGAAGAAAAACAAGGCCAGGCATGGTGGTGCACAGCACTCAGAAGGCAGAGGCAAGGGGATCTCTGGGAGTTCGAAGCCAATCTGGTCTACACAGGCAGGTCTACTTAGCCAGACTCAGTAGAAGATCAGAGTCCAGCACTTGGAGCCCATGCCCTGTACTGTGTCTTAGAGGTGCTGAGTGACAGCTGAACAAGTGGGTGTGGCCTCTTAAACAGCTGGCGCCCTTGGAGCAGCCCTGCCCATCTCAGCACCTGCTTGCTGCAGGTGGTGAGCGAGGCTCGCTACACAGCTGCTCAGAGAGCAGGTCTCCTCAATGGGAATAGGATGACAGACTCTCCACCTCCTGAGGCCACAGGAGACTTCCAGCACAAACACTCATGAATCTGATGGTTATCTGCCAAGTGCTCTGCAGGTTTGGGGCCTGAGGCACACCAGGAATGAGGCAGGCCTGATGCACCCCTCAGGGAGCATTTGACCACACACACTTGTGTGTGCTGGACACATGGTTCAGATATTCCTCAAAGTTCTAGAAACTCCACAGAGGCACACTAGGCATATGGCAGCAAAGCGTGGGACTAAGGCCCCGTCACATCCTTCTCTGTCTGTCTGTCTGTCTGTCTGGGCACTCAGTAGTAGTGTCTCCCCTGGTTCTGACCCTGCTCACTCACCAATTCGCTCGATTCTTGTCACATCGCGGATCTCAGGGACTTTGGTGGTGGCTGCCTGCAGGTGAGGACGATGAGTGTAAGAAGATTCCCAGTTGACACAGTTTCCTCTGCTCCCTCAAGGTCCTGCTGCCCACCAGAAGCCCCCTGCCTCACAGGCAGGCAACACGCCACCACCAGCAGCCACAGTCACCCTCTGGGCCACCAATCACTAATGGCAGTGATCAGCCTCCACCACAGGGCCCAGGGCGACAGGCTGTGTGTCATCCCTTAGAGCCCTGACGTGACCTGGTGCATAGATGAGGAAGCCCCCCTGCCCCCATCCTGAGCTCTGTGAGGAAGGCAGGTAGACTCTCAGACCACCGCTCTGGCTCCCACAGGCACCTACAAGTCTCATGAAGGGAACAGTCCACACCTCTCTGGCCCACCTTGGACTCCATGTTCTTAGCTAGAGTGCTTAGCTCATTCAATAAACATCTACCAGGGCCTCGTGAAGCAGCAGTTAACCCTGTCTCCCCTCACAGGGGAGAGACATGAGTAAATACCCCCTAGAATGTTTGAGCCCCTGGAATCCCCACAAAGCAAGCACATCAATGTTTACAACAGTCAAAGGCCACACACAACCAACATGTCTAGTGACCAATGAGTGGACAAACATGATATGGTCTATTCATATATGGAATATTATTCAGCCAGGAAAAGGAGTAAAGCTCTGACACTGACACACCTGAGAAGACCACTGAGACATGCTGAGTGAAGGGAAGGGCTCCCCACATAATAAAGACTGCATGCTGGAGCTGCAGAGGATCAGAGGACTCCTGGCTGCACTTCCTTCCAGGGGACCTGGGTTAAACTGCCTGCAAACACGTGGTGGCTCACAACTGACAGTAACTCTGGTTCCAGGAGATCCAATATCCTCCTCTGGCCTCCGCAGGCATAGGCATACGTGGAGGGAAAACACCCATGCACGGAAAGCACGAATGAAAAAACCTCCCACAGTGAATGACTCTTATATGAAGTAGCCAAAAGAGATGCCAGAAATACAAAGTAGACTAGTGGCTGCCAAAGGCTCAGGGAGGGAGGTGTGGGAACAATAGAGGGGGCCTGCCAACGCCTGCAGCCACTGTGGAGGTTGAGTTGGGAAGAGTGCCTCGAGTCTGGGGCTAGCCCAAGCAAAGGTGAAAACAAGAGACTGATAAACCCAGGTGGTGGACCCTTGTACATCTTGTACTATTTTTTGTTTGTTTGTTTGGTTGGTTTTTTTTGAGACAGGGTTTCTCTGTGTAGCTCAGGCTGTCCTGGAACTCACTCTGTAGACCAGGCTGTCCTCGAACTCAGAAATCCACCTGCCTCTGCCTC
>NW_022196904.1:36974210-36984340 GCF_008632895.1 Mastomys coucha
TTTTAATGAACCTAAGAAACCACAAAGCTAAGCAGCCCTCAACCAAGGCTCAGGATGCCTCTTCCCCAAACTAGGCCTTCCAGGATTGCCCATGGCCCAGGATCATTGACTGCCTGTCTCTTGCTGTGGGAGCCTTCCAATTTCCTCTCTGTAGGAGGATGGGTGGGCTGCAGGGGCATGAGACTCCAAACTCCTATTACACACAGGCCCTCCCTTCATAAGGCAAACAAAGGCATGCCCTTCCTCACCATGGCGACAGCAACAGACTTCCCACCCATCTCCCTACTACCTGACTGAGCCCAACCCCAGAACTGAGGCCACCACAAGGCCACAATGTTCCTTCACTGGGAGGTCTGCGGAGCTAATGCCAGGCCCAATATGCCTGTCTCACTTTCTGGGCTTTACTCGCTCACTTGAACATTCAAATAACTGTGTGATGGCACAGATGTGTGCCCTAAGTGAGGTTCTGGACAAGACCCCTCGCTCTGAATCTATACTTTGTTTCTCTTCCTCACTGTCACACTCCTGGCCCCTGACACACATTCCTATCTATGTGACCTGTGCTCTCAAGCACACAACACAACTTCCCACTTACTAATCTTCCCCCAGAGATCAGGGTAGCAGTCCTCACAGGACACTGGGACGAGACTTCGGAACTGGCCACTGACTACATCAAGAGGTAGGGGAAGTTTCTAAAACACAACGTGGGACAAACCACAACTCTGCCAGTCCAGGCTCAGGCTATTCAGTCATGCACAGAGAAGTCTGAGTGTCTACATGACCCTTCTATTCGAGCCAGGATCCTTTCTGTTGTTTTTCGAGACGGGGGTTTCTCTGTGTAACCCTTGGCTGTCCTGGAACTTGTTCTGTAGCCCTGGCTGTCCTCGAACTCAGAGATCCACATGCTTCTGCTTCCCAGGTGCTGGGACTAAAGGCTCCCAGTTCCATGCCTGACAGACCTAGGACTCTTGCTACATTGGTGCCTTCTCCATCAGCTTCAAAAGCCACAACGGAGCTCCTTCCTCAGTGGTCAATACACTTCCTCCAGATCCAGGAGTCCAAATCCAGCCCTCTTCCATTAGGTTCAGGCATCCTTCCCAGCCCTCCTCCCTCAGTCCCAGGTGCCCTCCCCAGTCCTTCTCCCCCAGACCAGGCCTCATCCAATGTGATCATCCCTCAGATTCAGGGCTTCTGTTCTGGCCCTCCTACTTCAAACACAGAGGTGCACACACCAGCCTGCTTTCCTCAGACCTTGGTATCCTCTCCTCCCAACACTCCCCATAGATCTATGTGTCCTCCCAAGCCCTCCTTGAGAACCAGGCGACCTCCTCAGCCCTGTTCCTTCAGATTCATGCATCTCCTCTGCTGTCTTCCCTGAGACACATGCACCCTCCTCAGTATCTATTGCTCAGACTCGGAGTCCTTCTTAGCATCCTCCCTCCGAATCAGGAGTGCTCCCCAGACCTCCTCTGTCAAACCCGGCATCTTCCTTATCACTCCTCCTTCAGACCCAAGAATCCTCTCCAGCTCCCTCCTTCAGACTCCGTAAGAAGGGTCATTGTCGGTCCTCCACATGCATCCAACACTTACCACGGTTGCCATGATGCACACCAACCGCCAAAGCCTCAGCGGAAACGGAAATCGGCTAGAAGCGCGGTCTTCGTCCTCTCTAGGCTCCAGGTCATCCAGTCACCTCTATGGTTCATAAAATATGTAAAATTGTCCTGGGGGCGTACACTAGGCCGCGCCCAACCCGAGAGGCTAAATTGGAAAGCGGGTGTTCTGAATCCCGGGTGGGTTCCTGACGTCTCTTGCTCCTCCTCCTATTACCTAGCCTCCTCCCCTTTCCTTCCCCCCGCCCTGCAACTGCTAAGTCCGATTGCAAAATTCTGAACACATTTTGTAGCAACCACACGTCCTCCACGATCCCTTCCCTCTCTGTCCAACCTTCCTCACCAAATTGGGCCTACAGCTGAGACTGACAGCTCTATTCACCAATCACTTCCGTGCTGCGTAGCAACAGGCCCCACCCCTTGCAGCTCCCCGGGAGGCTCTGGCCAAGGAAACCGGATCCCATCCGCCAATAAGAAGACGCAATAGCCCCCGCCCCCCAGCCGCCGACCAATCGTGCTAGACCAGCAGGGTGGGCAGTGCCTCCTGGCGGCCACGAGGCTTCACTGCAGCTGCCCGCCGGATTCAGTGTCGCCGCTCACCCTACTTGAGTCGGAGCGCTCTGGGGCGGGGGTGCGGTCGTGCAATAGGAAGCGGAGCGCCTTGCAAGCTTCCTCTGGGACACCCGCTAACCCGACCGGTCACCAAGTCTGGTGCATTCCCAGCCGATCTCTCGGGTTCCCATTTTTGGTGCTCGAAGTCCCCTGCCCGCAGTAGCCATGCCTCTCAGCCGCAGTCTCTCTATGTCCTCGCTTCCAGGATTGGAAGACTGGGAGGATGAATTCGACCCGGAGAACGCAGTGCTTTTCGAGGTGGCCTGGGAGGTGGCCAACAAGGGTGAGAACGTCAGCGTTGGTCCCTTGACCAAGGAGGGCAGGCGAGGATGGGGGCCCGAAACTCCGATTCAGACGAGGAAAGAGCTACGTGGAGGACTCTTGGGTCCTGGGGAAAGCGCCTGTGACTTCTGTGTCCTTGTGGAGGGGCTGGAGTAGGCGTCCTAGGCCCTGGGGGGAAGGGACAAGAGACTTCTCTTAAGATGGAAGGAGGCTTCAGGTTCTGCAATCTAGGGAAGAGGGCACTTAGAGAAAGATTCCTGGGTCTTGGAGGGAGGTTTTCGAGGGCCGAGAGACCTGAGATCTCAAAGGGGAAGGAGCTAAGGCATCTAAGCCCAAGGAACACTGGAGCTTTTGGGTCTGTGGTCCAGAGGATGTGACTGTGGAGTAGGAGTGCTCTAAAAGTTGGGATTCATGGATTTTCCAGGAAGCCTAGCGGACCTGACCCCGTGTAAAGCCGAGAGGGGCCTGGAGAGACAGATTCTTAGATCCAAGGTGGGAAACCTGAATGTCGGAGTTTGAAGGAGCTCAGGGCCTAAACCATGGCTTCCTTCGGAGTGAGGTGCCTCCCTGTGGACTGGGAAAGCTGGAAGTCCTAAGTTGGTCAGGAGCTAGGCCCTAGGATGGGAGGAACCCACCCACAACCCTTAGTCGGATGTATGGGTATCTAAGACCACTCGCCTCTTGCTTGTGAAGAGGCTGGGCTTGAATCCCCAGGAGCTGGGCCTTATGGATCTGAATGCTTCCTTTTTTGGATCCTGAGGGAGAAAGAGACTGGGTCTCTCAGCATGTTGGCAGATGGCAGACTCTGCTGTGTACTGCCAAGGTACTGGTTTCAAGTGAGGAGGCTGAGGACCCAGATTCCTAAATCTGAGGTGGGGTCACGGGAGGAGCAAGGCCCAGCATGCCTGTGTCCCAGCCCCGGGCTAGCATCATTAGTGCCCCAAAAGTGAGGAATATTAAGTCGAGCTTCCCTTAAGTAACTGGGTAGCTGGATGGGGCCATGTACCATTCTACCCAGTACATCTGAAAGTTAGGATTTTTAGATTCTGAGTGGGTCCAGCTCCTACTTCACTAAGACTAAGGGTGCTTCCTGTCTCATGACCAGGAGTCTAACCGGAGCCTGCTCCTCCCTCAGCATCCTGATCTCAGTCCCCTGTCTCCATAAACCCAAGAGGGCTATCCTCGGGTTTGCTTTTCATGTCCCTAGCCTCCAGCCCTGACCATCTCTGATTCCTAAGTATGGACTCCTGCCTATCTTCTACCCCAACACTACCCACACACATCCCATTACCTGCCAGGTCTCAAAGACATGGACCAATGGTGGGGTTGTCTGTCCTTTTGCACTTTGGCCCACAGTGGGTGGCATCTACACTGTGCTGCAGACGAAGGCGAAGGTGACAGGGGATGAATGGGGTGACAACTACTATCTGGTGGGACCATACACGGAGCAGGGTGTGAGGACGCAGGTAGAGCTCCTGGAGCCCCCAACTCCGGAACTGAAGAGGACTCTGGATTCCATGAACAGCAAGGGCTGTAAGGTGGGACACAGCCCTACGGGGGCGGGGGGGAGGCTGCCAGCAGGGGTCCTAGCAACGGGTGAAGAGAAAGAAGGTGGAGTGGAAGCAGGAGGCATAGTTAGCTATGGGTGGCACTTTCCCAGCAGGCCCAGGGAAGAAAGGTATAAGATCTGGTGAAGTCGGCCAGTGGGTAGCAGATGTTAGAAAGGCCAAGTGGATGGAGATGAATCTCAGCTGAGATCCTCAGACCCCGAGAATAGAAACAAGCTGGAGCTAGGCAGAAAGACAGCTAGGCTTTATGAGCACACCTGCAATCCCAGCACTACAGAGGCCTAGGCAGGGGGATCTCTGTGTGTTCTAAGCCAGTCTGGACCACAAGAAGACACTGTCTCAAAAGAAATAATAAAATAAAATGAAGACGAATAGCCAGGCAGGCAAAAAGATGGAATAGAGATGAAGAGAGGAGAAACAGGGAAAGAGTCTGAGGTGAAAAGATCCATGAACTAAGGAGGAAGGGGCATAGCTCCGTGGTAGAACCCCTGCCTAGAATCCCCCAGTGAGGAAGCGTGGCTCAGTGGTAGAGCCCCTACCTAGAATCCCCCAGTGAGAGTCTGGGAGTGTGGCTCAGTGGTAGAGCCCCTGCCTAGAATCTCCCAATGAGGGGCTGGGGGTGTGGCCCAGTGGTAGAGTCCTTGCCTAGAATCCCCCAGTAGGAGTCTGGGGTTATATAGCTCAGTGGTAGTGCCCCTACCTAGCATGGCCTGTGGGGTTTAATCCTCAGAACCACAAAGAGAAGCCTGGTGGTCCCAGCACTCAGGAGGCAGAGACAAGTGGATCTCTGAGTTTGAGAAACTACAGAGTGAGTTCCAGGACAGCCAGGACTAGGCAGAGAAACCCTGTCCCCCTCCCCCATCCCCAAAAGAAAGAACTACAGGAGAAAGCCAGAAGAGAGGGAAGGTGAGATGGAGGAAACCTAGAAGAGATGCGGATGGGAAGACAAGTGCAGAGGCTCCACCTATTCACAGCCTGTGCTTGGGGTGGGCTCCAGCATCCAGTCAGGCCAAACCATGTCCCTACAGGACTCCAGAGTGGCCACATCCCTCCCCCAGGGCAGCTGTTCCTAATAATAGACCCCCCCTCCCAGCAAAAGGGCAGACAACAGCTGGGAGGGGGAGGGGTACCCCAGTGAGGCCCTGGCCGGAAGAAGCCAGGTTGGGCTGGAGCCATACCTGTGGTATCAGGAGGAAAGGGGCTAATGGAGACTGAAATAGAACATCGAGTTTTAGGAACGTGGCAATGGGTGAGAAAGTGCAGTCCTGGCTAATAGATATGTGAGTGACCACAGAAGACAAAACAGGCCAATGGGAAGAGGGAAGAAGTATTAGGCGGAGTTACAGAGGGCCACAGATGGGGCTATGAGTGAGAGAAACGTGAAGCAGCTGAGCTCAGTTACCAGGCTGGGAATGTAAGACTGTGAGGAATGCGGGCGAGGTCGTCTGAGCCTCCCTTTGCCTCTCCCTCAGGTGTATTTTGGGCGTTGGCTGATCGAGGGGGGACCCCTAGTGGTGCTCCTGGATGTGGGGGCCTCAGCCTGGGCCCTGGAGCGCTGGAAGGGTGAGCTTTGGGACACCTGCAACATCGGGGTACCCTGGTACGACCGCGAGGCCAATGATGCTGTCCTGTTCGGCTTTCTCACCACCTGGTTCTTGGGTGAGGTAGGCTGTACTACAGACCCCCCACCTCAGCCTTTCTACCTAGACTTGAAACCATCATTATCATCATTATCACAGCTTGGGCCAGAGGGTGGGCTCCCCCTGGGAATTCTGGGAAGTGTACACTGTTTTAATCCAAGGATCAACTCTGAAAGGAGTTTAGCTTCTTTTCTCAGAGACCAGAAGTGTCAATGTCAGCTTCATTTACTCTAATCGTCCAGGTATAAACACACTGTGGCTTCGTCTCCAGGGAGTCCCGTCTGAAGAGGGTTGGGTCCCGGGAATTCTGGGAGTTGCTGCCTAGTTTGATATCCGTTACCGTTAAGCACTCTGGGGAACTTTTGATACTTACCGACCTTGAGTTGGTTTCAGAACCAGAAAATCTGGGCTTTCCCCACTCCAAACCCATTCTAGAATTTTTTTTTAAAAAAAGTTTTAGGACACTTAATTGGAATGCCTTAGGACAAACAGGAGCTACTTGCCTCAAGGAAATCTGGGAATTTTGGTCCTGTTTTTTGCCCATAAAAATTCTACCACTGGCCGGGTGGTCGTGGCACACGCCTTTAATTTCTGAATTCGAGGCCAGCCTGGTCTACAGAATGAGTTCCAGGATAGCCAGGGCTATACAGAGAAACCCTGTTTCAAAAAACCAAAATAAATAAATAAATAAATAAAATTCTACCACTGATTGAAATGCTGAGTCTTAGCGGGACGGTGGCGTGTACCTTTAATCTCAGGAGGTAGAGGCAAGCAGATCCCTGGGTTCTAGGCCAGCCTGGACTACAAAGTGAGTTCCAGGACAGCCAAGGAACCAGCAGGACACAGAGAAGTTCTGTGTTGGGAAACCAAAAGAAAAAAAAAAAAGAAAAAAACCAAGTCTCTGGAATTGTGACCAGGGCTTGGGGTGTTGGTCCTTCCAGTTCAGCTTTGCCAGAATTTAGACATTGGCAAAAAACAAACCAAAACCAAAAATCCCGTCAACCTCTGGGGATGAGGTCAACTCGTTGGCTTGAATTGGGGTTTCAGCCCTTTGTGGGAACGCCGCCTGCTCTGCGTAATGGCGGGCTTACCTCTTCCCTGCTTCTTTGTCCATGATGGGGATTGCAGCTGGTTCCTTTTGTGCCGTGTGGAAACACAGTGACCCTGTCCCTGTTGCCCCATAGTTCCTGGCCCAAAACGAAGAGAAGCCCTATGTGGTTGCTCACTTCCACGAATGGTTGGCAGGCGTCGGTCTCTGTCTGTGCCGTGCCCGGCGCTTGCCGGTGGCAACCATCTTCACCACTCACGCCACACTGCTGGGGCGCTACCTGTGTGCTGGTGCCGTGGACTTCTACAACAACCTGGAGAATGTGAGCTGCGAGCGTAGGAGACAGCCCAAAGCCCTGGCAGGAAATCATGCTCCTAAGAGTCCAGGCTCCCAGCCCTTCCGCCATCAGACATAGGGGCCCGACCCTGACCCTCCTCCCTCAGACCCAAGAGGCCTCCTTAGTCCTCCTCAAACCCAAGCCCAAACCCACCTCTCAGAGTGCAGCTACCAATCCCAACCTCCCTAAGCCCCTAGTCCACACCCTAGCCTTACTTACCCTGGTTCTCTTAACTTCAACTTTTATTGATTCCTACCCAGTTCAATGTAGACAAGGAAGCAGGTGAGAGGCAGATCTATCACCGCTACTGCATGGAGCGGGCAGCGGCCCACTGTGCCCATGTCTTCACTACGGTGTCCCAGATCACCGCCATTGAGGCTCAGCACCTCCTCAAGAGGAAACCAGGTAGGATCTGAGCTGTGGTCCCGATGTGTGGCTGAGGTAAGGAGCTCTATGCCACACTCAACGCCAATGTCATTTTACCCCAAGAATAGAACAGCAACTCCCATAAGTCCTGGGTTGAGATGGTATCTCAGAAATGAAGCTGGCTGACTCTCTACCCTGAAGGATAGCAGGAGCTATAGTCTCATTCATTCTAATTTTATAAAGTAGCTAATATAAATGCTGATCTTCTGGAAGAAATGGAAATATTACGGGCTTTATTTTCTAATAAAGTAAACTTGGAACTAGGTTTGCCTATCCTGCCCCATGTGCTCCTAAGTCTTGGCCCTAGATCCTGATGAGGATTGTAATCTTTTGTTGAGTTGTTGTAATTGTGTGTGTGTGTGTGTGTGTGGTATGTGTGTGTGTGGTGTGTACGTGTGTGTATATGTGTGTGGTGTGTGTGTGGGGGGTGTGTGTGTGTGTGTGAGTGGTGTGTGCGTGTGTGTGTGTGTTCACAGAGGGTAGAAGAGGACTTAGATCCTAATCTTCAGCTGCAGTTACAGGCACTGTTACCTACCCGATCTGCATGCTGCAAGAGCAGTAAGCTCATTTGCCTGCAGAGCCATTTCGTCAGCCCCAACAGCTCTCGTGAGACAGGGTCTCTTATTGAACCTGAAGTTCACCATTTTGTTGAGGCCGTGTAAGCTTCCAGGACCCACCTGTCTTCCCCCACCCCCACACTGTGGTTGCAGGCTCATTTAATCACGTCCAGCTTTTACTGAATGCGGTGGGTCTGATCTTGGGTCTTTTTTTTTTTTAATAAAGCATTCTTTGTAAAAGCTTCTATTTTCGTAAACATAACTCTCCATACCTCAGCTCCTACAGATGGATGGTGCCATGGGACCTGATATTCTCAGGAACTCTGGGAGGTATAGTTTTCCATCTGTCCTTCTCCTATTCTGACACAGGAACTGAAAATACCACCACCCTGCTTCTCCCAGGATAGCTACTCTCTCTCTCTCTCTCTTGAGCTAGGGTCTCACTATGTAGTTCTAGGGTCGTCTTGATTAACATGCTTTGTCATATTTGGCTCACAATACACTGTTTGTCTTCATGCCTCTTTTAGGGACTCAATCCTTTCTCCCCTTCTATGCTTTTTTAAAATATTTGTTTTTATATGTGTGTGCGTGTGTGTGTATGTGTGTGTGTGTGTGTGTGTGTGTGTATGCGCGTGTGTGTGTGTGTGTGTGTGTGTATGCACACACGAGTCTGAGTGTATGAACACTGGTTGCTTTTCTGGAGAACCCAAGTTTAATTCCCAGAACCCACATGGTGGCTTATAACCATCTGTCATTCCAATTCTAGGAGACCTGATGACCTCTTCTGGCCTCCACAGGCAACAGGCACATATATGGTACACAGACTTACATGCAGGCAAAACCACTATACACATAAAATACAAGAAAAAACCTAAAACATAAAATAAAAAGAGTAAGAAGGGTTAAGTAGCAATGTTGAATCAGTCTCCGTGGAGCGGAGTTCACTAAAGGTCCATCAAAACCGTGACGTTATTAAAGGGAAGTCAACTCCCCTTTCATTTGTGCCAATGAAGCTGATCACAATAAGGAAATGAAGCATAGGCCCTTCTCCCCCAATCCTAGATATTGTGACCCCCAATGGACTGAATGTGAAGAAGTTCTCTGCTATGCATGAATTCCAGAACCTTCATGCTCAGAGCAAAGCACGAATCCAGGAGTTTGTGCGCGGCCATTTTTATGGGTATGTGGGCCAGACGGCTAAGAGAGGAGGATGGGGGTGAGATTCCTGGGTCTGAGATGGTCTGTGGTCAGGAACCCAAGCTCTGAGAAAAGAGGACTCCCGAGTCTCAGGGATGATGGTGAGGGTTTGGATTCTTGGTCCTCAGTTCTAGACAGCTGTGGTCTCCATTATTTCCTGATATCTAGAGCTATGGGATGAGTATTAGGGTAAATACGCATCTAAGGAGAAAAATCCTACGCTTGCATGTATCACTCCAATACCTGTGCGTTGTAAAAACTTTCTTTGGCCCTGTGGCTTCTGGGGTTTGTTGGTTTCAGCACAGGGTTAGGAGCTTGGACCTCACGCTCTCATGTGGCTTGTTTAGACACCTGGACTTCAACCTAGACAAGACTTTGTATTTCTTTATCGCTGGCCGCTATGAGTTTTCCAACAAGGGAGCTGATGTGTTCCTGGAGGCATTGGCTCGCCTCAACTATCTACTCAGAGTAAGGCCTGCTTGGTGGAACAGTGGGAGGGGAAGGGGAGGGGGAAGAGTATGCCTAGCTGGGGAGAACAGACCCGAGAAGTGGTTATGGAAACCCTCGAGTAAGAGCAGAGCATGGAGTCCCAGAAAGATCAGAAGAGAGATCTGGTGGCTTGTACCTGTTATCCCAGCACCTGAGATGGTGAAGCAGAAAGATTAAAAATTCAAGGTCAGCTTTTGTCTATAGAATGAGTTCAAGGGCCTGGCAGTGGTGGTGCACACCTTTAATCCCAGGATTTGGGAGGCAGAGGCAGGTGGATTTCTGTGTTTGAGACTAGCCTGGTCTACAGAATGAGTTCCAGGACAGCTAGGGCTATACGGAGAAACTCTGTTTTGAAAAACCA
>NW_022196904.1:36984350-37009827 GCF_008632895.1 Mastomys coucha
AAAAAAAAAAGAATGAGTTCAAGGTCAACCTGGGCAATTTTGAGATGCTGTATCAAAATAAGAATCAGTCTGGTAGCATGGCTCAGTGGTAGATCCCCTGCCTAGAATCGCCCAGAGAGTGGGTAGGAGTGTAGCTCAGTGGTAAAGCACCTACCTATGCAGGAGACTTTAATCTCCTATATTATTATGAAAAAAAAATCAGGAGTTCCATAATTCTTAGCAGCAATGGCATGACTTTGAGTCCAGCATTCTGATGTCCCTCTCATCCCCGTCCCCAGGTGAATGGCAGTGAGCAAACAGTTGTTGCATTCTTCATCATGCCGGCTCGGACCAACAATTTCAACGTGGAAACCCTGAAGGGCCAAGCCGTGCGCAAACAGCTATGGTCAGCAGTCCTCGGCCAGGACCCTGTGGGCCCCATACCTGCTGTGTCCATGGGCTTATCTCTCTCTGGCTATCTCTGACATGATCAGGATTCCTAGTGAACTCCTCTCTTAAAGCATGTGGCCAGGGCAGACATCACGTGGTGAGGTTTCTGTCCTGACCCCTTGTTACTTTGCTGAACCACTGCGTCCTCACGGAGCCTATTTCCAACTCTGAAACCCACCCGTGCATTGCCCACTGGTCTCTGAATATCTACCACGAGGGAGGCACTGTTCTAAGCCCTGGGAACAGCAGATGCATGTTTAAGAAATGAGGAAGAGCCAGGCACTGGTGGCACACACCTTTAATCCCAGCACTTGGGAGGCAGAGACAGGCAGATTTCTGAGTTCGAGACCAGCCTGGTCTATCAGGACAGCCACAGAGAAACCCTGTCTTGAAAAAAATAAAAACAAACAAACAAACAAAAAAAGAAAGGAAGAAGAGCTCTCTTGGTAGGGCGTTGTTCAGCGCTCACAATCCCCAGCATGGCATAAACTGGGTGTGGTGGTCCATTTCTGTAATTCCAATACTTGGGGAGTGGAGGCTGGAGGGTTCAAGGTCATACTGGGCAGCATTCTGAGGCCAGGCTCACGGGGCATGGATGGAGGCAGTTAGACAGAGAGAGAAGAGACCAGTGTGGTTGGGTCAGCATGTCCCTGGGAGGATCATAAGTCATGAGACAGTAGGGTGACAGTCTTTCCGAACTTGCTTGCCAGGATGCTTCCCTCAGAATATTATTCCTCCTGTTTCTAAGACGGGGCCTAGCAGCGCTCTGTCCAAGGCTCATCCTAACCTAATAATAGCTGACATTTCTGGAAGGCTGTCCATGGGCTGGGCTTTCCCTGACCTCTCGGACTCCTCTCTGCAACCTCCTGAGGTTGATTCTATTTTCATGCTCATCTTGTAGATGAGTCACTGAAGTTGGAGAGGAAAGGCCACCTATCCCTAGCCACACACCTCAATGAACTCCAGCAGTCTCCGGTTCCCCATCTTCCAGTGTGAGGTGCCCCAGGGCCTGGATTCTGAGTCCAGACTGCAGCTTCTCTGTTGCCCACAAAGCCTGACAGTACCTAGTAATGAGACAGTGTTCCTCTCCATTCCAGGGACACAGCCAATACAGTCAAGGAGAAATTTGGGAGGAAGCTCTACGAATCCCTCTTAGTGTGAGTGCAGCTCTGACTCTGCTCCCATCATTGTCCTGACCTGTCCTTCCTGTCACTTCGTTCTGAAATGTCTGCCCCTCCCCTTGCAGGGGGAGCCTCCCAGACATGAACAAGATGCTGGACAAGGAAGACTTCACTATGATGAAGAGAGCCATCTTTGCCACCCAGGTATGGTCTTCACCCTGAGCAGAGTGCTGGCCAGTCCCGGCATTCGCTGAGGCCTCTTGCTGCAAAGGTTTCTGGGACTTCTGTTCTCCTTGGTGGCCCTTTAGACAGGGCCCAATTCTGAAATCTGGAGAAATATCAATGGTAAAACACACCACCACATCCAGAAGGGTAAGAAAGTTTATTCTGGAGCCAAGTATGAGCATGGACCAGGATTAGATTCAGGCTACCATGTTCCAATACAGTTACAATCTTGTGACTTTTTATGATCACAGAACACAGAAAGTAATGAAGGAAGGCCCCTTTAAGATACATTGCTGGGGTGATATCCATGGGGTCCCCCTTCTCAGAGGAGAAGGGGGGGAAGGAAGGAGGAGTGGTGAGAGGGGACTAATGGGAAGAGAGGGGGACTGATATTGGGATCTAAAGTGAACAAATAAATTAATTTTTAAAAGACACTGCTGAGACATCGGGTTAAGTTGGGGTACAGGGAAGGGGGGAATCTCAGCTCTAGGTTTAAAATACTATCTGGGGGCATTTCTAGCCTTAGTGAAAACTAGGGTTTCTTTAAGTTCCTGCACCCCAAAATGTTTTAAGTCACAGCCCTTTATTAGGTTAGAGACAGGTAGCAAGGAGCAGCAATTCAGGGGCGCCGAAATAGAGCAAGATCAATTTTTGTTGTTGTTGTTGTTGGTTTTGTTTTGTTTTCTAGACAGGGTTTCTCTGTGTAGCCCTGGCTATCCTGAAACTGTCTCTGTAGACCAGGTTGGCCTTGAACTCAGAGATCCACCTGTTTCTGCCTTTGGAGTGCTGGTATGTGCGCCACCCCACCTGCCTTTATTTTTATGAGACAAAGTCTAATTGGACTCTAGACCTGCCACATTCCAACATCTCCACAGCCAGTCAGCCTTGCAGAAGGTTGTTCTCTGTTAAGGTATATTTCATTCTAGGAACTGTAGTTCACTGAAGGTTCAGAAGCCCCCAGGTGACAACTTCTGTTTCTGCTGCCCCCGGGGCATGTTGAGAATGGTATTTTAAGGGGCCATTAGGAGATAGGAGCCAGGCAAGCCAGTACACCTAGTGTTTCCTGAACACCGAATGCTCAAGAGCCACTATTCACTAACCTAGAACTCGAGCAGTCCAGCAGGCTGACCTCGAACTGAGATCCACCTACCTCACTTCTGTGCACTGGGATTAAGGGTGTGCACTACCAAGCCCAGCTCCGTGGCTGTGTCCTACCTCCCACAGAGCCCTCTGATTCCTGAGGTTGGAATTAAAAGGACAGGAAACATTAGGAATCTGTGGCTCACAAAATGAGAACTACAACTCCCATCGGCTCCTGGGACATATTGTATTGTATTCACTGACTTCCTTTGCCCTTGAGGCTTTTGGGAGTTAGAGTTCATTTATTTCCTGTGGGCCAAGGGACTGGTACCTATGGTTGGTTTTGATGAGGCTGAATTTTAGAATCTAGACAGCTAGGATGCACTAATGAGGTAGAATTTGCTTTTGGATAAAATATTTTTGAAGTTAGACAGCCGGCTTTATCCATGAAGGAACCTAACCTGGGGCTGCTTGGAAGTTGTAGTTTTTCACCCTCATATACCAACAACGAGTAGGCCCTTTAATAACATGATGATGGAACAGTTGTAAAGAACTTGTCCTAAAGACGGGCAGTGGTGGCACACATCTTTAATCCCAGCACTTGGGAGGCAGAGGCAGGCGGATTTCTGAGTTTGAGGCCAGCCTGGTCTACAGAGTGAGTTCCAGGACAATCAGGGCTACACAGAGAAACCCTGTCTTTAAAAACAAAACAAAACAAAACAAAAAATTTGTCCTAAAAGAGAGGGCTGGGATTTCCTGTCAGTCTTTTTTGTGTTGCCGTGACTTCTGAAACTGTGCTTCTCTTCCCTGTGGGGTGGGGCAGTGGTGATGGTAGTGATGGTGGCGGCAGTAAGGTATGAATTTTTGTAAGAAAACTACAACTCCCAGCTGTCCTTGTAGTTTGCTATCAAATGGACCTAACTGTCTACTTGGCTGGGGTATTTATAATTCTTTAGAGCGTTTTTTTTTTCCCCCAGGCAGGGGAGAGGGGAGGAGGGAGTCCACATTCTGCTGCCATTCTGGTTTATGTAGACGGTTACATCAGCCAGGATGTAACCAGTTATACAGTTATATAGTTATACAGGCAAGAGTGTATAACTAAACACAGACATTTCCTCACAAGCTGTGGAGTGCCTTAAGGGCACTCTGTCGAAGTTTGGCTGGGATGTTTTGGTTGGTTTGTTTTGGCTTTTCTCCGGGCAGGGGTATGTGGGCCTCTGTTGGTAGCTTCTTCAGATCCCTGACACCATTACAGCCCAGGAACAAGAGCAAATCCTCCCTTGACCCACCACCTCACTTCTGCTTTCTACAGCGGCAGTCTTTCCCACCTGTGTGTACCCACAACATGCTGGATGACTCCTCAGACCCCATCTTGACCACCATCCGCCGCATTGGCCTTTTCAACAGTAGTGCCGACCGCGTGAAGGTAGGGCTGGCCAACGGAAAGGGTTCTTCCTTGGACATCACACTTCTCATCTACCTAGTCTGTCGACTGTGCTGTTTAGAGAGAACCCTGGCTTCTGAAGCCAACCAAATGAATTAAGTTTAAGTCTTTCTAGAGAAATGAACCCTCTCTGGGCTACTTTAGGTGGCTAGATGTAGCTAAGCCCTTCTCCTCTCTTGACAGGTGATTTTTCACCCAGAATTCCTTTCTTCTACAAGCCCTCTACTCCCTGTGGATTATGAGGAATTTGTCCGTGGCTGTCACCTTGGGGTCTTCCCCTCCTACTATGAGCCCTGGGGCTACACACCAGGTGAGTACCGGAGGCGAGCGAGGACTGGCAGACCGCTGGGTCTTGTTCAGTTCTGGCGTGAGCCTGCAACACCGCTCCTCAGTTTAGGGATGGTGGTAGCAGTCCATCCTGTTCCAATGGACATATTTGTGACACAGAAGACTATGGACTCAGACTAGAAGACCCATGTTCATTTTCGTTTGTCACTGATCACCTCAGCTCTTATTTGCTGATTGATGTTTGAGTTGCTGATGAGCAAGACCTTTCCCGCTTCCGGAGTTCTCTCAGACTTGCTATGTAGCCCAGGTGGTCTTGAACTCCTGATCTTGCTTCCACTTCCAGAGTGCTACACGTCAGTGATCTGTTTATGTACTGCTGGCTGTAGAAGCTGGGCCTTTGTGCATGCCAGGCAGGGCCTCTGTCCCCTGAGCTGCTTCTTCTGGTCCCCAGTGCTTCCAACCTCTTCCTCCCCTTGCCTCTCTTCAGCCCCAAGCTCTGAGTTAAAATTGCCTGTGTATAATTCTCCCTCACTCACTGAGGGGAAACTGTGGGTTTTTCCTCTTTATTTTTGTTTTTTAGGCCTGCTTGTTTTCTGATACCCAAGCTGGCCTCAAGCTCACAGGTATCTGAGGGTGACCTTGAACTTGTGACCTTCCTACTTCTGCCTTTCCTAGTAGGCATATTCGTCAGTTCTGTGCGCGTGTGCATACACACACACACACACACACACACACACACACACACACACAGTGAGTTTATTGGGCTTTCTTACGGAGCTGGTATGAGGGGTTAATATGGGAAGGAGATGTTGGAAGGAATGGCTAGAACCCCCAGAGAGGGTCTAATGTCCCCACATCCACTCCTTTCTTAGTGCATTATTATGTTTATTCATTCATTTTTTATTTTTATTTTTATTTTTTTTAAAGATTTATTTATTATTTTAAATGAGTACACAGAAGACGGTGTCAGATTTCATTATGGGTGGTTATGAGCCACCATGTGGTTGCTGGGATTTGAACTCAGGACCTTCAGAAGAGCAGTCAGTGCTCTTACCCACTGAGCCATCTCACCAGCCCCATTCATTTTTTAAAAATATTTTTTATTAATGTATTTATCCCAATTGCTGCTTCCCACCCCACCCCCACTCCTATGAGGGGACATTAACAAACAGGTCCTGGTCTTGAAACTCACTTGCAAATCATCATTTTGCTCTGGTTATGATGATAATGGCCGTCTCTCTGACTTCCCTTCCCACCCCACGCAGCCATTGCTGGCCTCTACTTCCTTACTCTCCCCCTCTCTGCCTCTCTACAATAAATTACTTAAAACAAAACAAAACAACAAACAAAAACAAAAACAAAAAAAAGATAGTAATGGAACCAGGTGGCAGTGGTGCACGCTTTAATTCCAGCACTAGGGAGGAAGAGGCAAGCGGTCCATGAGTTCAAGGTCAGCCTGGTCTACAGAGTGAGTTTCAGGATATCTAGGGCTACACCGAGAAACCATACCCTGAAATACCCCCGTGGGGAGACCCCCACTCAAATCTCGGGAGGACGTGCACCCAAGGAATCACGAGAGACCATCTTGATGTAAACACATGAGGCAGTTTAATATCGGAGCTCCGAATCGACTTGTATCTCACACAGGAGACAGAGGAACTGACCACGAGGCTCAGGGGTTAGGGGTTTATATAGGAAAAAGGTCTGAGGGAACAAAGGAATCAGTGTGGCTATACATGATTGGCTAGTTCAAATATTAACTATATTACGTGCAGAACAGTGGAAAATTCCTAAGGTTGGTGTTAATCTGAGTCAACAGAGCATCTGACCTTAAACCATATCTAAGAGGACCAGATGGCCCACTACTCAGTGTCTACCCAGACATGTCCTTGCATGTTTTTTTTTTTTTTATCTTTATAGTTTATGTCTTTTTGACCTGCTAGTTCTCGGGATGTCTAACAGCCCCAGAAAAGGAAAAAAAGTTGATAATGGTTGCTATGTTTGGAAAACTACCATGGGGTCTCTGTGTCCAGGTTGAACTCCTGGGTTATCTGTGTCCAGGTTGAACTCCTGGGGTCTCTGTGTCCAGGTTGGACTCCTGGCCACCGTGCCTTAGCTTCCTGAACCTTAGGATCACATACTGCTGCCATTGTATCTCACTTAGATCTTTTCTTACCACTAGTGGACACAGGTTGTGAGCTGGGTGTGGTAGCACATTGGGGAAGCTGAGGCAGGAGAGTCATCATCCCACAGTGTGCCTGAGCTACACAGTAAGACACTGTCTCAAAAGCAAGTCAACTAAGGAGCATATGCACCTCTAACAATAACTAACGGTATGCAGAAGCAGGAAGACTAGGGATTCAAGGTCATCTTTGGCTACATACTGGGTTCAGGGCCATCCTGGGCTATATAAGATTCTGTCTTTAAAAAGAAGGGCTGGGGGCTGGAGAGATGGCTCAGTGGTTAAGAGCACTGACTGCTCTTCCAAAGGTCCTGAGTTCAAATCCCAGCAACCACATGGTGGCTCACGGCCATCTGTCACGAGATCTGATGCCCTCTTCTGATGTGTCTGAAGAGAATGATAGTGTATTCACATGCATAAAATAAATAAGTTAAAAAAATTCTTTAAAGCCGGGCAGTGGTGGCGCACGTCTTTAGTCCCAGCACTTGGGAGGCAGAGGCAGGCAGATTTCTGAGTTCGAGGCCAGCCTGGTCTACAGAGTAAGTTCCAGGACAGCCAAGGCTACACAGAGAAACCCTGTCTCGAAAAAAACAAAACAAAAAACAACAACAACAACAACAAAACAAAAAGAAGGGCTGGATGCTTCTTTAAAAAGAAGTGGTGGCACAGGCCTTTAATCCCAGCACTTGGGAGGCAGAGGCAGTCGGATTTCTGAGTTCGAGGCCAGCCTTGTCTATAGAGTGAGTTCCAAGAAAGCCAGGGCTACATAGAGAAGCCCTGTCTGGAAAAACCAAAAAAGTAAATAAAAAATAAGAGCTGGTGAGATGGCTCAGCCATTAAGAGCACTGATTGTTCTTCCAGAGGTCCTGAGTTCAATTTCTAGCAACAACATGGTGGGGTTGTAATGGAATCTGATGCCCTCTTCTGTCTGGTGTGTCTGAAGACAGTGACAGTACTCACATATATAAAATAAATAAATCTTTAAAGACAAACAAACAAACAGCAAAAAAATAAAATAAAACAGCCATAAAAATCCCAGATTCAATTCCTAGCACCCATATGGCTGCTGGCAACAGTCTGTAACTGTATTTCCAGGGGATCCAACACTCTGTTCTGGCCTCCACAGTGCTGCGTACACATGGTGCATGTATGTAGGCAAATAACTCATATCCATAAAAATTAAAAATTAATCTCAAAACAATAACTACAACCAACCTTATGATCATGTCATAATCTAAAGTGTGTACTCTGGTGCACGGGCACGCGCGCGCACGCATATGCACACACAAACACACACACAAATGAATATCAACGTCATGATTGTTAAGTAAAGTTATTTATGTGAACCAGCGTTGGTTAGTGTTCCATAAATAAGTATCCTCTTCATCACAAACTTTTTTTGCAGATTCACCTTTCTAAGTCTCTTTGGTTCCTAGAAATGGGGGAGGCCCTCAGCACCCTTGCGGGTGTAGGCAGGCGCAGTTGGTTTAGTTGCCAGCAGGTGGCGATGTAGAGACATCTCTTTCGGGGCAGGCTACTGAGTAGTCTTTCCCTCCCTGCCCCCCAACCCTTGGCTCCACAGCGGAGTGCACTGTCATGGGCATCCCCAGCATCTCCACCAACCTCTCCGGCTTTGGCTGCTTTATGGAGGAGCACATCGCAGATCCCTCAGCTTACGGTCAGTGCGAAGGGAGGACAGAACATGGGGGTGCTGGTCCACATTTCAGACTTTGTTACTGTTAACAAATCCTGATTCCTGCCTCTGTAGGCATTTACATTCTGGATCGGAGGTTCCGCAGCCTGGATGATTCCTGCTCGCAGCTCACTTCCTTCCTGTACAGCTTCTGCCAGCAGAGCCGGCGACAGCGCATCATCCAGCGGAATCGCACAGAACGATTGTCAGACTTACTGGACTGGAAGTACCTGGGCCGGGTATGATTGATTCCCTTTCTTAGGCTCCCTTTGGTTCTGTAGTCTTAAAAGGATGGAGAGAGGGCCGGGCGTGGTGGTGCATGCCTTTAATCCCAGACCTCAGAAGGCAGAGGCAGGTGGATTTCTGTGAGTTCCAGGGCAGCCTGATCTACAGAGGCAATCTAGGACTCTAGGACTGCTAGGGTCCTTTTGCACAAAGAAACCCTGTCTTGCCGGGCAGTGGTGATGCTCGCCTTTAATCCCAGCACTTGGGAAGCAGAGACAGGTGGATTTCTGAGTTCGAGGCCAGCCTGGTCTACAGAGTGAGTTCCAGGACAGCCAGGGCTATACAGAGAAACTCTGTCTCCAAAAACCAAAAAGAAAAAGAAAAAAAGAGAAAAAAGAAAAAAGAAAGAAAGAAAGAAAAAAAGAAACCCTGTCTTGAAAAACTAAGAGAGAAAGAGAGAGAGGATGGAGGTAGCCTGGTGTGGTGGTACAGAGCTCAGGAGACAGAGGCAACCTGGATACAGATGAGTTCCAGGACAGCCAGAGCTACATAGAGAAACAAAGAGGCTGGAGATAGGTCAAAGTCTCCTGCTTATTGTAGTTGCTGTCTCTTTAAGTAAGTGATGTCAGGCTGAAGAGACAACTCAATGGTTCAAATCCTAGCACCCACATAGCAGCTCATAACCATCTGTAACTCTAAGATCTGACACTCTCACACAGATACACATGCAGGGAAAGCACCAATGCACAAAACAAAACAAACAAAAAGGAAAGAAAGAAACTGTTGTCAGAGCTACAGACATAGCACTGGCTGCTCTTCCAGAGGATTAGTGTTCAGTTCCTAGCACCTACATGGAGGCTCACAAACACCTGTAATTCATTTCCAGAAGATTTGACACCTTCTTGGCTTCTGTGGGCACCAGGCATACTTATGTACCTAGAACACATGCAGGCAAAACACCCATACACACACACACACACACACACACACACACACACCCCAATATGATGGTCCCTGTGATTCTAGCACTGGAAGGTAGAGACAAGAGGATACCTGGAGGGGCTGGAGAGATGGCTCAGAGGTTAAGAGCACTGACTGCTCTTCCAGAGGTCCTAAGTTCAAATCCCAGCAGCCACATGGTGGCTTAAACCATCTGATGCTCTCTTCTGGTATGTCTGAAGATAGCTACAGTGTATTTATATATAGTATATAAATAAATCTTTTTTTTCTTTTCTTTTTTCTTTTTTAAAGGTTTATTTATTTATTATATTTAAATACACTGTAGCTGTCTTCAGACACACCAGAAGAGGTCGTCAGATCTCATTACGGATGGTTGTGAGCCACCATGTGGTTGCTGGGATTTGAACTCAGGACCTTCAGAAGAGCAGTCAGTGCTCTTAACCACTGAGCCATCTTTCCAGCCCTAAATAAATCTTTTTAAAAAAAAGAAAAAGAGGATACCTGGGGCCAGGCAGTGGTAGTGCCTAGCACTCTGGAAGCAAATCTCTGAGTTCAAGGCCAGCCTGGTCTACAGAATGAGTTCCATGACAGCCAAGGCCACATAGATAAACCCTGTCTTAAAAAACAACAAAAAATAAAAAAGAAAGAAAAATAGGGTACTTGGGATTCACTGGACCGCCAGCGTCCTGTTTATTGGCAAGTTCCCGCCTCAAGAAATAAGGTGAAGGCCAGCTGTGGGGTTGTGTGCCTTTACTCCCAGCACTTTACAGGCAGAGACTGTGAGTTCAAAGCCATCCTAGTCTATATAGCAAGACCTTGTCTTAAGGAGAGAGAGAGAGAGAGAGAGAGAGAGAGAGACTGATGAGATGGCTTAGTATGGTTAAGATCCCTTGCTTTGTAATTCTAAAGATCAGGGATCAGACAGCACTCACATAACCTGGCATCCCAGAAACACTTGGAATCCCAGCTACAAAAGATTGACTGTCAGCCGGGCGGTGGTGGCACACGCCTTTAGTCCCAGCACTTGGGAGGCAGAGGCAGGCGGATTTCTGAGTTTGAGGCCAGCCTGGTCTACAGAGCGAATTCCAGGATAGCCAGGGCTACACAGAGAAACCCTATCTCGAAAAAAAAAAAAAAAAAAAGATTGAATGCCATCTTCTGGTCCCCACACACAGGCACATGACAGCACATATCATATGTACATATACTCATACATAAATAAATCTTACAAAACAAAACTCAGGATGAATTGCACCTGAGAAATGACACCTGAAGTTGTCCTCTGGCCTCTGTATATTGACACACACGTACACATCCATGCACATACATACACACATACATACACATGCACCAAAAATGAAAAGAGAGCCAGGTGTTGGAGTGCCCACCTTTAATCTAAGCACTTGGAAGCAGAGCCAGGTGGGCCTCTGTGAATTTGTGACCAGCCTCTTTTCATAGCCAGGTCTATGACAGCCAGTACTACATAGAGAGATCCAGTTTCGAAAACTAAAAATAAATAAATAAATAAATAAAGATAAAAAAATCTAGAAATAGTATCTGGTCAGAGTTTTCATTTGCATATGTAGTGTGACCAGACAATACTTAAGAATTCACCTGCCCTGTAGAAAGGTATGACTAGCCCAGATGGAACATTTACATTTACATAGGACCATTTGCATAGGAGGGATAAGATAACTTTGCCCAGTGTGCTCATTTGTGTAAAAGGGTAGCAAATGGAGCCAGGCTGAAAGTTCAAAGCCAGCTGGGGGCACATAGTAACATTCCCAACTCAAAACAGAAAATACAAGAAGGTGTGGCCGGCTGTACCTATTGGCTCAGGCCTGTCATCCAGCTACTTGGAAGGATGAAGCAGAAAAATCATACTATCTATTCCACTAGCCAATGTAGGCTAATAATTATCAAGTGAAAATTGCTGGGGACTCCAGCAGTGACGGGTGGAGAGTGTGGCTCAGTGGTGGACCAGGGGCGTGCCTTTAGGTTTTTAAGTATAATCTACCACAGAAGTGGTTCAATGGTAAAAACCCTGCCTCGTGTCCACCAGTGATGAGGGGGTGTGTGGTGGGGCTTGTTTAGAAAAAAATGTGACTGGACAGTGATGGCACATGCCTTAAATAAGTCCTAAGCCTTGGGGGGCGGGGCAGAGGCAGGCAGATCTCTGTGATTTTGGGGTCAGCCTGATTTTCAGAGTTCTAGGACAGCCAGGGTTATACAAAGAAACCCTCTCAAAAAAACAAAACAGACAACAAAGAAAAAAAAGTGTATGGGATTTATCTGCTCGGGTGTGTAACCTCTGTCCTTGACACAGTCTGCCCTCCTTTCTGTCCAGTACTACATGTCTGCGCGCCACATGGCCCTGGCCAAGGCCTTTCCAGACCACTTCACCTATGAGCCCCATGAGGTAGATGCGGTAAGTGGAGCCGGGACCAACGCTGGGCCAGGAGTGAAGGGCCGGGGCAGGCTGGTTTGTAGTTGACAATTAGTGGACACCTCTAGGGACTTAAATGGCATCCATTCATTCTGGTTTGTGCCTGCTCTGGGTATGCAGACCCAGGGATACCGGTACCCACGGCCAGCCTCCGTCCCGCCATCGCCCTCACTGTCTCGACACTCTAGCCCACACCAGAGTGAGGATGAGGAAGAGCCACGGGATGGACCACTGGGGGAAGACAGTGAACGTTATGATGAGGAAGAAGAGGCTGCCAAAGACCGCCGTAACATCCGGGCTCCTGAGTGGCCACGCAGGGCCTCTTGTTCCTCCTCCACAGGCGGCAGCAAGAGAAGCAACTCAGTGGACACTGGGCCCTCCAGCTCACTCAGCACACCCACTGAGCCTCTGAGTCCTACCAGTTCCCTGGGTGAGGAGCGCAACTAGGCCCTCCCATCCCCATCCCAACCCCATTCCCTGACTGTCCTGTGCCCCTCTCGCAGAGGGTCTATGCAGATGGGAGGGTACCTGAACCTCACTCCAGATCCTGAGTGAGACCCCTACCCAGTGTGGTCCATAGCCCAACCTCCGCTTTCAGACACTCCAGCCCTTTGGCTCCAGTCTTGGAGTTCCCGCACTCCACGCCGCCGTGCCTTTCTTGGATTGCAGAATGCATTCTTTGTGCACTGATCTGGAGTCTCCAGGCTTAGACTGGGTCTCGGAGGCCAGGAATCTGCCGTTGTTCTTCAGTGCCAGAGGTTTTAGGACACCTGGTTCATTAGTTTCCAGGCTGCGGCTTCTTCATTTGATCCTATAATCATACAGAGTATGCTATGCTCAGGCCTGCCCCTCTGGGACCACCTCGTGTTAGATTCTGTGTGGCTTCTCTACACCTGAAACAGCCAAATTCAGAGTTAAGACATTTCAGGGATTAACATAATTGAATATCGGCTGTCGAGGTAGCCCAGTTGGCAGACCGCTTGCCTAGCGTGCCGGAAGCCCTGGGATCGAGCTCCAGAACCTCATAAACCTGGTGTGATGATACACACCCGTAATCCCAGCACTCAGTAGGTAGAGGTATAAGGATCAGGAGTTAAAGGTCATCCTCTGCTACATAGGGAGTTCAAGGCCAAACTGGGCAACATGAAACACTGTCTCAAAAACAAAGTAAAGGTAGCAGAATGCTTATGGTCCTCCATTTCAACCCACAACTGAGATGCCAGGACATGCTGCAAGGTTGACCTCCCTGAGTATGTCCTATTCGTCTCTTCAAAGGAGCACTCGGAGTTGGACCAGACACCTTTCTGCCTTTTTCTGGACCAGACCTTATTCTTTTCCTTGGTCCAGTGTCCCCTCTAGGGAATGCCTCCGTTGAGGGCAGAATGTCTGTCAACCCCACAACTGCTCAGCCCACTGTGAAACCACTGGGTTCTGGGTCCCAGTGGCTGAATCAGGAGTCTTGTCACTGTGCTGCACCCTGGTCCCCTTTCCTTATACAAAACCGAGCCCACTGGCTTCTTGAAGCCCCACATGTACCTCGAGGCCTTTCTACCTGCAAGCTCCGTCCTGCCCCCAGCTTCAGTGAATGGGCAGGCCCCTCCTCACGTGCGCTGCGTCTGGCCCAATGCCTTTTGTTTGCATCTGGGAGGGGGAGGGCAGAAAGTGTGTGATTGGAGTGTGTCCAGAGATGAAAGAAAAAAAAAATACACCTGTATTTAAGAATGCCAACTGTAGCTGGACATAAGCTCTTGTGGTGTGGTGGGTCTCCCTCACTTCCCCAATCCTGTATTTACATCTAGTTTTTACGGCCCCCAGATGGTTCAAATTCACAGCAGTCCTACCTCAGCCTCTCAAGAGCTGGCATTACCAGGAGTGCCAGCTTCCCCCGATTTTAGCTCTGCTCTTACATGCTCCATAGCCTATTCTGAGCAGATCTGGGTTACTGCTCTGAGATCCCTGTGTTAGGAAAAGTACATCTGACTGCTTAGATTTGAGAAGCAAGTGGCAAATGTTGACACCAGTGACCTTGGGCAGGAGGTGGCTGACATGGAAGATGCATGGGGAAATCACAAGTGCACACAATCAAAGGATCCAAAGTTCAAAGCTTACATGGGCTAGAGTTTCTGGGGCCAGCTTGAGCAATTCGGTGAGATCTAGCCTCAAAGAGTGAAAAGCAAACGTTTGTCCCTAAGCAGTGTCAACCTAACACAGTGAAAAACTAGGTTCCAACTCCAGGAAAACTTAAATCCTGTTTCTCGGTAATGCTAGCTATTTCCCTTGTGGACATCATTGTCAGAATCACTTTAGGAGGTTTCAGGATCCCATGGCCTTACTTTTAGCCTCAGTGTCCTCTGCATGACTGAGTTCCTGCTCTAACCGCTAGACCCTCCCATTATCAATCTCATGCTACTAGGGGTGGAGTGACCTGACTAGAAACCTGTAGCTGTATTGGGTCATCTTTCTGTCCACAAGACTGCTGCTCCCAGAGCAATGGCACAATACTGAGCCAAGGGTGTATCTTCAAACAATCCTTGGACTTCTTTTAACTAGTGAGCTGACACAGCAGTGTTGTCCAGTGCTCCACCCCCACCCCACTAACTCCCCATAAGGGTTTCTAACCCTTTTGCAATGCTTTAGTTTCCATTTGGGCAATGGTCCCAAGTTTCACATCCTCTTTTTGATGGGCCCCATCATCTAGTTCAGAATCCAGTAGATACCCAGAGACTCTGGCTGCCAACCTCTGCATGCCCTGTGCTGACATTTACCATAACCCAGCCTTCAGCTTGCCCATCTCCTATCCTCTTTTTGTATGTTTAGCCCTTTTCACTTCCCTGCACAGTAATATACACCAAGGACAAACAGCTACAGCAGACTCCTGGGACCTGGATTTGCCACATTAAAAGTCCGATGCCATCATAGGGATGGAGATCACTGCAAGCTATCCCAAGTGGGTTTCCACAAAAAACAGAGCCAACCTCTTCTTTCCCATGCCCCATACGTATGTATGTATATATATATATATATATATATATATATATATATATATATATAGAAAAACCACCAGCTGCTGTCTCAAATAGCTTTATTTTTACTTGGTCCAAGACTTGAGAGAGGCTCCAGAGCGGTTACAAAGCTGCCTAGTGGCTTGAGAGGTTCATTCAGGTGGAGGTCCCGAGGTGGGCTGGTGCAGAGCAGAGGGGGGAGCCCCTTGGAAGGCACAGAGGCCTCTAGTCGTGCTTCAGAGTGAGGCGCTCAAAGAGATACTCGCCCAGAGATCCCTGGGGCGCGCTGGTCTGCGCTGGTTGTGGTCCTGCCACCCTACGGAGGTTGGTCAGGTGGTTGCCCATCTTCTTGATGAGCTTCACCTCCTTATCCAGGAAGTGACTTTCCAAGAAGTCACAAAGCTGTAAAATGGAGACAAATCAGAGATCCAGTTCTCAGAGATAGGTGTGAGCAGGAAGGAGGCGTAGAAGAAAACTGGGTGTGGTGCTTCTGCAATCAGAGCACTCAGGAGGCGGGAGGATTAAATTACTGGGACACACTCAGGCTAGGTTTTGTCAAAGGGAAGAAATGATTAGCAAGGTACTTACATGAGGGTCTGTGCGGGCAGAACCCAGGGCATGCAGATCCAAGAGGGCCTGGTTCAGGTTCTTCTCCAGGGCCAAGGCAGCTTCCATGGCCTCCTGGGTTTTACCCCATTCATCTTGAGATGGCTTCTGCACACAAGAATATCAAGCCTAGAATACATCCTTCACCAGCCAATGGTAAAACTTACTACACAGGAAAGTGGACACAGTGGGGAAACATGATGGGATATATCTTTAATCCCACCACTGAGAGATTGGGAGGGAAGACAGGAGGATCTCTTGACTACGAGGCAACCTGGTCTACATTGTGAGTTCCATGCAGAGACCCTACCCCCTCCTCCACAGCAGTCCTCAGCTGAGTTCTATAATTACCCCAGTTTTCCAGATCCTAGTTGCTATACCTACATACTCCAAGAGCCCTCCCAGTAACCTGGCGTGACACCCTATTGTCTACAACGTCCCGCCGCTCCCCGACCCCCGGCTCTTACCTGCACATCCTGGAAGAGTGCACGGCCCCCGCGATCGTTCTGAAACTTGAGGAGACGCTCGGCACCCTCGCGTTTCTCCTCGGCCAATTCGCGGAAGAAGTGGCCTACGCCCTCCAGAGCCACGTCATCCCGATCAAAAAAGAAGCCCTGCGGGAAGAAGTGTTACAGAGTTAACGGGAAGCGGTGGCTCGCACTTTTAAACTTCAACCGCAACATTCAAGAGGCAGAGGCAGTACGTATTGTGATCTCGAGGGCAGCCTGGTCTGACCAGCGAGTTCCAAGTCAGACAAAGTAAACAAGCGCGCAGGGAGGGGGTGAGGCCGGAGCGCAGACTTTGTCCGGGTCTGGAACAAAGAAGGCCCGCGCATGCGCAGGAAGATGGGTGTGAGGGACAAGGGAAGGCAGCCCCCAGCCGCTCACCAGAGAGAGGTAGGTGTAGGAGGCCCGCAGGTGCAAGTTGACCAGGCGGTTCACGGCAGCTTCCACTTCGGTGGAATAATTCTGACGAATCTGAGAGGTCATGGCTGATCCGGAGTATGGGGCTGACCGCGAAGAGACGGTGCAGACTGGTCCTAGGAGCCGAAGGCGGCGACGAGATGGTCCCGGAGGCTGCGACTGGAGAGACTTTGTAAGGCGGCTGGAAGCGAATCAAGTGGGAATCCCCGGGTCTGTTCCGTCCAAACACTGTTGAAGCAAGACACAGACCCACGGTCCCTCCTAAGCGCTGCTCTGAGTCAGAAGCGAGGACCCATCCTTTTATAGCATGCGACCCTCCGGAGGGCGGGGTGTTCGAGGCCCGAGACTAACCAATCGGCGGTGGCCTGAGGCGGAGCCGGAATAGTATGCTTGACCAATTCGGAGTTGAAGGGAAACTCGCTCCCCACCCACCCAATCCCATGAGGTGAAGTCACGCGCCTCGGAGCGCGAGGCCGTTGTGAAATGGAGGCTTGGGGGAGGGGCGGTGGTCCGGATTCTGCAGAGTCGAAGGAATCTAGGCTCCGGGTCATTGAGACCCCCGGGGAGGGGATGACTTCGAGGTCCTTTGCAGGGTTGTCTCGCAAAAGTGAGTTTTGAGGCCTGAGGACATGAGTCTGGGGATGTGCTGAGTGTAGGGTCATGTCTAATGCAGAGAGAACCTCCTTGTGCCCAATTGCTCCTCGTGATTAAGGGATCACTTCATCGGGAACTCTGGTATTCGAAAGGTTCCAGGGATCCCCTTGAGGGAATGGAAGGAGTACCCAGAAGTGTAGGGTTTTAGGTTCAGGACAGGAACTAAGGGAATTTTTTGTTTTGTTTTTCTTTTTTAACAGAACCGTGGAAAACCCTTGAGGTCTGGTCTACAAGATGGAAAGGGTAGATAGAGCGCCTTGGGTTACCGCGTGTGCACGTATCTCTGGTGCTCTGGAAGGTGACATGTGGAGGCCCAGACAGTAGTTTCGGAGTTCTGGTCAGCATGTCTGTCTGGGTCTATCAGGGTCTGTCAGTGGACCTGTTTTTCTAGGAACAGAGATAGGCATAGTGGCGCTTTGGAGAATTTCGGGGCTCTTTCCTGGAGATTGGTCCAGAAACCTTGCAGCTTGCTCTTTTGGAATCGAAAAGCCTGAGGACCCAGAAACAGGCTGTTAAGTCTTCCGCAGAACAGTTGATGTATGCAAGATCTAAGTGGACTTCTGAGGACATGACAGGTTCATGCCAGGGTCTAAACCTCAGGAGCTTGAGAGGAGGGCAAAGGGAGACCAGCCTCTATCATGAAAGGGAGCTAATGGAAGAAACAGTAAAGACTGGTCAAGGGAGCCCTGCGGGGTGGAAGAATGCTCTGTCAAGGACCTTAGTGGAAGGGGGTAGCAAGGGCAGCACTGCTGAGTCACGCTGAGCTCAGCATGGTGGTGGTTGTGGGGCGGGCCACAGGCCACACCCTGGCTGACAGCCTGTACTCCCCAGGCTGAGGGGGTTGTGGTCTGTTTTTCCCTACTCCCTTCCTTTCCCTGAGTGTGGTCAGGCAGTTGTATGGCTCTGGAGTGGCTGTCCTACACATATCTTTCTCCTGACTTGATGTCTGCGGTGGCCAGTTGATTTGGGGGCCAGAGTTACTCATTAACCACTGTGCTTCAGAACCTGACCTTTGGCCTCCAACCCAACAGGCCTGGACAAGGCTGTAAAGGTGGAAAATGACAAAACCTGAAACCCACAGGGGACAAGGACCCAGAGAGGAAAGGGGTACACAAATGCGGTGGCAGAGTCTCAGAGACGGGGGAAGTATGGGTGGAACAAAAAGACCAAGTCCCATTAAAATGGCTTCCTCTTCACTTTTGGTGCCTCTGGTAATCCGGTAATCCTGCATCTAGGAATTTGCTCCAGTTCCTGTGGCCTCTCCCTCCCTCCATCCTGTTCTTTCAGAATCAGCAGGCTCTCTGGAATTCCAGGCTCCTGTCCTCAGGGCTAAAGACAGCACTGCAGCTGCAGCTGCCTTGTGTGCTCTTTACAGAGAGGTATGTTGCAGTCCCTGATTGGATGCCTCAGGTGGATGGTGAGCCTGGTGCCTATGCCGTGATAGCAGCTGGGTGGACACTGGACCATACAATCCAAAGTGGACCTGAGGTTTATTGGCGCCTCCCCAGGCCACCATTCCCACCCCTCCCAATAATTACAAAAGTAAGAAAAAATGCCTTTCCCCTTTCCCCATTCATCCCAGGAAAATGTCATAATTTATGAAGAAAAGACACAGTCCAAGGCAGTGGGAGGCCTCAGCCCATCTTCTTCCAGATGGTGAGTGAGGCAGTGAGGACTCCAGCCACAAAGATGGTCACTGTCTGCCATGTGGGGGTCCCGAAGTAGGAGAGGAGGCCATCCTGAGAACAGAGACATAGCTGTTACTAATTCAATACTAAATTTCAGGGGGAAGAAAGAGATTTCACATGAAGGGATGCTAAAGAGCTCCCAGGCTTATAATCCCAGCACCCAGGAACCCTAGGAAGGAGGGTTATAAGTCTAATGCCAACCTGGGAAGTTCATTGAGACCCTCACTCAAAAAACAAAACTTAGGGCCAGCAAGATAGCTCAAGCAAGGAAGTTGCTTGTTGCCAGGCCTCTATCAACACAAATTCCATCTCTAGAACCAACAGGAGAGAACAGACTACTGCAATTATCCTCTGATGTGCACACACACACTCACTCTAAATAAATGTAGAAAGTAAGTAAAAAGTACCCCACTCAACTCATGGTGCCAAAATAGGAAAACAAAAAAATGAAGTAAAACCATGTTAAAATCTGGAAGTAGTGGCCCACAGCTATAATCCCAGCACTTGAGAAGGTAAGACTGGGTTTCACACGTTTGGACTAGTATGGGCTACATAGTAACTTCCAGACCAGCCATGTATGCATGACAGGGAGGACAAAGGCTGCAGCTCAGCCTGTAGAGTGCTTGCCTAGAGTGCACAAGGCCTGGGGTCTGTCTAACCCAACAGCTCATGGACTGACATGTGGAAGCTGGAGCTCAGATGTTCAAGGGCATCTTCAGCTACAGAGTGAGTCTGGGCACAGCCTGAGATACATGAGACCACCTCACTATGTAAATAAATAAATGAGAAACACAACAAGCTGGGCGTCACAGGAACACCAGTGCACTTGAGAGATTTCTGAACGAAACAGAGCAGTCAAGTCAGGCCACAGAAGTCAGTAGTAGATCTAAGGACACACATCTTAGATCATTGTTTGAATGCCTGGATGCACCTCTGTGGTGACCCTTAGAACTGAAAAAGTGGCTCTCAACCTTTAGTTTAGACCCAGAGGGGTCACGTATCAGATATTTACATTATGATTTATAACAGCAGTAAAATTACAATTATGAAGTAGCAATGGAATAACTTTACGGTTAGGGGTCATAACATGAGGGTCACAGCATCAGGAAGTTCTCAAATATAGCTAGGCCTGAGGGGTCTCACCCAGCCACCCTGGTCTTGGATCCAGACAAGCAGCCGCTCACGGAGGAAGTCCAGTGTCCAGCCCATGATGGTTCTGATCAGCTCCGGCACTTTAGTGCACAGGGCCTGCGGGGAGTGGGAAGGTTACACTTGGGGACTGAATCCTGTCCCCACTGCCCACAGATGATCTCAAGTCTTTGCTTTTAATCCTCTGCCTTTACTAAGCAGTTTCTCCCCTGTAGTTTAAGTCAGCTCCATTAATTGTAAACTAAGAAGCTTCACTTACCTCATCAGGAACCCTGACTCTTTAGCGCCCTCTAGGTAAAAACCAAAAGGCTCAGAGGTAAGGCTCAAGAGTAGGACAATGGCCTAGCATCTGTGCCCAAGTCCCACCTCCAGCCCCAAAAGCAAACACTGGGAAGAGAGCTACAAGTCCAGAATATGTTTGAGTTGACTGACAGGACTGATATCGAGGTTCTGGTTCTATCTATCCATCTGTCTGTCTGTCTGTCTGTCTGTCTACCTACCTATTTTGGAAACAAGATTTCTCTATATAGTCCTGGCTGTCTTGGAACTCTCTGTAGACAAGGCTGACTTAGAACTCAGATTCAACTGCCTCTGCTCCAAGTGCTGGGATTAAAGGTGTATACTACTACTCTTGGCCCAGATACCTAGCTCTTTTGGAAGGACAAGAGTATGGAGTTCCAGGACTTTAAGGGGACCCAGCTGTATCTGGGTCCCTGGGAACACACCGGTGATCTGGAAAAGCCCAAAAGCCCTCAAGGCCCCTGTGAAGGCCCCCTCCCAGTTCTACTATTTTGAGCTGGAGTGCCCTAGCACTGCCCACATCTACCTTGAACTTCTGGACTGAAGTGACTCTCTTGCCTCAGTCATCAGCATACTTGGGACTATGTGCACACTGGCCACCAGGACAGGCAATTCACCTCTTCATATCTATCAGTTTCTAATGCAGATTGATGCTGCCTGAACAAGCTTTAATCCAGAAATCCCCACCATTCAAAGCTAGGGTCCTGAGTCACTTTCTAGAGTGGTTTTCTAGACCAGGTGAGACCACCTCTTGGCAGGCAGACTGAGGATTAGCTCTCCTCTTCCTGGCTGCACTCTTGTAGGAACCGCTCTCCTTTTATCTCCAATATTGAAGACTCAGTTATTGGAAATATCTCAGCTCAGGCACGAAACCACATCAAGGAGGCGGGGGTGGCATGGAGAACAATTAAGAGTATCCCAAATGTGACAGTAGCACTAAGAATAATAAGTAAAATATGCCGCAGTGGATCTGCAGCATCTCCCTGCTCCTACCCTGACACATCCCACCAGAGCCTGGTCTTGAACTTGCTCCGTTATCTATCTAAAGCTGATCTTGAACTTATGAACTTATGATCCTCCTACCTCCAACTTCCAAGTGTTAGAACTGTAGGCATGTCCCAACCACCCCTGGTTTATGTGGCACTGTCACCTGAGCTACAGTCCCAGCTCCCTCTGTGTTCTTTATAAAAAAAGAAAAGAAAAAAACAACTAGGTCAGGGCTGGAGAGATGGCTCAGCAGTTAAGAGCACTGACTGCTCTTTCAAAGGTCTCAGCAACCACATGGTGGCTCACAACCATCTATAACGATGCCCTCTTCTGGAGTGTCTGAAGACAGCGACAGTGTACTTATATATAGTAAACAAACAACAATAATAAAAAAAGAAAACAAACAAAAAACTAGGTCTTAGATAGCCCAGGATAGCCTGAAACTCAGTATTTAACTGCAGTTAACCTTCAACACCTGATACCCCTACCTCAGCCCCCATGAGTCCTGGAATTACAGGCATATGCCACCAGATCAGTTTTAAGACCATCTACACTGAGAAATCTTTCTAGACTTCTCTGATCAATCTCAATAGTCTACCTTACACATATCCACCAACCAGAGCACCATCAAGGAAGAGCTAGCCTGCTCTATTTGGAGCAGAGTTCAGGTGTTGGAGACAGCCCATCCACATTAGGGCCAATACATTTGCTGAATGAATAAATGAAGGTACAGGCATTTACTACACAGCCATCTCTCTCCATTCCCTGTTCCTCACCACCCCCAGGGCCTCACAGACCTAGAGAGGTACACCTCTGGGCTCATGACCCTGTGGCGGCCCACCTTGAGCACCAGTTTGGTAGCAAAGTAGAAAAGGGCAACCACCCGGCCCCAGTTGAAGTTGCCGTCTGCAAACATGCCGGCAGCCACACGGAAGAAGACCTCTCTGGGGGAGTCCGTGTCCACGTCAGCAATCATCCTATAGGAAAGGGAAGAGCGGATGCTGGGCAAGATGGGAGACCCAAGACGGGAGCTCCCACATTTTCCCCAGACTAAAGCTAAGGAAATAAGGACCAGCCCAAGCCAAAATGAAGGCTAGTAGACTGGGGAGGAGACAAGACATACATCCTAGAAAGCAAAGAAAATAAATGGTGCCTTGAATCGGAAATTCAGGGCCCTGGGAACTATGTGGACCACAGGCTTAACTCACAGAAGCATATTTTCCTAAGTATGTACGAGTGGAGGGCTGGGTCATGGCTCAGCAAAGGAACACCTGCCTTGAGGGGCCTGAGGCATGGCTTCAGAGTCAAGCACCTGACTATATTTGGGGTGCCAGAGGCTCAGTGGTTGAGCACCTGCAAGCACCAGTGTGAGAACGGATACATGGTGGCGCACGCCTTTAATCCCAGCACTTGGGAGGCAGAGGCAGGTGGATTTCTGAGTTTGAGGCCAGCCTGGTCTACAGAGTGAGTTCCAGGACAGCCAGGGCTACACAGAGAAACCCTGTCTTGAAAAAACAAACAAACAAACAAACAAAAACAAAAAAAACCGAAAAAAGAAAAAAGAAAGAAAGAAAGAAAAAAGAGAATGGATACATGGCTTTATGGTACAGCATTTGCACAGCGCCCACTAGTGAGAGGTTCAAAGGTAGAGCTTCACCTAGCAGTCACCAGTGAGGGGCTGTGAGCACAGCTTGGTGGTAGAGCACCACCTACCTAGAACCCACCATGACAAGCTGGAGGTATGACTCAATTGTAGAGCACCTGCCAAGCATCCACAAGCATGCCAAAAGCACGGCTCAGAAGAAAAAACTTACCTAACACCCACCAAGTGTTAGGGTGCAGCTCAAGGGTAAAGGGCTGGCCTACCATGTAAATGAGCCCTGGATTCTATCCCCAGCACAGACTATCTGAGTTGGGTCCCTTGGGAGGACAAGAGTGATCAGTGCCTGAGTTCTTGAGGTGGCAGGAAACCCCTTGATGGACCCTAGATCCCAGGAACCACACCTCTGCAGCTCCATATTGCTGTCCAGTTCATCTCCAATTCGCCTGAGACACTCGCTCAGCTTCTTGGTGGAAGCGTCCTGGGGTGGCTGCTCCAAGGTCAGCTCAGGTGTCTCCCCAGCCATCCTCCCTGCTCGATCCTGGATGAAACTAGATGTGAAGGGAAAGGAGGAGAGGAGCACTAAGTGAGAACCAAGTGTTGTTCCTAAAGCCCATCCCACCACAATAGGGCCTCACACTCACCCCTGTAGCAAAAAGGCCCCTGTCTTCATGATCTGTTCAGAGCTGGTGGGCCCTGGTGGAGAGAGGAGGAAAGGGGTGCCTGGACTCCTGGGTCCCAGGGAGAGTCAGGGGGCTGAGTAGGCTCATAACCCTGAGGGGAGACAGAGCTAGGGACCCTGGTAGTGAGTGACAAGTAGCACAGGAAGCCCGGCTACTGATTCTGATGGACAGGGGGCGGGACCGGGCCTGCATCCCAGCTCCTCTGCAAACCCAGACAGCCAAATGCCAAAAGCAAACAGACCCCCAGCTGGGGGGGTGGCGCTGGCCTTCCGACCCATCCCAGGCCACCAGCAGGAAGTGGCGCCAGCGACAAGCCCGGGCCTGCCCGGGGGCGCGCACGCGGATGTCCGCTCTCGGGGTGTGGATGCGCCGGAGGGAATAGATCGGCGCGCCCCAGCCTGCTCCCGCCCGAGCCCAGAGCCGGAGGGGTCCTAGAGTCCTTGGACCAGGCCTAGTCCTCGGCCTCCCGCCTCACCGCCGCCTCCGAGCTGTTCCCCGGACCCGTCCATCACTGCCGCTGCTTCTCGCCGGGTGCGCCCGGCGGCTGCGGCGCGCCCCGGTCACGTGACTGCTCGAGGACGTGCTGCCCTCACGTGGGTGCCCCGCAACATGGCCTCCGCCCCGCAGGACTAGTCACGTGATCATCGCTCTGCAGGGGGCGTGGCTTCCGCCGCTAAATGCACGCTTGCGCGGCTCGACACGCATCCGGACTGGTGCCCAGAATTAATTTTTTTTCCCATTATTTCTCTTCCCATAGATTCATGGTAGAGAGCACTGAGGAGGTTAGAGCAGAATTGCCGTAAGTTCAAAGCTCGCCTAGGATATGCTTGTCATCCCAGGAGTGGGAGGCTGAGGCAGGACGAGAAGTATTGCCTCAAGCTCAAAGCCAGCCAGGACTATAGCGAGATTGTCCCAATCTGGAAAACAAAACAACAACAACAACACACTTGAGCATAGTGGTGGTCCATACCTCTGATAGAGTGAAGCCAGAAGATTGCTAAGGAGTTTGAGGCAAGCCTAGATTGCATAGTTTGAGTCCAAGCTGCACTATTAAGTAAGAGTCTATCTCAAAACACAAAAACAGGCAGTGTGTGGTGGCTACATCGTCTTTAATTCCAGCCTTGGGAGCTACAAGCAAGCAGATGTCTGTGAAATTGAGACCAGCCTGGTCTATGTTAGCATTCCTTCTAAGCTCCGCTCCATAGCTGCCTGGCAACAGTCAGGTATGACTGACCTACTATAAAGGGGGTTGTTTGCCCCCTCCTCAATTTCTTGCTCACTTACTCTTATTCTCTCTCTCCTTTTTTAAAGATTTATTTATTATTATATGTAAGTACACTGTAGCTGTCTTCAGACACACCAGAAGAGGACGTCAGATCCCATTACGGATGGATGTAGTTGCTGGGATTTGAACTCAGGACCTTCGGAAGAGCAATCAGTGCTCTTAACCGCTGAGCCAGCTCTCCAGCCCCTACTCTTATTCTCTTACTTCCTACCCCTTCTCTCCCTGACTCCTTTCTCCTTCTCTCCCCTTCCCCTCCTTCTCCGTGTTTCTGGCAGGCCTCTTCTCTCTCCTCTCCACTCCTTCTCCTCCCCTCCCTTCCCAACTTCACTTCCTATGCCCTAAATAAACTCTATTCCATACTACATCTGGTACCACGCCGTACTACATCTGGTGCTACCTACTACATGGCTGGTACTTCAGAAGGCAGGGATGCCTCAGTAATGGACCCGCTGAGGCACCGGTCTCACCTCACCATACTTCACTGTACCCAAACATATTGTAGCTCTA
>NW_022196904.1:37009837-37019041 GCF_008632895.1 Mastomys coucha
TCCCAGAATATGGAAACCCTATGAAGAATTGCTGAGAATCCGAAGCCAGCCTAGGATACCAAGCAAAAATAAGAGGAGGAGAAGGAGGAAGGAGAAGAAGAAGAAGGAGGAGGAGGAGGAAGAGGAAGAAGAGGAGGAGGAGTCAGGCAGTGGTTGTATATGCTTTTAATCCCAATCCTCAGGACTCAGGAAGGTGGACCTCTGAGTTCGAGCCAGTTCCAGGATATCCATGGCTACTTAGAGAAACCCTGTCTTGAAAAAAAAAAAAGAAAGAAAAGAAAGAGTAATAATGTGAAGAAGCAGAAGGCCGGAACAGGCACTCTGGAGTATTCTAACAGGGATTCATCAGGCTTCTGAGGGTAGCTGAGACCTGAGACCCAGAGAAAGTTTTGAGCAGGGGAAGGGTAGAGTTATCTGGGTGTCAGAAAGCCTCTCCGCTTGAGTCCTCTGTTGAAAAGCCCTGAAAGCACCCAGAGTTTTTGTTTGTTAATTGAAACAGCTTCTTGTGTAGCCCTGGCTATCCTGGAACTCAGTTTGTAGACCAAGCTGGCTTTGAACATAGAGATCTGCCTGCCTCTGCTTCTCTTTGGGGATTAAAGGTGTACACCACCACGGGCAGCTCTTCTTTTTTCTTTCTTTCTTTTTTTTAAGCACTGGGTTTTATCATGTTTCACATCACTGTAATTAATTTCTGTGCAGTGCTTTATTTCACTGCTGGTGGCTCTCAACTACTTTGATTTCCCAAGGGGACTGTATTCATTTGTTCTCAGTTCCCTAGAAACTAGCGCACTGCATGACACATGGTTATCTCCAAATGTATCCTTTAATGCCTGGTTGAATGTCAGAAGTACTGGAGACAGTGGCTGCCTTTGAAACTCAAGACTTCTCGGAAGCTATATATATCCCTGGGCCTTGAGAGGTGTTTCACATGAAAATTGAGGTAAAAAGAAAAGTTGGGATTTGTTTCCCCATGGGTACATGTACTGGAGAAGATAAGTAGGTTCCCAGTGTCATGTGAAGAGGTTATGGGACCTTTCAGAGGAGTGGCTGCAAACTAGAGAAGTTCTCATGGAACCCTGCATCTGGAGTGGTAGGATTAAAGACATGCACCACTATGCCCAGTGACCAAACTTTATGTTTCTATTGTTTTTTTGTTTTGTTTTGTTTTGTTTTGTTTTGTCCTGGTTTTTGTTTTTTTGAGGCAGAGTTTCTCTGTGTAGCCCTGGCTGTCGTGGAACTCACTCTGTAGACCAAGCTGGCCTCAAACTCAGAAATCCACCTGCTTCTGCCTCCTAAGTGCTGGGATCAAAGGCGTGCGCCACCACCGCCCGGCTTTATTTTTGCTTTTTAAGAGAGCAGGTTGTGTGCTGGGCAGTGGTGGCACACACCTTTAAAGGGGAAGCACAGAGATAAAGAGTTCTGATACGGGCTGGAGAAATAGCTCAGTGGTTAAGAGCACTGACTGCTCTTTCAAAGGTTCTTAGTTCAATTCCCAGCAACTACATGGCGGCTCACAATCTGCAATGTGATCTGACACCCTCTTCTGCTGTGTCTGAAGACAACTACAGTGTACTCATATACATAAAATAAATAAATCTTTAAAAAGAAAAAAAAAGAAGCTGGGCAGTGGTAGTACATGCCTTTAATCCCAGCACTTGGGAGGTAGAGGCAGGTGGATTTCTGAGTTAGAGGCTAGCCTGGTCTACAGAGTGAGTTCCAGGACAGCCAGGGCTACACAAAGAAACCCTATCTCAAAAAAAGAAAGAAAGAAAGAAAGAAGGAAGGAAAGAGAGAAAGAAGGAAAGAAAGAAAGAAAAAAAGAGTTCTGACACATAGTAAGAGTTTGAGATCAGCCTGGATTACATGACACTCAATCTCAACAAACAAACAAACCCTAAAGAGATGGCCGAGCTGACTGGGGGGCTGGAGAGATGGCTCAGTGGTTAAGAGCACTGACTGCTCTTCCAGAGGTCCTAAATTCAATTCCCAGCAACCACACGGTGGCTCATAGCCATCTTTAATGAGATCTGATGTGGGGCTGGAGAGATGGCTCAGTGGTTAAGAGCACTGACTGGTCCTGAGTTCAATTCCCAGCAACCACATGGTGGCTCACAACCATCTGTAATGGGATCGGCTACCCTCTTCTGGTTTGTCCGAAGAGAGTAACAGTACACTCAAATACATAAAATAAAATAAATAAATCTTTTAAAAAAAGAGAGAGAGATCTAATGCTCCCTTCTGGTGAGTCTGAAGACAGCAACAATGTACTCATGATGATGATGATGATGATGATAAAAGTGCTCTCTATTCTTAGAGAGGACCAAATTCCCCTGCCAGCGTTCACACTAGGCAGCTTACAATTAACTGCCTATAACTCCAGCTACAAGGGGCCAAACACGCCGGGCAGTGCTGGGCAGTGGTGGCACACGCCTTTAATCCCAGCACTTGGGAGGCAGAGGAAGGCGGATTTCTGAATTTGAGGCCAGCCTGGTCTACAGAGTGAGTTCCAGGACAGCCGGAGCTATACAGAGAAACCCTGTCTTGAAAGAAAGAGGGGGTCATATGTACACATACCTGCACATATGACCATATACATACATACATATATACATATGATTAAAAATAAATCTCGGAGGCCTGGCTCAGCCATGTAAAGAGCATTGGCTGCTCTTCCAGAGGTCCCAGCATCACTTCCTGGCACTTACATGGCAGCTCACAGCTGTCTGAAACTCTAGTTCCTGAGGATCAGACACCCTCACACAGACACGCATGCAGGAAAGACAAAAATGCACACAAGATAAAAACCGATAAATACAAATTTAAATCAATTGTGATGCACTGAAACCTAACACACAGGAGGTAGATGCAGGACCATCTCTGTGAGCTCAAGAATAACCAGAGCAAGAAAGTCACATCAGCAGGGCCTAGCCACATTACATCCAGTCCATAGTAAAGCCTGGTGGATGAATGTGTACATGTCTATGCTGAGTTCATTTTCTCCACTCCTACACAGTCCAGAAGCCCCTGCCTAGGGAATGGGGCCATCCACAGAGGGTTTGAGTCTTGGCACTTCAATCAACAATGATAATTCCCCAAAAACAAGCCAACAGGTCAACCTAATCTAGACTTTCTTTCCTTAACGTGCTTTTCCTAGCCAGGTGTGGTACACGCCTTTAGTCCAGCACTTGGGAGGCACAGGCAGGTACATCTCTATGAGTTGAAGGCCAGATCAATCTCCATTGTGAGTTCCAGGATAGCCTTGTTACACAGAGAAATCCTGTCTCTAAAACCTGCCTGCCCCTCCCCCAAAGGATACTCTTTCTAGGTGATTCTAGGTTTTATCTAGTTAACAACGCTAAAAAATCAGGCTGGTGAGATGGCTGAGCGGGGAAGAGCACTGACTGCTCTTCGGAAGGTCATGAGTAACCACATGGTGGCTCACAACCACCCGTAATGAGATCTGACGCCCTCTTCTGGTGTGTTTGAAGACAGCTACAGTGTATTTACATATAATAAATAAATAAATATGTTTTCGCTTAATCTCAAGCATGGGGTATGAGGTTCCTTTAGATTATCTAGGGACTTTTTGGAGAGTATATAAATGCTCGAGGCCTGAGAGGTGGGGTGGGCCGTTTTTGGTTGCTGATGGTTGCAGCTTGTTAAGTAGTTGTGAAAAAAAAAAAAACACAAAAAACAAGAAACAAAAAAGAAGAATTAGATATCCTGACATGGCAGATCAAGTTGGAGTCTCTGACCCTCTGGCCTCCACCTCCCAAGTGCGAGGCTTTTAGGCACACACCTCTATGCATAGTTTATAAAGTTCTGAGGACTGAGCCCAGGGCTCAGTGTGTGCTAGGCAGGCACTCTAGTAACTGCCTGTCATCTCAGCCCCAAGTTTCCCATTTTCATTCATGCCTTGACTGAGCTAGCACTGTCCCCCATTGCCACGTACTAGGAAGGAAGAAGTGACGTCCAAAGTACAGTTGTCATCAAGACAATGGTTATTCGCCACCATGACAACAGAAGTTAAAAGGCAAAACACTGACTTGGAAGGTGTGGTTTTAGTCAAAGGTTTGTTTTTTTAGTTAATGGATATAGACAAATGAATGCAGTGCCCCTGAAAACCAGAAGAGGGTGCCAGACTCTCTCGAACTGGAGTTAGCTCTGTAAGCCAGACTGATGGTGTTCTCTATTAGAACAGCTAATGCTCTTAACGGCTGACATCTTTCCAGCCCAAAGCTCTGTATTTTTGTTAAAGCTGAAACTATCCCACTGAAGCATTGCTAAGCAAGATGCAGTACACTTAGTGTCTCTCTCTTTTTAAAAAATGTTTTAAGATATATTAATTTACTATATATAAGTACACTGTAGCTGTCTTCAGACACACCAGAAGAGGGCATCAGATCTCATTGCAGATGGTTGTGAGCCACCATGTGGTTGCTGGGATCTGAACTCAGGACCTTTGGAAGAGCAGTCAGTGCTTTTAACCTCTGAGTCATCTCTCCAGCCCCATGTAGTGTACTGTCTCTTGTTTCCTGATAAGGGGACATTAGCCAGTTGAGAGGCTATTGGAGAGTGCAGTCTAGGTTCTGTGACCCACACACTTGCTCTGCTGTGGACACTCACTCGGGCTGTGAGCTCCAGCACTTGCATCCACAATTTGTTTGTTTTTTGAGACACGAGACAGGGTTTCTCTGTGCACCCCTGGCTGTCCTGGAACTTCCTCTGTAAATGCAGGCTGGCACAGACCTCCACCTGCCTCTGGGATCAAAGGTGTGTGGCACCACATCACCCAGTACCACACCCAGCCTTAATCAGTTTCCAAACAAGGAAGCTAAGGTCAAGGAAAGAGCAAGCATGATAGTGCTACCCTGGCCAGATTCATCACCAGGTAGTCCATAGTTCTTCAAGGCAACCTTGGGTTTCTCATAGTAGGGTAACCAGCCAGTGGAAAATCACCCTGCCTCTGGCCTGTCCCCGACCAGGGACTTGGAAATCTCTACTCCATGATTCAGGGTTAATGGCCAAGCAAGCAATAATCCTGGCTAATCTATACTTTGCCACTAGTGCCTTGTGCATGCTCCAAACCCTATGAACCCCAGTGCTGTCTCTATTCTGGTCAGAGGTAGCTGCCATTATGATTTTCTCCCCAAGAAATGTCTCCTATGAGGAGGAGTGTTACATGGTGTGACTGTGGTACTCCTTGGCTCCTGATCACCAAGGTACCCTTGCACCAGAAAACTCTTTCCTGCATCCTTTCCAAAGAAACCCCTGGTGAGGGTGAGGCTGCACAGACGGGTTTACAGAAAAGACAAAAGCAAGATGACCTTCAGGAGCTCAGATGTCAGGGGCTGTGTGGGAACAACAAATAGCTTTGGAATTCAAGGAAGATGGCCCAGTGGCTAGCACAATCACCATGGGCGTGCCTGGGAGAGGCAGAGTCCCAAGGACTACATGTTCCCATGACTTGACTCTTTGGAGTTTCATTCTGCTTGTTGTCCTCGAGGTCACCACTTCGCCCATAATCTATGGGTTGTATGAAAATTCTAAGGGGGGTTCCAAGCCCTCACTGAGCAGTGTCTGTCACCGTTAGGACTTTCTAGCCTGGACAGCTCCCAATTATAACACAGAGACCATTTGTTAATTATGAAAGGTTTAGGTCTTAGCTTATTTGTTCCCAACTGACTCTTATGACTTAACTAACACATTTATATTAATCTGTGTTCTGCCATGTGGCTTGTTACCTCTCCCCAGTTTCATACATCTGGCTCCCTCTGTGTCTCACTATCATATCTCCCACCTCAGATTCTTTCCCAGAGTTCTTAACTCTCCCCAGAAGTCTTGCCTTTCTTCTCCTGCCTCAGATATAGGCCATTCAGCTCTTTATTAAATCAGTCAGACAGTGTTGGAGGGAGTGTTTACAAAAGACTACTATAGGTGATGCTTAACAATACCAGAGTCTAGCTGGGCAGTGGTGGCGCACACCTTTAATCCCAACACTTGGGAGGCAGAGGCAGGCAGATTTCTGAGTTTGAGACCAGCCTGGTCTACAGAGTGAGTTCCAGAACAGCCAGGGCTACACAGAGAAACTGTCTCGAAAAACCAAAAAAAACAAGAACAAAAACAAAGTCTGGTCTGCCAACACAGAAACCAGCATTTGAATAATACAGAGACAATCTTTCCACAGTGCACATAAAGATCACTCCAGCAAGTGTCATTGGTTCTTACAATAATAGCGAATGATCTTTTTCAAGCATTGCTGCTGGAGCAGGTTAAGGATTCAGCCTTAGAAAGAATTTAGAGATGTAGATAGTATAGTTAGGGTGAGATGTTTTGTTAATGGCTTTAACAAAAAAAAAGTCTTGGGGAACCATTTAAATTTCAGAAAAGCACACTCTTGATAGTTGAGCCTAGGCCTGCAAACTCCTAGTCTCTGTACAATCTTTTCTAGGCCTACAATATTTTCAATCTCTGAGATTTACTGCTGAATAATCACTTGGCCTTTTTCTTTTTGAACTGTGGGTGGCTAATTCAACTCAGCTGGCTCAAAGTTCTTTCCTTTTTTTTTAATATTTCTAAAGATTTATTTATTATTATATCTAAGTACACTGTAGCTGTCTTCAGACACACCAGAAGAGGGCGTCAGATCTCATTATGGATGGTTGTGAGCCACCATGTGGTTGCTGGGATTTGAATTCAGGACCTTTGGAAGAGCAGTCAGTGCTCTTTAACCGCTGAGCCATCTCACCAGCCCCCTCAAAGTTCTTTCTAAGCTGACTAATTCAATCTGACTTCTCTCAGCCTCTGAGTTGCTCTGCTTGGCCTCAAACTACCTCTGGCACTTTCTTCTAATTTTCTGGCTCCTTCTCATTCTCTGGCTCGTTCTGTCTTCACCTGTGTCTAGCTTGTTCTCTCTTCAACATGTCTCCCTACAGCTTTCCCAGTAAACCTGCCTCCTCTTTCCTCTCTCTTTCCTCTCTGTTCTCATGGGAGTTGAGCACATCCTATTCTGTCAAATCTGATTCGCCACTTTGTCTGCTATTCAATTAGACATCACTTTCAAACATGATGATCACTTTCATCATTTTACAAACTAACTTTACCTTCACTGTTTGGAATTAAAGGTGTATATGCTAAGGGATGAGCCACACCACAACCAGAAACATTTTTTTTTCAGTCAATAACACAATCCTGGGGTTCATAGTGTGATCAAAATATCTTGCAACAAATAAGATTTAATAAAAAATTGTTAATGAGGATATAAAGTAGAAATGACTATAAAAGTTTAGATTTGTGATTTATTTATTTATTTATTTATTTATTTATTTTGGTTTTTCGAGATAGGGTTTCTCTGTGTAGCCCTGGCTGTCCTGGAACTCACTCTGTAGACCAGGCTGGCCTCAAACTCAGAAATCTGCCCGCCTCTGTCTCCCAAGTGTTGAGATTAAAGGCATGTGCCACCACTGCCCAGCTTTCTTTTAAGTTTTTTATAATTACTTCTTAGTTCCTGAATTTTTTGCCTGTCTGTAGATCCCATTCCCCTAACTGGGCTGTTTTGTCTGGCTTAATGGGGAGAGGATGAACTTAATCCTGCAGTGACTCCATATGCCAAGTGAGTGCATGTGTGGTGATACACAGGGGAGCCTCCCCCTTCTCAGAGGAGGAGGGGAAATGGAAGAGCTGAATTGTGTGAGAGGTGGGCTAATATTGGGATACAAAGTGAATAAATAATGAAAAAAATTACCTTTCAAGATAAATAATAAAATGACTAATCCTTTCTTTCTTTTTTTTTTTTGAACTGGTCTTTTTTTTTTAACACTTATTTATTATTATTATAAATGAGTACACTGTAGCTGTCTTCAGACACACCAGAAGAGGGCATCAGATTTCATTATGGGTGGTTGTGAGCCACCATGTGGTTGCTGGGATTTGAACTCATGTCCTTCAGAAGAGCAGTTGGTGCTCTTACCCGCTGAGCCATCTCACCAGCCCCTGACTAATCCTTTCTTTGTAACCACAAACTGCAGCTTGCCAGTCAAAGAACTGGCTGAGAAATATACCTTTCCTTGCCTATTTTGTTAGCCTATAACAAATTACTTAGCCATGAATGCATGTGGATTCATGTTAATGTCATCCATTTTCCCCCTGTAATACATAAATCGTTTATTCACTTAAGGGTATTGGGGGTGCTGGGCTTTGTTGTTCTTGTTTTTTTACTTAAACTTATTGTACTTCATTTATCCATTCACTTAAAGATAGAATGTAACCACATTGTAATTTGTATACTTCTTGAAAGAGTTTGCTGGGGAATATGGAGGAAAAATAAATTGTTGGAGCCTTGTTTAAGTGTGTGTGTGTTCTACAGAGTGAGTTCCAGGACAGCCAGGACTACACAGAGAAACCCTGTCTCAAAAAAACAAACAAACAAAAAGAAGCAGCTTCCTGTGTCTATGTATCCACTCCTCTGCGTCTATGTATCCACTCCTCTGTGTCTATGTATCCACTCCTCTGTGTCTATGTATCCACTCCTCTGTGTCTACGTATCACAGCTCCTCTTCAGACCCTGACCCATCAAAGCTGGCCTTCCACACCCAGAAAGGGAGTGCTCTCCAAAGTGAAAGCACAGGCTGTCATGCAAAAAACAAAAACCAAACAAACAAAAACTATAAACAAAAACCTCCAAAGCAAAGAGGGTCAGGTTAGGGAGGTCCAAGTAGGAGGAAAGGTTGCCTGCCGTCTATGGCAGGAGCTGCATCAGCGTTTATCCTGGGGGAAGGTGACTCCAATGGCCTTCCTCACCTCCTCAAGGATTTCAGCCAAGAGCTCACTCTCTGCCAGAGGAACTACGGGACTCTCCTTAAGACCTGGAAGAGAGACCACAGGAAGACATGTCTAAAACGCACGCATCAGACAGCAAGAAGACTATAATTCTCAGAAGTTTTTGGGGCATAGGCAGGATGGTTTGAGAAGGTGGCTGGCTATCTCTCTGAATCCTGGAAGATGTAGTTCTATTTGTGATTTTTTTTTTTTTTTTTGAGATAGGTTCTCTGTATGTAGTCTTGGCTGTCCTTGATCTTACTATGTAGACCAGGCTAGTCTAGAATTCACAAAGATCTTCCTGCCTTTGCCTCTCAAGAGTTAGGATTAAAGGTATGTACCAGTATGCCTGGCTTGGTTTGTGGGTTTTTTTTTTTTTTTTTTTTT
>NW_022196904.1:37019224-37022679 GCF_008632895.1 Mastomys coucha
CCTCGAACTCAGAAATCTGCCTGCCTCTGCCTCCCAAGTGCTGGGATTAAAGGCGTGTACCACCACCCGCCCAAGAGATAGAGCTCTAAATTAGCTGCTTGTGCTTCAGGGCAGGCTAGATCACAAGATTCCCCTCAGAGGTAGCCCCAGTGCAGTCCTCCGCCCCTCCTCACCTTTGCGCAGGCACTCACGGACGTGGTTGGCTTCATAGAGCAAGCATGACCCATTTACAAAATTGTACTCTTTCCCGAGGGCAGGCGCAGGGAACTCCTTCCGCTCTCCATTCACCACCAGTTCTGTTGGGCACCACGTTTTGAGAATCTGAAGGAAGATAAGAAGTGACTACTCGGCCCTTATCAACATGGCTCAGGGACTTTTCCGGGACAACACGCCAAGCGGTACCCAGGGGCCAACTCTGGCACCTGCAAGCTAAACATTTACTCCCACTCAATTTGTGAGGCTCAGGCCCGCCTTCTACCTGGATTGGGGCTGAAGAGTTTGTTCCTTAGCCATGGCCGATTCATACTAAGATTTGTCTGTTGTCTCCCCAGGATCAAAGGACCTTAGACCTGAAGTCTAGGAGCTCCTTCTGCGTGAAATGCAGGCTTCCTACCACAGTGTCCTGGGTGTTAGTTAGCACTACAGGCTGTTACAGTCAATCTTGGCTCCTATCCTTTTTTTTTAAATTTTGAGGCAAGGTCTCATGTAGCCCAAGCTGAACTGCAACTGTGCCCTCCCCGCAGCCTTGAGCAGGCTGAGTCAGACCTTGCTTTGCCACAATCGGCTTCCGAACTTTGTCTTGGCTCATTATTTCTCTCACCATCCTTCCCATACAGCCCCAGCTTTCCTTTCAGAAACCCAGTAATCCGTGGCCACTGGCGGCCACCCAACTCTCTGTGAAGCTGAGGCTGCTCTTTGACTTCTGATTCTGCCTGAGATTACAACTGTGTGTCATCATACCTGGTTTCCATACAGCATCTTCCTTCTTATCTGGTAGAAGACCTGGAAGTTAAACTAGCCTGTGCCCACTTCTAGGACAGAATGGAAACACAGAGATGACAGCTGGGACATGAGGACAGGATAGTTAAAGTCCCTCAAAATGCAGGAAAAGGCTCAAATTATTCTATAGTTTAACTTGTTATATAATTTCTTCCATTAAAAATGTGTTTATTGAAGTGTTAGGGATCAAAGACATTATCAAGTACACACTAAAAAAGAGCTCTACAACTGAGCCACGCTTATAGCCTCTCACTCGAGGATTCTAAGCCCGCACCAGATCATTGCCCTTTGTTTCCAGATTCCCTTCAAACTTTTTATTTTTAAGTGTCTGGCTGAGTAGTCCAGACTGCCCTTGAAATCCCTCTGTAGCCCGCAATGGCCTGGGACTTGTCCTTCCCCCTCACCTCCAGGCCCAGCAGGACCCCCTTTCTTTGGCAGCTAGGTACCATATATGCTATCAAAGTCTTCCATGGAGCCACACCTTCAGGCTAAATTAATATTTATTTCTAACTATGGCATTCCAGAAATCCAGGAAAACCTGACCTCTGGTGATATGCAGACAGTGTCTGGAAACAACTAAAAAGAAAGATCACACATACGACCGCAATGCTCTAGGCTTGGCTGGAAACCATTGGAAAGATCGATCACACAGCTGAACTGTTCTAGGCTTGGCTGGCATGTTTGAAACCTCAACTGTACCCAGAATCAAATGTTAGTTTGTACACGTGGCTTCCAGCAGGTGGAGCTGTTTTGGAAAGCTGTGAGTTTCTGAGAAAGGGATCAGAGAGCTGGGTATTGTCTTTGCTACATTGTGGGGTTTTCTCTCTTCCACACTTCTCCACCCTTTTTCTTCCATTCTTTTAAGCCCCTAGCACTAGATAGGAGAGGGAAAAAAAGATAGAGGGGGAAGGGGGCTACAGTATTGTTAGACTACTTCCTGTTGATTAGGGGCATCAAGTTCCTTGGGGCAAGTTTGATCTTCACCATGAGGGTATCTAACGTCTTCTTGCTTCTTCTTTGCCCATGACTACTTAACAAGCCAAAATCATTCCAACTAACCAACAATCCATCCCAGCCGGCTCTTGGCCTAAGCATTTATATACCCTCAGAAAAGTCCCCAGAATTCCAAATGTCACACAATCTCAGAAACTATCTGCAGCTGGCAAAATCATGACCCTGCCAAAGCATGAGACAAATCATAGTCAGCTGCGGTGGACAATCTGAAGCAGCGCCATATCCCACATCTGAGATTAAAACGAAAGCACATTCCTATTGCTGTCTTTAAAAAAAAAAAAGAAACCAAAATTTTCACTACACTGCTTCCTCACTGCCATGGCATGAACAAGCTTCGTGTATGGGAAGCACCCATTGTTACAGAGCAAACTCGTTTGTCCTCCATGGCTTCCCCACCACACAGGCAGGTCTGGAACCTTGAGCCAAATAAGCCTTCCCTTCAGTTGGGTATTTGGTCATGGGACTAGGGAAAGTAGCACATATAGCTAGAAAGAACTTGGGGCTGGAGAGTAACTGAGTGGCAGAGCATATGTTTCACACTCAGAAAGACTAGGCTTCCATTCCTAGCCCCAAAACACACATCAGAAGAACTCGTTTGTCCTAAGGCCTGAGGACGTGGGACCGTGGCTTCCAAGACCCAACCCCCATTCCCTGGCATAGTTGTTAATGAGTCTCAGAAGCATGGTAAGAAAGAGGTTACTGCAGCTCTAGGCATCCCCTCTGATGGCGGCTACACAGGGTCCCCAGGGCTTGGGCATGTGATGTCTCACCTGGGCCATGCCCTTGGTACCATTCACATACGCTGTGTTGGGGAGGTTGGAGGAGATGCTGCAGGTGAAATTCCCATGAACCCCTCCTGGGTACTGAAGTAGCACGCTGACAGTGTCGTCCACTCCTGGAAAGAAGGCACAAGTGAGCACGTGGCCTGTGTGCTGCTGTTTCATTTTTGTTGGTGTTGCTGGGTTCTATTTGTTGGTGACAGAATCTCTAGGAGCTCAGGCTCATCCCAAGCATCCTGTGTATTAGACAATTATCTCCTGATCCTCTTCTCTTCATTTCCCCAGGGCTGGGAATGCAGGCAGACACCACCATGCTTGGCTGAATAGTGTTGGCTTTTCCGTTTCTAATCTATTGTTAGTGTGTATATGTCTACATTGTACATGCAGAGGGGCATGTGCCACAGTCCACGTGTAGAATTCAGAAGACTCCAGAAAATTCTCTCTTCCTATCTTTTCCTGAAATCTGGGGACCAAACTCTAGTCTTGTGGCTTCTGTGGTAGAAACCTTGGACCTGCTGAGCCATCTCACGTGGCCTGCTTTGTTTTTTATAGATCAGGGCCTCACTGTGCAATCCACACTGGCTCTGAACTCATGGTATCTTCCTACCACAGTCTCCAAAAGGCTAGGGTAACTCCTGAACTACAATACTCTAAACTTTGAAG
>NW_022196904.1:37023485-37028664 GCF_008632895.1 Mastomys coucha
CTCGTGATTCCTTGGGTGTACGTCCTCCCGAGATTTGAGTGGGGGTCTCCCCCAGGGGTCTTTCAGAGTAATTGTATGGTATCTGAATTATCTCTCAGGGCTGAAGAGATGGCTCAGCAGGTAAGAGCCTTTGCTGTTCTTGCAGAGTATGTGGGTTCAATTCCCAGCACCTACACTGGGCAGCTCACAACTGTCTGTAACTCCAATTTCAGAGAATCCAATTCCTCTTCTGGCCTCTGCAGTCACATAGGATATATTCACACACACACACACACACTCACACACACACACACAAATGAAAACAAAATAAATGTTAAAAGAAACAAAACAAACTACTGGCAGGGTGGCAGTGGTGGTGCACGCCTTTCTTTAATCCCAGCACTCAGGAGGCAGAGGTAGGCAGATATTTGGGTTCCAGGCCAGCCTGGTCTACAGAATGAGTTCCAGGACAGCCAGGGCTACACAGAGAAACCCTGCCCTCCTGCTCCGCCCCTCCCCCGCAACCAACAGAACTCACAGTGCCAAGCATGGTGACACAGACCTTCAATTCCAGTACTCCAGAGGCAGAGGTTGGCAAATCTCTGTGAGTTTGAGGCTAGCAAGTTTTGCTTATAAAATATATAAATAATAAGCCGGGCAGTGGTGGCACACGCATTTAATCCCAGCACTTGGGTGGCAGAGGCAGGTGGATTTCTGAGTTGGAGGTCAGCCTGGTCTACAGAGTGAGTTCCAGGACAGCTAGGGCTACACAGAGAAACCCTGTCTCAAAAAAAAAAAAAAAAAAAAAAAAAAAAAAAAAGATAGATAGATAGACAGACAGACAGACAGACAGATAGCCAACAAAGAGTGCTAAAAAGAATGAGGTTAGGTGTCTTTCATGGTATGTTCAGGCCTTGGGCTCTATTTACTGTTTCAGTAGAAAGGAGGAGGCTGGAGAGATGGCTCAGGAGTTAAGAGAATTGACTGCTCTCACAGGAAAACCCAGATTAAGTTCCCAGTACCCATTGGCAGTTCACAATGGTCTGCAACTCTAGTTTCAAGACATCTGGTGACCTCTGCTGGAGGGCACCTGGCATGAAAGCAAAACAGCCACACAAAAATAAAGTTGTTTGTTTTGTTTTTCAAGACAAGGTTTCTCTCTGTACAACCCTGGTTGTCCTAGAACCAGGTTGGCCTTGAATTCATGTAGATCCAGCTGCCTCTGCCAGCGCTGGGATTAAAGGTGTGCACCATCATTGCAGGAATAGATTGTTTATATTTCTTTCCTTTTTTTTTTTTTTTTTCCGAGACAGGGTTCTCTGTATAGCCCTGGCTGTCCTGGAACTCACTCTGTAGACCAGGCTGGCCTCGAACTCAGAAATCCGCCTGCCTCTGCCTCCTAAGTGCTGGATTAAAGGCGTGCGCTACCACAGACCGGCGATTGTTTATATTTCTTAACTGCTTCTCGTTTGCCTTAACAGTTATTTTAATTCCTCATTAACTCCCACAGCAAACCCATTAACAGTTGACCTTTCAAGTAATTCAGAATCAGCCCTTCTGTCTCAGATCACATGAGAGCCCAGGGAAGAGGTGACCTGTGTGAAAGGGTAAAGGTGCACAGGCCAGGTTTGAAAAGATTCCGAAAGAGACGTTGGGCTCCGCCCACATTTCCAGGGATGCTAGTTCTTTGAACTGCATTTCCCAGAATGCCACATGGCAGCTACTTGCTTAAACCATGTGCATATGTGCCACTGTTGATTCTGGGAATGGTAGTTCTTTACGTGTCTAGGTGACGAATCCCTCTAGAAGTCCCTCCTGCTGTCTAACTTGATTTCTCGGGGGGGGGGGATTGGGGGGCGGCAAGAGATTGGAGAGAGAATGCCTCCTACCGGCATTCAGCCGAGACTACAAAGTACCTGTTTCATAGATCCTCCCGACAGCTGAAATCTTCTCTGGTTTCTGTGCACCAAAGACCATGGAGAGGAACTGGACACAGTAGATGCCTAGGTCCAACAGACCACCGCCGGCCTGGTTCCAGTCTGTGGCCCGGGGTACAGATCTTAAATCCATCCCAAATTCTGCCCGGGCCACTCGTAGATCTCCGATAGTTCCTTTGACCAAAACTTCCCTCAGAGCCTCCATGGCAGGAAAAAACCGGCTCCAAATGCCCTGCATACCGGTTAAGTCCAAGGAAATGGAGTGGTCAGTACAGAGGTAATCAGCCACCCCTCCCTTAGCATCCTTGAGGGCTCTCTGCTGCTCCCTGCACCCAAACACACAGTTATACTTCCATAGCAAGAACCCCCAATACAAGGTCCCTCCCATGGCCTTCCCCACTGGGACCATCACCCCAGGTTTCATGTATAAACTGTCTCTGTCTCAAACACATTTTTTTTTTTTAAAGACGGGATGTTATGCAGCCCAGGCTGACTTCAAACACACCGTGTAGCAGAAGTGAGGAGCTGCCTAGATCAGATTGCCCTGTGGGTATGTCTGTGGGGGAGTGCCTTGATTTTAATTGCTGTAGGAGGGCCTAGCTCACTGTAGGTAGCACTATTCCTTTGGCAAGTGGGCCTGAACTCAGAGCCTCAAAACATCTCTAGCCCTTTAAAAAATAAATTTGGCCAGGCGGTGGTGGCACATGCCTGTAATCCCAGCACTTGGGAGGCAGAGGCAGGCCGATTTCTGAGTTCGAGGCCAGCCTGGTCTACAGAGTGAGTTCCAGGACAGCTAGGGCTATACAGAGAAACCCTGTCTCGAAAATAAAAAAAAAAAAAATTGTGGGCATTAGCAGTTCATGCCTTTACTTGCTGCACTCAGGAGACATGCTGGGGACAGCACACCATGACAGGGACTGTCAGCAGCAGGCTGGGATGGAGACATCTCAGCAGCCCGCGGCAGCTCTGTTAAAAACAAAACAAAACAGTTGTTCCTATTTCTCCTAACCTTAGCACCAGACAACGGCTGTATAGATGTCATTTGTGCCTGACTGCTTTTCAGCTGACCTTGGTGTGCATAGTTATTCTATTATATCTGACTTTCCTACTTCTTTCTCCTTCTGCTCTGATGAATTCTGTGAAACTAGATGTTCCTTGATGTAATGATTCTTTTTTTAAAGATTTATTTATTATATGTAAGTACACTGTAGCTGTCTTCAGACACACCAGAAGAGGGCATCAGATCCCATTACAGATGGTTATGAGCTACCATTTGGTTGCTGGGAATTGAACTCAGGACCTCTGGAAGAACAGTGCTCTTAAGCACTGAGCCATCGCTCCAGTCCCTGTTGTAATGATTGTTAAACCATTAAAAATTGAGGCATGGGGCACAGTACAGCATAGTCCTAATGGCCCAGGTGCATGCTGTGTGTTCTCATCTTGGAAACAATGTAATAACTGCACAATGGTAGTTCCAGATTAATGTCTGACTTGCAAAGAAAGTTTGAAGAAATTATTAGAAAACGAAATAGAGCCAACATTGGGATCCTGAGAAAGGAAAAAACCACTGAAGTTATGAACTAAGTTTTGCACAACATTTGAGAGTGGTTTCTGGGTAAGTAAGTATAGAATGCATAAAATTATATACTACTAAAACTAAGTCCAAATACTGGGCCTCTTAGGAGAGTCATTGTGTGCAGTGTACAGCAGCAGAAGGCTAGCAGAACTACTGAGTTAAGGGTTAACTTGATTCTTTCTGGCCACTGCCTGGCAGCTTTGCCCATGTCATTTATCATTAGAGCTTCACAAGAAAATGCAAGTAGCTGGCCTAGGAGTTCTGAGCTCTGATGTATAATAAGTCAAAAGTTAAAGTTTAAATAACAATAAGCTTGCAATTAGTATTTTTTTTTGGCCACAGGCCTTGGAATAGGGGAAGCCTGAAACTTTGGGGAACAATTGTAATTCTTGTTCTTTGTGGGATGTAGTTATTCTTTTGAATTTGAATTTGATTTGGTAATGATTATACAATGTCTTTCTTTCTTTTTTTTTTTTTAAGGTTTATTTATTTATTATATGTAAGTACAGTGTAGCTGTCTTCAGACACACCAGAAGAGGGCATCAGATCTCATTATGGATGATTGTGAGCCACCATGTAGTTGCTGGGATTTGAACTCAGGACCTTTGGAAGAGCAGTCAGTGCTTGTAACCGCTGAGCCATCTCTCTAGCCCTCTTTTTGGTTTTTCAAGATAGGGTTTCTCTGTATAGCCCTGGCTGTCCTGGAACTCATTCTGTAGACCAGGCCAGCTTTGAACTCAGAAATCCGCTAGCTTCTGCCTCCCAAGTGCTGGGATTAAAGGCGTGTGCCACCACTGCCCGCAATGTTTTTTTTCTACCTGTTTTTGGAGTATAAATAAAAGACTGGGGCAAGAAAAAGGTGAGAGAGCAAGTGAGGTGCTCATGCGGTAGGGTGTGTGAGGTGAGTGAGGAGTGAGTGGAGAGAATGTGTGTGTGAGAGTGCCTGTGGTATGTGTGAGGTGTGTATGAAGAGTGTGTGTGTGTGTGTAAGTGAAAGGGGAACGCACAGGGGTATGTACAAGTGGGGAGTTCAAGAAAAAAAAGGCACACAGGAGAATGCAGAGTGTATGCAGTCTCAAGCTTTGAGCAAGCGAGCAAGAGAGCAGAGAGAGCAACTTTAAGCCTTGAAAAACTGCCTGTCAGTTTGTGCCAAAAAGTAGTCTGTGTCTGTTTATTATGTGCCTTCCAGATGTCCCTGCTTCCAGTTGAGAACTCTGATCCTATGTCAAGGCTGGACCCCGACAAAACGACAAAAACAGAGGCAGGTGGATCACTGGGAATTTGAGGTCAACCTAGTCTTCTACATAGCGAGTTCCAGGAGAGCCAGAGCTGTGTAGAGAGACACTATCTAAAAAAATAAAAAGAAAAAAAGAAAGAAAAGAGATTCCTCTTTCCAAACCTTCTCTCTCCTCTTTCCCTAAAATCCAACACGGAGACTAAAGCATGGCCCAAACAGTCTGAGCAAGTTCCGCAACATCTGCTAAGGATTGTGACAGCATCATCCTTGGATAGCTCCCACTGACTTTACTCTGGGGTGACTTCCTTCTGAGAAAGGGACTTATATAGTTTAGCTCTTTACGAGCTGAAGATAACCTTGCACTTTTTGTTTGTTTGTTTGATTTTGGGTTTTTCAAGACAGGGTTTCTCTGTGTAGCCCTGGCTGTCCTGGAACTCACTCTGTAGACCA
>NW_022196904.1:37028886-37029953 GCF_008632895.1 Mastomys coucha
TCGAACTCAGAAATCCACCTGCCTCTGCCTCCCATGTGCTGGGATTAAAGGCGTGCGCCACCACGCCCAGCTAACCTTGCACTTTTAAATAAAGTTTTATTTTATTTGTGAATCTGTGCACACACATGTGCATGCTTCCAAAGGTCAGAAGAGAACGTCAAAACCTCTGAATCTGTGAGCTATGTGTGTGCTGAGAACTGAACTCCAGTCCTCTGGAAGAGCAGCCAGTGTTCTTAATGCCAGAGCCACATCTCCAGGACCAGCCTTAAAGCCACTTTCCTCTCTCTCTCTCTCCTTCTCTCCCCATCTCTCTTTCATTCTTTTAGACATGATCTTGGAACTCTGTCTCAGAAGAGAAAGACCAGTGTGTTCAAGTGTTCACTGCCATGGTGGACAGCCTTGAACTCTTATCCTCCTGACTCTGCCCCATTCCCAGTGCTGAGGTGACAGAGTGAAGTACCACACTGCTTTATGTGGTGCTGAGGAGGGAAGCCAGGGCTTCCTGCATGCCAGGGAAGCACTCTGTCCACTGAGGTACATGCCAGCATCTCTTTCATACCTCTCAGTTGGTTGCCTGCCTCCCTCCATCCTTCCGTTCTTTCTTCTTCCTTTTTGAGACAAGGTCTCACTGTGTAGCTCTAGCTGTGTAGACCAGGCTGGACTTAAATTCAGAGAGAACCACTTGCCTCTGCCTCCTGAGTGCTTGAATTGAACACCTGATCTCTTCTTGGTTGACTTTAGAAGCAGTTGCTGATTTTAGGGGCCAGAGAGAATAGCTCAGTGCTTAAGAGCACTTGTTCCTATAGAGGACCCAGGTTTGCCTCCTAGGTTAGCCAGCCACTTAGTACTTACAACCTTTTCAGTTCTGGGGGATCTGACACCAACTTCTAACCTCTATGGGCATCAAATATATTCATGGCAAATTAAATCAAATGAATAACTCTAATGTAAAGGTTTTTTATCACTATTTATTTATTTTATGTATAAGAAGAGGGCATCAGCCAGGCGGTGGTGGCATACGCCTTTAATCCCAGCACTTGGGAGGCAGAGGCAGGCAGATTTCTGAG
>NW_022196904.1:37030029-37035522 GCF_008632895.1 Mastomys coucha
TCTACAGAGTGAGTTCCAGGACAGCCAGGGCTACACAGAGAAACCCTGTCTTGAAAAAAACCAAAAAATAAAATAAAATAAAATAAAATAAAATAAAAAATAAAAAAAGAAGAAGAGGGCATCAGATCCCATTACAGATGGTTGTGAGCCACCATGTGGTTGCTGGGAATTGAACTCAGGACCTCTGGAAGAGCCGGCAGTACTCTTAACCACTAAGCCATCTCTCCAGCCCTTTTAATTACTATTTTGAAAGTCGTACAGTTTGGTGGTAAATTTTGAGTCTCCCATTAGCTTTGCCATAGATGACTGCAGCCCTGTAATGAGTTAAGGACTTCCTTGCCTCGGATGTTACCTCCCCTGTATTGGGGCTGGAGTTCTGAGAAAGTAGCCTTGCCTTATCTCCTGATATCGCCTGTTCTCTGGGAGAAGGAAGCTTTTTTTTGTGTGGCCTTGTCTAACTCTTCCTGGGAGTAGAGGCTGCACTGGCTGAGCCACTGTTCTTATCTGTGGGTTCCTTAGGTCCACCGAGCAAGCAGTAACCTGCAGTAACAGTATGAGTACATCTGGAAAGCTGAGCTCCTGCATGCCACGGGACTCTCCTGAGCTGCTGCTCTGCCTGACACGCCTCTCCATGACTCCCTAGGTAAGTAAATCTAGCACTAGCAACTCCTAAGCAAAAGGGCCTCTGTCTTCTTTGGTTTTCTTGCTTTCTAAATAAAGACTTTTCCTTCAAGTGGGGAGAAATGAACTTAAGTTTGTGACTAGATGCTGGGTTCAGTTATGTCCTGGCAAACAAAGAGATTCTGATCCTTGTGTGTGTGTGTGTGTGCGCGTGTGTGTGTGTGTGCTGTATTTTGACTGTGGGCAAACCTGGGCAACCATGTTTCGTACTGGCAGATAGTGCTGTATAAATGTGAGGGGGCCTCTGTAGGCTTACCTCCATAAGGAAGGTGCCCTGAGAACGGGCTTTGGCAACCATCTCCCGAACTTCTGCTGCATTCACGCCCATGGGTTTCTCGCAAAGGACAGCCTTGCCTGCTGCCAGGCAGAGGAGTACAGCTGGCTTGTGCTGGGGGTGCTGGGTGGCGATGTAGGCCACCTCTAGAGGAGGAGGGAGGAAGGAGGGAGATCAGCAGCATGCCAGCACAAGGCCTGGCGACCAGTGTTCAGGGACAAGGCTGTGAAGACAGTCCTAATGTTCTCACTGAGAAGAGACAGCCAGGCTTCTGTGGAATGACAATTTGGAAATTTTGGTTTCTTTAACAAAACACAGAAATATAAGACTGTGTTTTCACTTTAATCCCAGGTGTGGGAGGCGGGGCTGCTTCAGACTGGCCACAGCAGCTGACAATGACTTGCCCTGTGCTCTAGCCAAGGTGTGGTTTGGCCAGATGCAGATAGTTTTTTTGTGATTGTGTGACATTTAGAATTCTGGCAACTTTTCATAGGGTATATAAATGCTAGAGCCCCAAAGGTGGGTGGTTGGTCAAGGTTTGTTAAGTAGTTATGCACAGTGAAGAAACAATAAGAAGAAATTAGATATTCTGACAGGGAAGATCAAACTTGCCAATAATCAGCAGGAAGTAGTCTACTGATAACGGTCCCCCAACCCCCCTTTCCGAACCCTGACTTTATTCAGGGATCTCTTTTCTTCCCTCTCTCTCCTTTTTTCTCCCTCTTATCTAGTGTTAGGGAGTTAAAGGGTGGAAGAAAAGAAGTGGAGGAGGGTAGAAGAAAGAAGAACCCACAAAGTAGCAAAAAGACAGCCACACTCTTGGGAAGCTGAGCCAATTGGAGACCAGCCTGGGCTACATAGTGAGGGCTATCTCAAAAACCCAAGTGGTCAAGCATGCTTGCCCACACCTTTAATCCCAGCACTTACAAACTGGTTGGTGGATCTCTGAGAATCTACATAATAAAGTCTACATAATAAAGTTTCAGACCAGCCTAGGCTATACAGTGAGACCCTCTCTCAAAATAAAACAAGTGTTGGGACACAGCTCCGTGGAGCTTTTGCCTAAAGTGTGAGAGGCCCTGGGTTCCATATCCAGTAATTGGATAAACAAGTAAACAAATCCTTACCATATTTTCTAGCCTTGTGAGAAACTTAAAACTTAGCCTCAGCTACAAAGGCCTGGCTTCTAAGCACACTTTAACATTGTTCAGCCAGTCTCTGGTCATGTGTATTCCTATTAACTCTGCCTCCTACCCAGGTGAACATGAGCCTTTCCAAAGACCACCGCTGGAGTCAGGTGCATCTGTAGTCATACCTTTACCACAGAACAGGCGAGAAGCCGTGCCTAGCTCTGCCCCCACATCCGTCATCCTGGCCACTCACCCACGTTTGGGTCCTTGGCTAGTTCCTCATAGGAGCCGTAGGCCTTGGGGATGTTGTATTTCTGTGCAAACTCCTCTGCCCGGTTTAGGTCCCTCGCAGATACCGCTACCACCTAGTGTTGGATTCAAAGGGTTGTGGAAGATAAAGTAGATGAGCAATGGAGAAGGCTGGAACGGGGAGCTTATAGCCTCTCCAAGATATTACTGTCGGGGAGGGGAAGCAGATGGACAGTGGAAAACCAGACTTAGGTTGTGCGTGGTACACGGCAAGACTGAATGAAGAGGAAAAGAGAGTTTGTAAGTGAGCCCAGGATCCAGGCTCTCACTGCACAATGGCGTCGCATCTCAGCAGCTGACACCCACCTCCTTGCAAACCTCAAGCACCTCAGGTTCACAAGACTGGGGTTAAGAGGAGGAGTGAGGCGAAAACAAGTCTATTATGGACCTGGGGACGAGAAGAAGGGTCCCCTTCTCTTCTCAGAGTCACTGCCTGTCTTAGACCTAGGGACCCTCCTCCCTCACATTCGGGACTCCCTCGTTCCTCAGACTGGGGACTCTTCCTTAGACCCAGGGCTCCGCTCCTCCCTCAGACCCAGTGTCTTCCGAGGGAAGTGCACCTGGTGCTCCGAGGGAGGCAGTGAGCTCAGCACGGTGGTAAAGTCGCTGGCAATTAAGCCAGCCGACACGACGCCCCAGCGCAGCGCCATTTTGGACATCTTCCGCCTGCCGGGGGGCAGGGGCGGGGCCAATGCAACCGCGCTGCACGCCGCCGCCTCGCTGCCTTGCTCAGCACTGTGACCCATAGGGACACGACTGAGGACTTGTGGGTGAGAGAAACACCAGTTTCTCCAGTGCTTTGCGCTCTAGCTCGCTCGAGCTCTCTCTCACCCCCTCCTCCCTTCGTCGCCTAACTCTTGCCCAGGCTGGCCTGCAATTCACAATGTAGCCAAGGTTGCTGACCATAAACTCAAGGCACTCTTCCTGCCTCAGCTTCTTGAGTGCAGCAATACAGGCACACAGCACCGTGCCTGTCTTTCAGGTCTTTTTACTTTTTATTTTGAGACAGGATTTTGCTATTGTTATAAATTAGTCTGTGGTCTCGAGAAAATGACCACAGGCTCCAAAGTATTTCTGACAAAGCAGAAAGTTTGACTTTTGCAGAAGTATGCACAATCATGTCAAATCAAGCTAGGCACAGTCAATAGGGATCCACTTTGTTGATTATTTTTGTTGCTCGTGTGTGTGTGTGTGTGTGTGTGTGTGTGTGTGTGTTGCCTGAATGTATGTATGTGTACCGTGTGCGTGTCTTGTGCCCTCAGAGGTCAGAAGAGGGTGTGTTTCAGGCTGCTCTTGCAGAAGACCCAAGTTCTGTCCCACATGGCAGCTCAAAACCATCTTCCAGGAGATACAATGCCGCCTTCTGTCCTCTGTGGGCACCAAGCATGCCCGTGGTATGCATGTATACATACAGACAAAACTCTTTTTTTTTAAGATTTATTTTATTATTATATGTAAGTACACTGTAGCTGTCTTAAGACACTCCAGAAGAGGGCATCAGATCTTGTTATAGATGGTTGTGAGCCACCATGTGGTTGCTGGGATTTGAACTCACGAGCAGTCAGTGCTCTCTTAACCACTAAGCCATCTCTCCAGCCCCAGACAAAACTCTTTTTTTTTTTTTAAGATTTTATTTATTTTATGCATATGAGTACACTGTAGCTGTCTTCAGACACACTAGAAGAGAGCATCAGATCTCATTACAGGTGGTTGTGAGCCACCATGTGGTTGCTGGGATTTGAACTCAGGACCTCTGGAAGAGCAGTCAGTGCTCTTACTCGGTGAGCCATCTCTCCAGCCCCCAGACAAAACTCTTAAGCACATAAAATAAATTAGGAAGGAAGGAAAGAAGGAAGGAAGGAAGGAAGAGAGAACAAGAGAAAGAATGAAAGAAAAAAGAAAGAATAAAGGAAAGAAGAGGTGGTGGAGGAGGAGGACTCATTGGAACCAGAGTTGCAGATGGTTGTGAGCAGTTCATTGAATAGATGCTAGGAATAATAGTAGATGCTCTTAACCCAAGCCCTCTCTCCACCCCTGGATTATGTCTTTACAAGTCTCTTTAATGATGGAACTTGATTTATCTCACTTAATGTCTGGAGAGGAAAGAATGTGTACCTCATTGATAATAGTTCCTCTTCATTTATAACACAGTTTCATTCTTTCTTTTCTTCAGATCCACTGAACACTGTCTGACTGTGCGCAGGTGTTTACAAGTCTCATATTTACTAAGACATAGGAAGTTAATCAGTTATCATGCTTCACTAATCATTGAACTAACCATCTAGGTAACCGTGGTTTTCAGCACTAGAGCATGGGAAGCCAGGGCTGAAGTGACTTTCCCTTCCTGTTTCCATGTAAGCCTTTGACAGGAAAGGGCGTTCCCTGACACGGGTGCCACAGGTACACATGCTTAAGATAATAATCCTCCTGCCTCAGCTTCCCAAACAGCTTGGATAACAGGCCTGGACCACAGGCCTGACAACTGTTTCTGCTTCTTATGATTCCTAGAGTTAGGGACAGTTGTCTTCCATGTCCTTGTTTCTTTCTGGCTTAGGGCTGGACCTCTCTGGGGGTCACTTTTCTGTTCTGGAAACTGAAGTCCCCACGGTTCCTACTTACAAGAAAGCCTGAAGAGGATTAACTGAGTTCTATGGCCTATTATGTAAATATTCTCAACTGGTTGGCAAAGTCTACCTTCACCAAGACAAAATCCAATTTCCCTTGCCTGCAAGACCTTGGTAGCTGGAGACTGGAAAGATGGCTCAGTGGTTAAGAATGTTCAGAGGACCTGCATTTGGTTCCCAAGTATCCACATTTCTCACAATCAACTGTAACTCTAGCTCCTGGGGATTTGATGCCCACTCTGAATTCTGTGGACTCCTGCATTCTTATGGCACACACACAAAGACACACATACTCAGAAATAAACCTTTTTAAAAAGGCTTTATGCGCCGGGCGGTGGTGGCACATGCCTTTAATCCCAGCACTTGGGAGGCATAGGCAGGTGGATTTCTGAGTTCGAAGCCAGCCTGTTTTACAGAGTGAGTTCTAGGACAGCCAGGACTACACAGAGAAACCCTGTCTCAAAAATGCAAAAAA
>NW_022196904.1:37035565-37046597 GCF_008632895.1 Mastomys coucha
AAAAAAAGGCTTTATGCTTTAATCCTAGCACTTGGGAGGCAGAGGCAGGAGGATTTCTGAGTTCGAAGCCAGCCTGGTTTACAGAGTGAGTTCTAGGACAGGACAGCCAGGACTACACAGAGAAACCCTGTCTCAAAAAAAAAAAAGCTTTATGCAGGCATAATCATAGGATGCAATTGGCAGGTGGATTTCAGTGAGTTGAAGGCCAGCCTGGTTCACAGAGTTCCAAGGTTGCTGGAGATGCATAGTGACAGCCTGCCTCAAAAAACAAAAAGCAAAACAAATACACAGAATGGGCCTTGGTGTGTGGGTGGGTGGGGAGGGAGAAGCATAAAGCCCCACCATTCCCTGAGGATCTCTAGGCAGTTGTTACTGAGAGAGGGTAGTATATCATTTTCTCAGCTGTGTAGCTACGGTGTCATATGGTAGGGTTTTGTTTTGTTTTTCTGTCTCCCTGAATCACGTCTGTGGTGCCATCTTGGGTAATAGCATACATCTGCCAGACAGTGGTGGCACACGCCTTTAATCCCAGCACTTGAGGGGCAGAGGCAGGCGGATTTCTGAGTTTGAGGCCAGCCTGGTCTACAGAGTGAGTTCCAGGACAGCCAGGGCTATACAGAGAAACCCTGTCTCAAAAAACCAAAAAAAAAAAAAAAAATAGAATACATTTACTCAGAGTCCATGGCTGCTAAGCAGGGGTAGCCAGGTCTATGGTAATGGGCCTACTGGCACTTCCTGGTAGACGAGGGAAGAGCACCAAGCCTGGTCCCTAAGACTCCTGCCATTACGCCTTTCTGAGAAACCACAGCTTCAGGTGACCTTGAGAAATTCGAGATGATGAACGGTGATGTGGTGGGACTTGGTCTGGGTGCATCTGTTTGTACCCTTATGTAAATGTAGGCCTCCTGATTTCTTTGTCCCCATCCAAGATGAGGACAAAGCACCACAAGTCACCACCATCCTGGTGTTCTCTTGGCCATGGAAAGCTTCAAGACCAATGGGACATTGAGCCGGAAGCTACATGGGTATGTGCTTTGGGGAGCAGTCCCGCACTGACAAAGTCTGGATGTTGGTGCAAATGTATGTGACATCTGGAGTTGTCACAGCTGTGTGGGATCATAAAGGGAGTATAATGCCTCAGTAACTGACACAGACTGAAGACTGGGAAATTTTCTCATAACCTTGGAGCTGTTGCACTGTAGCCACTGTGCAGGACAGAGAGCACGTTTATTGAGACAGAACCTCTCTGTGGTGTGGAGCTTGCTGAATTGCCTAGGATGTGGCCCAGTGAACCCTGGAAGCCACCTGCTTCTGCCTCCCCTCTGCTGGGATCATAGGTGTTTTATACATGGGTGATAAGAATCCAAACTGAGCACCTCATGCTTGCACAACTTTTCCAACTGAGCCATTTCCGTGGCTCCTTGTTTTAAGACAGGACCTCACTAAGTAGTCTTGGCTGGCTTGCTCAGGGACCCACCCACCTCTCTCTGCCTCCCTGCCTAGTTTTTGGTCAGTTTTTTTGTTTGTTTTGTTTTGGGGCACAATATAGTCTATATAGGCCTTCATAGTCTGGGTCAGCTTTCAACCTTTTTTTTATATGTATATATGTGAGTACACTGTCACTATCTTTAGACACACCTGAAGAAAACATGGAATTCCATTACAGATGGTTGTAAGCCACCATATGGTTGCTAGGATTTGAGCTCAGGACATAGAGCAGTCAGTCAGCCCGGCTTTCAACTTCTTGTACAGCCTAGGATGACAATGAAGTCCTGATCTTCCTGCCTCTACCTTCCAAGTACTAGGCTTACCCTATACCCCAGTTATGTGTCCTGTGGGATACAGGGCCTCATTCATGCTAGGCAAGCATTAAGCCAACTGATCCACAGCCCCTTAATAATATATTTTTTTAATTATTTAAGATTTTAAACTTTTTTTCAAGCTCAGGTGTAGATTTTCTGTTCCCATGGCAAAAATGAAGCAATGAGGTCATTGGCCAGAGCACATAGAAAGCCACTCCACAAGCCTCCTGGCAGGGAAAAATAATGTGCCCTAGGATACCAGGGAGTCGAGCAGGTGGCGTGTAGGTGGGACTTGCAAGAGGGCAGTACATTCACACAGATATGCTAATGTTTATTTGTGCCGGGCTATATTTGGATGGAACTGGGGCACAGAGCAGGACACAGCAATGTGGCCTGAAGCAAGGGAAGTGGGTGAAACAATTTTCAGGAGCCCCTATAGAGTGCTGAGCAGGGCTGGACCTCAGCTAGGGGTGTGGCCATATCTGGGTACCTTCTGGGGCCATGGGGTAGGTACTCAGCCCAAGAGGTTAGGGTAAGGCTAGTGGAGTGGTGGTGGAGGCCAGGAGTCCCAGGCAGAGCTGATAGCTACTTGAAGGACACCCCACATCCTGGTGGCCTCTAGCCACCAAAAGGAATTGAGATCATTGGCTCCACAGAAGGCAAGGAGTCAGAGAGACCAAGCCAGGTTCCTGTAACCCACTGACACTATGTACAGGAAGCAGAGAGGCTCAGCCTGGAACAGCTAAGAGCAAAGCAGGAAGGCAGGCCGGCCTGCAGTGTGCACTCCAAGTGGGATGAGCGTCTCCTGGAACTTCAGCTCCTGCAGTTAAGTCCCTGACAGTAAAGGGAGGAAGGTAGGGAAGGAGGGAGAGAGGGAAGAAGGGAGGGAAAAAGGGAGGGAGGGAGGGGAGGAAGAAGGGAAGGAGGGAGGAAGAAACTGGAACCCAGAGGTCGAAAGCAGGCTGGTAGACAGGGGCAGAAGCGCATCTGAGGAACAGGGTAGCCCTGTTCTTCTCCCCAGGAGGCCATGAAGGCTTTGGTCTCCAGAGAGGCTGCAAGGACACTTCATCCAGTTTCCATCACTGTCTGTGGGAACTTGAGGGCTGGGGTCTCTTGGGGTTATAAATGCTGGGAGTCCAGCTGTGGCAGCTCAGGGGGCTGCTCTGGGACCTTCTTCTCAGAAGCAGGCACATCTTTCTGGTCACCTGCTGGAGCTGGGACAGGAGCATCATCTGCAGAGGAAACAGGAGAATGATGTTAGATAAATTTCCTAAACACGGGAAACAGGATTCTCAGGCCTCCTCCCTCAGACTCAGAATCAGTCACCAATCCTCCTGCTTCTGACTTAGGGGCCTGGGCTCTGGTCTTCCTCCTTCAGACCCAGTCTCCCAGGGTACAGAGCCATACCTGTGTCTGCACGGAACTGCAGCTGTTCATCGGGTTTGGAAGGCGGACTGTTCTGTTCTTGCTGTTGCTGCTTCCTTTGCTCCATTTGCAGAACAGCCTGCAGGAGGCAGATGCATAGACGGAGGTTATGGCCCTAGAAAGACGCTACGGCCAAATGCTAAGTGGCCACAGCCCCATGGCTTTGGCTCCTCTGTCACTGAGCTGGGATCCACACTAGTTAGGATTCCATCCTCTCAGATACTGAACCCTTATGCTACCCTCCTGAGCCTCACATCCCTCTCTGCCCTCATGTAAAATGGCTGCCATAGCACAGTCAGTCATGGAAAATCCTCTGCCCCTTTAATGATGGAAGCTATCATCTGCAGGCCACCCCACCCTGAAGATACACCCATTTAGATAAAGAAAACGGCCCTAGGAGATCCAGATAATGGGCCCAAATTCCCCCACTGGTCACCTGCTGCAGCTCTCTCTTCTGTGCCTCTAGGCGGTCCTGGGAGCGCCCCAGGGCCTCTGTCTCCTGACTGAGGCGCTGGGCCCTGGCATTCAGCTCAGCTTCCCGGGCAGCAAGCTCCTCTTCAAAACGCTTCAGTTCTTCCTCTGTGTAGGCTGGATACATTTCCACAGTCTGCAGGGCACAGGTCAGGATCAAGTAATCAATTAGGGTAAGCCCGGCCTCACTGAGTGGGGGCGAGAGGGAGAGGCTGGGGAGCATGTGTGTGCTGATTGGAAGTAGAGTGTTTGCTAAAGACTACAGAAGGAAGAACAGGGATCTAGATAGGGAATGGGGGAAATTGGAACCAGAAGGAGGAACAGGAAACAGCCATGGTGCTGAAGGAAAGGCTGGACCTGGGAGACACTAAGGTCTGAGCCTTTCCTATGTTCTCACCTTCCATCCCTCCCCAGTGTCCCCAAACTCCTTCCTCTGTGTGGATGCCAGGAATTCCTCCAGGGTCACAAGCCGGTCCTGGTTGGTGTCCACCTGGGGAGCCAGACCAAGGTTAGTGACTGTGCTGAGCCTGCTGCCCACTGCCCATCCCCAGCATAGCTTCTCTTACATTCTTCATCACGTGCTCCCGCATTCGAAGCCGTTCTTCCTCCATCTCTCTCATGTCATCCTCCTCATTCTTTGGGTCATACACCTTCTCCAGCTGCAGGGTTAGACATGACAAGCTGAGAGGTTCAGAACACCACTACTCCTGGTGGACATACCCCACCTCTCAGAGGACCACAGTGGGGCTTGCTTTACTATTAATAGCTTCTTTGTCTCTAGGGGCTGCTGGGAGTTGTAGTTTTTCCTGCACTCTCAGTGCCAGGAAACCAGAGGACAGGTTAGGGTGTACTAGGCTAAAGTATGACTCGCTCAGAAAGCTTCCATTACACTCACCTCCTTGGTAAAGAGAGCTTCCAGTTCTTGCTCATCTAGAACACCATCACTGTTGATGTCTGGGGATGAGATGAGATGTGTTAGTGACAGACGGCTGCATGAGTCTGGTCCCCAAGGAGAAGCCAGTGAAGGGATCGTGGGTGGGTGAGGTCTCTCAGCAGAGGACAACGGCAGCGGCCATGGCCTGTAGGCCAGCAGGACCTGTTATTAGCATCCATTCTGGCTGGGTGTGGTGGTGTACCCCTTTAATGCCAGCATCCCTGAATTACAGCTGGGCAGAAATCTTGAGTTTGAGGCTAGCCTGGTCTACAGAATGAGTTTCAGGATAGCCAGGGCTACATAGAGTCCCTGTCTCAAAAACAAAAACAAGCCCACAAACAACCCAGAAACCAAAAAACCAATACCATTCTTTAGCAAGCACGGACCCAAGAATGGAATCCAGGGGCCTTGTGACCTCTGCCTCTCAGAGGACCAGGTCTGAGTCAATTCCAGTGCCTGGGGGGACCCCCTTCCGTCTCGTTCCTACAAACCAGCCACCAGCATTTCTGGCCACTCACAAGGCTCCTGGGTCTGGCCTTTGCCTGACTGTCCGGAACAGTCCAGTGATTCTGTCAACCGTTCAAGCTGATAGTCTGCTCCTAATCCTCTGTGTGCCATAGCCCTGGAAGCCAGGGGAATGTCTTCTGTGGGCCTGCTTTTCCTGCCCGTGTGGCAGCAGGGCTCTGCCCATCAGTCTGGAATTCCATTTTTGTTTTCTCAATGGCACTGAAGACTGCACTGGGGCCTTGTGTGGGCCACAACTCCACCACACAGCTGGGACTCTACCACACGGCCGCGTTACTACCATTTACCCTCACCTTTCCCGTGTGTGTCCTCTCTGGGACTACACAGTCCAGCTGAGTGACCACTGGTCACATGGGGTGACTAAAGTTTCAATTACACCGACTTCAGTGGCATAGACTGTGTTTACTCAGGGGACCTGGAGCCAAAACCATAAATAGGAAGCACAACGGCTGGTGTCAATATGGAATGGAGGGATTGAGGGCTAAACTAGGAGCTGTCTGGGAATACAGGAGTCCAGTTGCTTTATTATTATTATTATCATTATCATTATTATTAAACTTTTTGAGACAGGGTTTCTCTATGTATCCCTGGTTGTCTTAAAACTCACTCTGTAGACCAGACTGATCTTGAACTCAGAGATCTGTCTGCTTCTGCCTCCTAAGTCCTGGGATTAAAGGTGTGTGCCACAATGTGTTTGAGGTTGGGTCTCACACAGCTCCGACTGCCACGTGGATGAGGGCGAACTCTTAAGCCTCTTGCTAGGACCTGGGTTGCTCAGGTGCTCCATGGGCTTCACCACTGTACATGGCTCAAATTCCACTTTTACAATAATAATCATAAGGGTTTTTTTTGACACAAGGTTTCTCTGTGTAGCCCTGGCTGTCCTGGAACTCACTCTATAGACCAGGTTGGCATCCTGTCTCTCTCTCCCAAGTGCTGGGATTAAAGGCATGTGCCACCACTGTCCAGCTAATTTTTTTAAATAAAAAAATTAGACTATGTGCATGTTTCTGCACATAATTATGTACATAGAAGTGCAGTGCCTTAGGGGCCAGAGACAAGGGATCCCCTGGAGCTAATGTGTTGCAGGTGCTTGTGAGCTGCTGGGTGTGTGTGCTACATGCGCACTTGTGTGGATGCGGATGCAAGCATGCACCGCACAGCTCAGTGGTCAGAAGACCTCACACGTCTGTGTCCTTGTTTTCTTCCAAAGAGGGTTTCTCTGGAACTGCAGGAAGTGGGGCCAGCTAGCTGGCCTATGAGCTTCGAGGGATCTGCCTGTCTCTGCGTTTAGCTTCACCGTCACTGGAAGTATATGAAGTCACTACCTTCCCTGGTTTATGTGGGTTCTGAGGATCTGAACCCAGTTCTTTGAACTTGTAAGGCAAGCGCTTAACCAACTGAACCATATCCTTATTCCCTAAATTTGAAAAAAAATTATAACATGGGTGTAGTGGCATATACCTTTACTTAATTCCAGTACCCGAGAGGCAGAGGCAGACAGATTTCTGTGAGTTCAAGGCCAGCCTGGCTTACAGAGTAAGTTTTAGGGCAGCTAGAGCTACACAGAGAAACCCTGTCTCAAAAAATCAAAATCAAACCAAACCAACAACAAAAAACAAAAACCCCAAAACAAAACCAAAATGTTATATTTTGTTTACCTTGAGTGCATATGTGTGCGTAGGTGTGGGTACACCTGGGACACAACTCAAGCACAGAGGCCACAGGTCAACATGGGACTTGGTTCTTTCCTGTCAGGTATGTTCTACATATCAGACTCAGGTTGCCAGGAGGGCTCTTGGGGCCCCAGGCTTCTGGCTATTATGATAGCCAACAGACTTCATTCTCAAGCCTAAAAACTTCAATCCCAACAACCCTGTGGCAGTTTTATTTAAAAATGTGTGTGCCCTGTCTCGAAAAATCAAAAAAAAAAAAAAAAAGAGAGTGTGTGTGTGTGTACCCACATATATATATTGTGTATGGGTGTTTTGCCTACTTGTATTATGTGTATCCTAGTGCTTAGTGCCCTCAGAGGTCAAGAGGGCATCAGATCCCCTTGGACTGGAATTAGATAATTATGAGTACCACATGAGTGCAGGGGTCCTCTGGAAGAGTAGCCATCTTTCCAGGCAGTTTCCCCCTACCTCCCATGACAGTTTCACATAGGCATCAAGATTTTATTTTTGTCTCCACGGCTCTTGGGAGTTGTAGTTCTTTATGTACTCCTCAAGCCTGGCCTGCTTAGTTAGAGGACATGGCCATTCCTTAGAATACAGAGGAAAAAAATATTGAAGAAAAAGAGTCGGCCATGGAAGATCCCAGGCTTACCAACATGGAGGGGCAGGGTATTTGGCTAGTCGGGATATGAGCCATCAGATCCTGTCACATCAGCCTGGGTCTGGAACACCCTCCCCACCTACCATGCAGTATGAAGAAGGTCTTGGGGTTGAACCTGTTGGGGTCCAATCCATCCAGCTCCTCCCATACTTCCTTCAACTGGGCTTGGCTACCCTGTGGAGAAGAACAGCAGGAGCTTGTGAACAATAAGTCTGAGAACCATTGTATCAGGTTAGATAGCCCTATGTGCCCATCCAATAAACTTTAGTCCCCTCAAGCCACAACTACAACTCCCAGCATATAGGATAGGTAGGTGGACTTTTTGCCTCAAGGACTCTTGGGAGTTCTAGTTCTGCATCTGCATTCATTTTTCTGCTTAGGAGTTGGATACAGTAAAACATACATGGGGGTCCTTACAGGAACATTGACTTTGGGGTGTTCCCGGTGTCTGCGCTGTTGCTCCTGTAGCTTCCTCTCGGCCTCCTTGCGCTGCTCCTCTCCCAGAGACTCCAGGTAACGTCTCCTCTCATGTTCCTTGAGCATCTCGTAGCGTTTGAACTCTTCATGATGTGCAGCGTCATACTGGGCAAGGTCTCGGGTGGCCTGGGGAGAGGCAAGAGGGTCACATTCCTCCTGTCTTTAGATACCTGGCATGACCTCACTTTCTTGGTCTCCATGCTTGGTTCTGTCCACAGCAAACCCTGGGGTGCTTTCCCAAAGTGATGATGTTTGTGCAGTAGCGGCTTGGCTGTGAATCAAGTCCTCTGCGAGCTCAGCGTTTCAGCAACGAGCAGGTGATGGCATGTGAGGTAGGCTTAATATGGAAAGCAGCCTGCTTGGGTAGCCAAGAACAATCCCACTCAGCACTCAGGAGGCTGAGGCAGGAGAATGGCAAAATCCTTTTCTTTTTTTTTTTTGGTTTTTTGAGACAGGGTTTCTCTGTATAGCCCTGGCTGTCCTGGAACTCACTCTGTAGACCAGGCCGGCCTCGAACTCAGAAATCCACCTGTCTCTGCCTCTCAAGTGCTGGGATTAAAGGCGTGCGCCACCACCGCCCAGCTAAAATCATTTTTTAAAAAATGTTTTTAAAAATTTTTATTTCATGTGCATTTGTTTTGCCTGCATGTATGTTTGTGTAAAGGTGTCAGATCTCCTGGAACTATAGTTATAGACAAATGTGAACTGCCATGTGGTTGCTGGGAATTGAACCTGGGTCCTCTGGAAGAGCAGCAGGTGCTCTTAACCATTGAGCCATCTCTCAGGCCCTTAGTATGGCATATTCTAAGCCAGCCTGGGCTACATATCAAGACACTGGCTCAGAGCAACTCTTATAAGACAATGAATTCATACTTTTTCAAGCTACTTAGTTTATAATGATCATTGCTGCAACAAGGGACAAACACAGTTGCTATGGGGACAGCTGTACTACCCAGGTGGCTATGCACCAAGGGCCAATCATCAACACTAGACTAGCTTTTCTTGTTGCATCAGGAGGAAGCCTTAGGCATTAGTGGATAAAGCCCAGGACTTCTCTAAGCACCCTACAATGCAGAGAACAGATTCCATCACATAGCCCTAGCCACCCTGTTTTCCTGTAGAAAAGCAGGGGTGTGCTGAGCTAGCCCAGCCCAGCACCACTGCCCTCCACCAGGAGGCAGGACCTAGTTCCTCTTCCTCTCCTGCTGAGCATCTCAGCAGGCTCACCCTCACCCTCACCCACCGTCTGGATCAGCAGCTCTAGGTCCCGAGCCTCAAATGTGTGCTGGTTCTGAGGGTCCAGGTGTTCAAACTGCTTCAGGAGGTTCATGTGGTCCACCTGCAAGTCTGGATAAGGGGAAGGCAAACCAACAACACCCATCATGTCACGGCTTTTCTGTCAGAGCCCCTGGAGAGCAGGAGTGCAGAGAGGAAAGTCACGGAGGCCACACAGGCAAAGAGGATGGCACATGGGCCTGGAGGATATCTGAGGACAAGAGCCCTCCACTGACTCTGGTGCTAAAAATAACAGTAACCACAATGACAGCAATGCCAGGTCATGCTCTTAATAGAACAGTTAATAGAAGTCCCTGCCTCACCACGACAGCCTAGTAACACAGGCTCCATGATTAGCCTGATTGGTTTGTGTAGCAATGGAGGTGAGTGTGTGTATGTCTCTCATCAGACTGCTACCGAGCCTTGGCAGCAAGTGCTTTACTGGCTGAGCCATCTTGCCAAGCGCTAAACCACTCATTTACAGCATACAATTTGATGGTTTTTCAGAATGTTCACAGGTACACACAAACATCACCACCATGACTTTAAGGGTACTGCTGTCATCCCCAAAAGAGCCACACCCCTTTTCTCTCCCCAGCCTACTGGGGACATTTCATGTGCTTTACAGTCTGGTGCCCGGCTTCTGACAGCATCCACTGTTCTGCATGCCAGTTTCTCAGACCTTTTTTAGGGCTGACTAATGTTTCATGGTGCAGATAGAGCACATTTTATCTATCCACTCCATAGGTAGCAGATGTTTAAGCTATGGTTCCTTTAGCCATTGTGCAGTTTTCTTTCTTTCTTTCTTTTTTTTTTTTTTTTTTTTTTTGGTTTTTTGAGACAGGGTTTCTCTGTATAGTCCTGGCTGTCCTGGAACTCACTTTGTAGACCAGGCTGGCCTCGAACTCAGAAATCCGCCTGCCTCTGCCTCCCAGGTGCTGGGATTAAAGGCGTGCGCCACCACCGCCCGGCACTGTGCAGTTTTCATTAGCTTTGTGTTACACTGTGGTACCTGGTGAGACAGGTATTCTCCAGTACCAGGCATAAGAACATGCCCCATGTAGGTGGGCATGGTACAGGCTTGGCATCCAGCTGCTTGGTAGGCTGAGACAGATGGATTGTATGTTCTGGGCTTGCCTGGGCTCAGAGTAAGTTTAAAAAGGGGGCTGCGGTAGAGCACCTGCCTAGAGTCTACTCGTGAGAGGCTGGTGGTGTGATTCAGCAGCATACTGTTGTTACTTGGTGTATATTATGTGTGTGTGTGTGTGTGTGTGCATGCATGTGGACACATGGGTGTACAAGATACACAGAATTTTTGTGAAGGTCAGGGGCCAACCCTATGGAGTGGGTTGTCTCCTCCCCAGCATATGTGGAATATGAACTCAGGCCATCAAGCTTGGGGGCAAGTGCCTTTACCCATCTCACAGGCCCTTATTATAGTTTAATAAAGATATTTAAAGGGAAAAGCAGAAACATGTGGTGACCTTATACTAGCACTCAGAGGTAGATGCAGAAGGACCAGGAGTCTAAAGTCATCTTTGGCTACATAGTAAGTCTGAGACCCTGTTTCAGAAAGGCAAATTCTCCACCACCCCTACCACCCCAAGAAACAAAAAAGTGGGAGAAGCAGAGAGAATAATGTCAATGTGGAAATGTGCCATAAAGAAAATAAAAATATCCTGAGTAACTTGTACCTGCTTTCCCAAGAGCCCACAGCACCAGCCACCCAGGCACCTCCATCCACCTACACTCACTAGGCTCTCCAGCCACCCAGGCACCTCCATCC
>NW_022196904.1:37046607-37055751 GCF_008632895.1 Mastomys coucha
CACTAGGCTCTCCAGCCACCCAGGCACCTCCATCCACCTACACTCACTAGGCTCTCCAGCCACCCAGGAACCTCCATCCACCTATGCTCAGTAGGCTCTCCAGCCACCCAGTGCTCAGCCACCCAGGCACCTTTATCCACCCATGCTCACTAGGCTCCTGCTTTGCGTCCATCTTGGCCTTGAGCAGCATCCGCAGCCTTGATACCTCCTGTCGCTTGAGCTCATCCAGCTTGGTGCGGACATTGTGGCTGACAAAGTCCAGCTCTTGACTCAGCTTTCCACTCTTCAAGGACAGAGAGGAGGGTACCCCAGTCAGGCTGATGCCACAGGGGATGTGCTGGACAGCCCCACTCTACACCCTATATGCCAAAACCACCGAACTCCAATGTTCTAGAAGCTCTTATGTCTTTGCTGCCTGCAGCCTGCCCTGGTACCTGGAAGCCCAAATGAGCAGGATGGAGCCTGAGCTTTGCTGAGAGGCCCCGCTCCCCTCAGACCCAGCAGTACTGACTGGGAGCACCCACACTCACAAGTCTGTTCTCACCACAGGGCCACTAACTCTCCTGACACTTCTTTCCAATCAACTTTTTTTTTGTTTTTGTTTTTTTGAGACAGGGTTTCTCTGTGTAGCCCTGGCTGTCCTGGAACTCACTCTGTAGACCAGGCCGGCCTCGAACTCAGAAATCCACCTGTCTCTGCCTCCCAAGTGTTGGGATTAAAGGTGTGCGCCACCACTGCCAGGCAACTCTGTCTTTCAGTACTTAATAGAGACAACACATTCACCTTAGGATGCATCTCTAGACGTCACCTTCACCTACCCACCCAGGGTGCTGAGCTCGATGTTTTCTCTGGGCTATGCCCGATCTCATTTGTTCCGACATCAGAGCTGACCCTGGCCTCTCCTGCTCACAGCACTCCAGGGCTCACTAGTGTCTCTGCTGGGTACAAGCCCCTGCAACACTGCCTGCCCATCAGCCCCAAGGGGCTGCCAGCAAACACCTGAAGGCATCAAGAGAGCCTCTTTTGCAACCCAGATCTGTCTGGGATGCTGACCCCTGCGCACACTCCCATCAGGGACATCCCTGCTGATGGTGAGGAATGTAAGCTTGATAAGGTCTAGAATTATCTAGAGGACAAACATTTGGGCATATCTAAGAAGGAGTTTCTAGACAGGGTTAATTAAGGCATGATGTCCCTCCCTCCGTGTTGGCGGCACTATCCCATAAGCTGGGCTCCAGGATTGAATGAAAAGAAGGGTAGGTGAGCACCAGCATGTAGCCATCTCTGACTGGGGATATGGCACAGCCCACAGCCTCACATGCCCGCTCAAACTCTCTTTATGATGCCCTTGAACTGTGAACAAGGATAAATCCTCCCATAAGTTCCTTTTGTTGAATGTTTTGTCCCAGCGAAAATAACTAAATAGAAGCTAATCAGATGAGGCAGATAAGAACTCAAGGAGGGAACAGGGCTATATCTTAACAGACGGGAAACTGAGGCATAGCAAATTGAGGTCCCATAGCTGATAGATGGTACAGGAGACCTCATGTCCATGTTTAAACACATCTTCAGGAGTTCCCAGACTCCCTCCCAGCTGTGACCCACAAGCTCCCTCAAGCATTATCCCCTCATAGCCCATCCTAGCGCACCTTAATGTCCTCAGTACTGGCAGCTTGCAGCTTCTCCCGGAAGTGCCCATCTGTCTCCAGCACATTGATGACCTCCTGGAGGTACCGGTGGTAGTACAGGCCCGTGTCCTGAGGGACAAGGGAGGACATGACAACACCTGTCTCATCTTCTAAGTTTCCCCCAGCCAGGACCACAGCTCAGCTCACAACTTGCAGCGGATATACCTTCCACACACAACAGGAGGCCTGCATTACTTACTGGCTGAGTACTCAAGAGCCAGCCAGAGCCAGCTAGTCCAGGCTCCAACCCCTGACCTTTATTTATTTATTTATCTTGGTTTTTCGAGACAGGGTTTCTCTGTGTAGCCCTGGCTGTCCTGGAACTCACTCTGTAGACCAGGCTGGCCTTGAACTCAGAAATCTGCCTGCCTCTGCCTCCCAAGTGCTGGGATTAAAGACATGTGCCACCACTGCCTGGCGTTGGTGTTGAATAACTTTTTAAATAAAAGTTTTAGAAGAAAGTAAAAAATAAATTTTGTTAGGAAAGTCAAATGTGACAGTGCCTGCTTGTCATGCCAGCTGCAGAGCAGAGACAGGTGCATCTCTTGGGGCTCACTGGCCCCAAAGCCTGACCTACTGTGTGAATCCCAGGTCCCAATAAAGCACCCTGTCTCAAAACAAGGTAGATGGCTCCTGAGGAAGGACACCAGAGGTCCACCTCTGGCCTCTCCGTGCACGTGCACATGCATGTGCACCTGTACACATGTAAACATGCATAAAAACATGAACATACACACACACACACACACACACACACACCTCCACAAAAATGAGAAGAAAATCATAAGGAGAAGCCAGGTTTGCTTGTGATCTTAGCATTGGGGGGCTAAGGCAGGAGGACTGCCTCAAGTTCAAGATCTACACAATGAGATCTTGCCTTTAAAACAACCACAAAAATCCAAAAGAAAACAATGAAGATCCTGAGGACTGGAAATTAATGGAAACGAGGGGGAGTGGCTGCAGAGATTCCCCAGAGTGTCTGGTCTGATAGACCCTCACTGCTGGATGCTGATGCTTCTGGGTTCTCACTAAAAAAGCATTAGCCTTAGGGGTGGAGAGACAGCTCAATGATGGAGAAAACATACTGCCCTGGCAAAGGATCCACAGGAGGTTCCTCACAACTGCCTGTAACTTCAGGTCCAGGAGACTCAATGCCTTCTTTGACTTCCCCAAGTGCCTGCACTCATATGCACATACTCACACACACATACAAAATTTAAAAACACAGGTGTGATGACACACTTTTAACTTTTAATCTCAGCACTCAGGAGACAGAGGCAGAAGGATCTCTGTGAGTTAAAGATCCACAAAGTAAGTTCCAGGACAGCCAGAGGACATAGAGAGACCCTGTCTCTACCCCCTACCCCCCCTTCTCTCTCCCTCTCTCTCTCTCTCTCTCTCTCTCTCTCACACACACACACACACACACACACACACACACACACACACACACACACAGAGACACTTTTTTTTTTATTCAAAGAAATAAAATAGGGCTGGAGATGGCTCTTTGGTTCAGAGCATGTACTGCTGTTCCAGAGGCCCTGAGTTCAGTTCCCAGCCCTCTTATCATTTGTCTTACAACCACCTGTAACTCCAGTCCAGGGGACCTGATACCTACTCTGGCCTTCTATGGTACCTGACAGGAATTAAAATAACAGCAATGGCATTAATGTTCTCTTCCTTTTCTCTGTCTCCCTTCTCCCAGCAGTGGCTAAGACAGAGTTTGCCAGGCTTTCTCCTAAGTCTTTTTTTTTTTTACATGCAGAAGTGTTGTGCCCACATGTATGTGAGTGCCCAGTACCCACAGAGGTCAGAAGGTGTCAGATCCGCTGGAATTGGAGTTATAGGTGGTTGTGAGCCGCAGTATTGCTGCTGGGAACCAAGCCCCGTCCTTTTCAGCAGCCATCATCTCTGCAGCACCCCCGGGATAAAGAAGTTACTTTTATCAACAAGATTAAGAACACTCAAAAGAAAACCCTGATTACCCAGAAACATACTTGGCAACATGAAAGGGACTCATTAAGAAGCTTGTCTAAGGGGGGACAACACTCTGCTTCTCAGGTGAGGTCCTTCTGGTAGCTCACAGGGCACCACCCCCCTCCCCCACCCTTTTGCCTTTGCTAAGGTTCCCATTTAGATAGTTCCCAGGCTTTTTCTTTCTCTTCCACCTAGGTCCATAAGCCCCTGGCTTTAGTACTCCACCTTCCTGGAATGAAGAAGCCTCTTTCCCACTCCTTTCCTCTCTGCCTGAGGGGTAGTGATGACAGGGCATGAGCTTTCTTTTTAATGTTCTTCCACTACGGCTCTTAGCCATGGGAGGAGAACCAAGTCTCTGACCAGAATGCAAGGGGTCTGGAGCAGCAAGATGGCTCTGCAAGGAAGGGTGATTGTGTCAACTCTGACAGTCTGACTTTGATTCTTAGCACTGACATGGAACAGGGAAGGGGAAGACATGATTCCTGCAAGTTGTCCTCTGACCTCCACACACACAAGTCCATATATACACATGAGATATATAAACGATTGTAAAATGCTGGCACTGGCCCTGCCTTGTACCATGTGTGCCCTGGCATATGATCCAGGGTCCCAGCCAGTTGCCTTTTTTTTTTTTTTCCCAGACAGTGTTTCTCTGTGTAGCCTTGGCTATCCTGGAACTCACTCTGTAGACCATGCTGGCCTCGAACTCAGGAATCCGCCTGCCTCTGCCTCCCAAGTGCTGGGATTAAAGGCGTGCGCCACCACTGCCCAGCCAGTTGCCTTATTCTAAATGTGGTGGAGATGCCACTCAGAGCTGCTGAGGCCATGGACTAACTTGTTTCTTATGTTCTGAGGGCCTTGACTGACTAACCCTCTCTGACCCATGCGCCCTCACATGGAGCACACACCAAGGGACACATGTCCCTCCCAGTTCCTCCATGTGGCCCCACAACAGCAGTATTGACACATATTGGGCCCATTTTCTTTAATTTTTTTTTTAAAGATTTATTTTGCGAGTGGTGATGGTACACTCACACAGTAATCTCAGCATTGAGGTGGCAGAGGCAGATCTCTCCCTCCCTCCTTCCCCCTCTCTCTCTCTTTCTCCCTCTCTCTCTGTGTGTGTGTATGTGTGTGTGTATGTGTTAGAGGCCAGTCTGGTCTATAGAATAAGTTCCAGGACAGCCAGTGATATACAGAGAAAGCCTGTCTCAAAAAAAAAAAATATTTTTATTTGTGTGTGTGTCTAGTATATGTCACGTGTGTGTCTGGGTGCCAATGGAGGCCATCAGACGCCCTGCAGCTGGACTTACAGGCAGCTGTCAGCAGTCCAGTCAGGGTGCTGGGACTAAATTTCCTCTGGAAGAGTAGCAACTCTCTTTTAAAAAAAACATTTATTCGTTATTATATGTAAGTACACTGTAGCTGTCTTCAGACACACCAGAAGAGGGCATCAGATCTCATTACAGATGGTTGTGACCCACCATTTGGTTGCTGGGATTTGAACTCATGACCTCTGGAAAAGCAGTCAGTGCTCTTAACCGCTGAGCCATCTCTCCAGCCCTGGACCCACTGTCTTAACCTGTCCCATCGGCACTATATAAAACCAAGGTATAGGAGCAGAGGGAAGGTCATAAAATCCAGGTGGCACCTTCCACACTTCCTGCTGTACCTCTTGGCTTGGTTGGAGAAACACTGTGTAGAATAGCAAGCAGGCCCACTGTCTTAGTTAGGGCTTTCTGTCTGTGAACAGACACCATAGCCACGGCAACTCTTGGTGGTTTTCTCCTTTCCGCACATGGGTCCCAGGGATTGAACACAGCCAGGCTTGACAACCAACTGAACCATTTCATTGGCACCTCCATTCTTTGGGCAAAGAGCTTTGGAATGAAATCTATGGAACTTCATGGTAAAATGGTTTGTGTCTGCTGTAGTCTAGGGAGCGGTCCCATTCATTAACCTTCAGCTATTTCATACTGAGCTGCAATCTTAATTTTATCTTCTGTCCTGTTCAGTTAGGCCACCTTCAGAGGATAGTCTAATTCCATCTAACTTTCCCCTTTGATCTCACTGCAAGGCCTGAAACTCCCCATGACTGGAACCCCCACTTCAGAGTGAGTAGTCAGGGTCAGCTCAACACTTAAACGCTAAACCTCCTCCATAGTTTTAGGGTCTTAACTCTCCTGGGAGAATGTTAGACAGCCCAGGAAAGCTTAAGGGTCACCGAAGATTAACCCCTCCCTCATAATCAGCTTTGCACCTCCTTAAAATTGAAAATGCCATGCAAAAGGGAGGAGACTGAAGGTGTGAGAGCTGTGTTGAGGCCCACTGAAGGGAAGTCACTTCCTCCTGGTCGGAAGAATAGAATCTGGATTTTTTTTTTCTAAACAGCTCCAAACATTATATACTATTACTGTCCCCTTTCTTAAGAGTCTTCCAACTAGAGCTGTCAGTCACATGACCAAGAATCTACTGCTCAAGAAAGCTGATTCACCTCAAGATGTGCTAAGGGATAGGGGGCGTGGCCATCTTCTTAATGAGATAGGGTATTTCCAGGCCAGAAGCCCCTCCCTAGGTGTAGCTGATGGCAGATCTTCATTGCTCAAACTGTCACTTTTTCAGAATTCTCACTTCAAAAGCATAACGCTTCCTTCCCTCCCCTCTCTGAGTATCAGCCAAAATCTTAAGCCCGCTTATCCCAACACTCAAGACACTCTCAGTTCCGCAGAACCCTTCCTAGACATATAGCTGCTTAATGACTTACAGTGCTCAACCTGCCTCCTCCTTCCATGTCTCAAAAACCCTGGCTTTCTCTTCCATCTCCCTCCTGGAACCTAGAGAGACTTACGACTCGTCTGCTCTATTATTTTTCTCTGATACAATGGTTTTCAGGCTTCAAGATTTCACAGAGTAGAGTACTAACACCTTGCAGAAGGCCCTGCTACACAGGAACTTGGAACCACCTGTCTCAGGAGGCAACAATAGCTTGCATTGCTGGGGAGAGCTATAGGAAGAACCAGGCCATAAATTAGGCACCTGGAGTTTGAAAGTTCCAACTCTCTAGGAGCAAAGGTTCCACAGAATTCAATAATACTGGAATGAGTAAATCTGCACTTCCTGTGTCCTTTTCCCATTTAAACTACACCTCCCGTAGGTCCCAGCAAGAAACACCCTGCCAGATAGTAGCATCCGACTGCCAACGGATGGTGCTACTGGGAAATGTGGTTTTCCTTTCCTTTTAGTTTTCTTCATTCCTTGTTAAAGAGGGTCTTAAGGATCAGAGGGGTTTAGATGAGGGTGTGACACAGGGTTTCATTTGGGATCCGTCTTGATTTCCATATCTCAAAGGTCAGTACCCCCAGGTCTGCCTGTTTGTTTCACGAAATCAGGATTGCAAAGGAAGGCGGGTAAACCACAAGCCTCGGAGTATTAAACAGGGGATCCCTGGAATTTTCACCAGGGCCCTGGGGATGGCAAACGCCACTGCACCAAAGGCAAAGACGCTAGAGCTACTCACCGGGGTCTCAGTGGCCTGGCTGTCTTCCTGATGAGGAGCTGCGCGGTCCACAGGCACTGCCAGCACAGCAGACAGCATCAGTAGAGGTGGTAGGAGAAGGAAAGGGGCCCCGCGGGGCACAGAGGTAGGCATCGTGGCTGGTCTGTGGGGAGATATGGAGAGTGAGTTTTTCTTGTTTTGCTATGGTTTTCTGAGCTGTGTATTAAGTAGCCTAGGTGGGCCTTGAATTCCTGACCCTGCTGACTCTCCTTTCCAAGCTCTGGAATTACAGGCGTGTAGTACTATCCCTGGCTAAGGATGTCCCAACCCCGGTTGGGTAAACGAGTGTGCTTGCCACCCTATTTGCAAAAATGAAGACTCCACGCGTTCAGTCACCTGGAACCCAGGACGCCAGGCCTCCAGCCTCCCTTTCCTGGAACGCAATCCGCAGACCCTCATTCCGGCTCCCTGAGTAGGGGAATCCTCCCCTGAACCGTGATTTCAGGCCCCTAACCTCCCTTTCTCACGAGACCGCGGAGGCCTGACGCTGGACAAGTATCACGCGCTTCAGCCCCTCTGCCCTGCCCTCGGCTTCTGAACACCCTCACCTCTCCTAGCGCAGAGAGCGGTTCTTCCCAGCCGGCGACCTCTGCCAGGTTTCGGCTGACTTCCCTCCTAAGTCACGCCCACTTTTCCACCCGCAGAGAGCCCGCCCCCAGAATAATGATTGGTCCACGCTGGCTCTGAGCTTCCGCCCGCGTTAGCGGCCCCGCCCCTTTCCGATGAGATTTCCTTATTTTTCGAAAATCTTTTCTGTTTTGTTGGAAGCTCACATTATTCAAGGCAACATTTCCTGCGTCGTTTTCAAGTAAAACTCAAAGTTCTGCATGCCCAGGGATTGGGGGTGGGGGTGGGGGTGAGACGGGAAAACTTTTCCGGACATCTTGCCGCGGTATCTTCTGGGAGTTGTAGTTTTCTCATTTAATTTCGCTCCACAAGTTCCTGCAAGTTAGAGCTTTAGTGATTGGAAACTACATAGTATATGAACAGTATTTAAACAGAGTCTTACTATATATCCCTAGACATCCAGGGCTATACAGAGAAACCTTGTCTTGAAAAAAAACAAAATTAAAAAACAAAAACCAAAACCAAAAAAACTTTGTAACTTTTTAAAAAAAGATTTATTTATTTTATATACGTGAGTACACTGTCGCTGTCTTCAGACACACCAGAAGAGGGCATCTATCCCATTACAGATGGTTGTGAGTCACCATGTGGTTTCTGGGAATTAAACTCAGGTCCTCTGGAAGAACAGTCAGTGGTCTTAACTGCTAAGCCATCTCTCCAGCCCTGAGGGTAACATTTTTTAAAAAAAGATGTATTGCCGGTCGGTGGTGGAACACATCTTTTTTTTTTTTTTTGGTTTTTTCGAGACACGGTTTCTCTGTGTAGCCCTGGCTGTCCTGGAACTCACTCTGTAGACCAGGCTGGCCTCGAACTCAGAAATCCACCTGTCTCTGCCTCCCAAGTGCTGGGATTAAAGGCATGCGCCATCACCGCCCGGCATTTTTTTTTTTAAATGTCCATTTATTTATCTCTTGTGTGTGTGTGCAGCTAGTTGAGGGATCCCATGGCATGCATATGGACGCCAGGGGACAACTTTTGGGAGTAACTGGGTCCCAGAGATTGAATTTAAGCCTGGAAGTAAATACCTTTATAGGCTGAGTCACCTTGCTAGCTAGCTAGTGCTGATTGTTTCTTTCTTTTTTTTTTTTTAAATCTCTTTATTATCATAAGGAAGGAAACTGTAACTGTCTTCAGACACACCAGAAGAGGGTGTCAGATCTCGTTACAGGTGGTTGTGAGCCACCATGTGGTTGCTGGGATTTGAACTCAGGAAGAGCAGTCAGTGCTCTTACCCACTGAGCCATCTCACCAGCCCCATGAGTTTTTTTTTTGTTTTTTGTTTTTTGTTTTTCG
>NW_022196904.1:37056022-37092908 GCF_008632895.1 Mastomys coucha
TCTCTGTGTAGCCCTGGCTGTCCTGGAACTCACTCTGTAGACCAGGCTGGCCTTGAACTCAGAAGTTTGCCTACCTCTGCCTCCCAAAGTGCTGGGATTAAAGGTATGCGCCACCACCGCCCGGCGGTGGAACACATCTTTTAATCCCAGCACTTGGGAGGCAGAGGCAGGCAGATTTCTGAGTTCTGAGTTCGAGGCCAGCCTAGTCTACAGAGTGAGTTCCAGGATAGCTAAGGCTACACAGAGAAACCCTGTCTCGAAAAAAAAATAACAAAAAAATGTATTTATTTATTTTACACATACTAGTACACAATAGCTGTCTTCAGACACACCAAAAGAGAGCATCACATCCCATTACAGGCAGTCGTGGCCACTATGTGGCTGCTGGAAACTGAATTCAGGACTGCTAGCAGAGCAATCAATACTTTAGAGTATTGATTTTTACTTTAGAGTATTTTAGAGATGGCTGAGCCATCTCTCCAGCCCCTTACTTTGGTATCTTTTGGTTCCATGGAAAAGATATCTAACATTCAAAATACTGATGACAGGAAAAAAAAATTTTTTTTTTTTTAAAATGAAGTGTCCTCCCCCCCCCATAGTGGACTCTTAAGCATGTTCTCCGAGTATGCAGGGTGCTAGCTGGATATCTTTTGGCATAATTGTTACACGTTTGGAATGGATAGCACACAGACTGGTGTTTTCAAAAAGACCAACCAGATAGGGCTCCTACAAAGCACCAATACGCGCACTCTGGAAGCTCAGGTCTGTTTTGAAGTCCTGAGCAATTTCTCACTCCAAATGCTGGAAGGAGCATATTGGCAGTTCTTCAGTTTCTTTTTCTTTCTTTTCTTTTCTTTTCTTTTCTTTTTTTTCTTTCTGAGACAGGGTTTCTCTGTGTAGCCCTGGCTGTCCTGGAACTCACTCTGTAGACCAAGCTGGCCTTAAACTCAGAAATCTGCCTGCCTTTGCCACCCAAGTGCCGAGATTAAAGGCGTGTGCCACCACACTCCCCGGTTAGTTCTCGACTTTCATGTGTGTGTGTGAATTTTAAAAATAAATGCAAGATAAAAAGCATAAAATGCAAGCAAAATATTTCAGTGAACACATTTCAACACTTCAACTTTATAACAATTATAAATAAACCTGGACAAATTAAATTTTTCTGGACAATGTCGGCATTGAATTTTTTTTAAAGATTTATTTATTATATGTAAGTACACTGTAGCTGTCTTCAGACACTTCAGAAGAGGGCATCAGATCTCATTACAGATGGTTGTGAGCCACCATGTGGTTGCAAGGATTTGAACTCATGACCTCTGGAAAAGCAGTCAGTGCTCTTAACTGCTGAGCCATCTCTCCAGTCCCCTGGATTTTTTAAAAAAAATTTGTATTGAAGGCAACTAAATGGTATTGGTAGCATTTTTATCGTACTGTAGAATCCATCCATTCACTATATGTTGCCTGTCTTCTGTGCTGTTCTTGTAAGTTTGTTATTAAAATACATTAAACTACAAAAAAAAAAGAAAAAAAAAGAGTAGGGGCTGGAGAGATGGCTCAGTGGTTAAGAGCACTGACTGCTCTTCCGAAAGTCCCGAGTTCAAATCCCAGCAACCACATGGTGGCTCACAACCATCTGTAATGAGAACTGATGCCCTCTTCTGGTATCTGAAGACAGCTACAGTGTACTTACATATAATAAATAAATAAATCTTAAAAGAAAAAAGAATAAATACCAAGACTCCCAGCCTTTTTTTTTTTAAGATTTATTTATTATGTATTTATTATAAGTACACTGTAGCTGTCCTTAGACATACCAGAAGAGGGCATCAGATCTCATTATGTGTGGTTGTGAGCCACCATGTGGTTGCTGGGATTTGAACGCATGACGTTGGGAAGAGCAGTCAGTGCTCTTACTCACTGAGCCATCTCACCAGCCCCTACTCCCAGCCTTTTTTTTAAATATATAATTTCTTTCTTTCTTTTCTGAAATGCTTTTATAGATTCCAAGCTCTAACCTTCCTGCACTCGTCCCTACCTCCCAAGTGCAGGAATTACAGGCATTGCCACTGGGCATTGAGCTTATTCATTCCTTAAATACTCTCTATATAGAGCTATACAGCTAGGTAGATACTCGTCAGTTCCTTTAAGGAATGTTGACTCTCAGTTCCAATTCGGAATCCCCAGAACAAGGGATCCGCCTGCCCCAGCGGCCTGGGGACATTACTCTGTTGGACATGGACCGTGAGGGGCCAAGCGGGCCAAGAAATGGGCAAGTACCTGTGGGAATCCCCTCTCTGAGAAAAAGTCCAGATAAGTTTAGAGTTCCAGCTTTACTGCTAGGCAGTGAGATCACCAAACTGTCTCCAGGGAGGGTGGACACTTCTGAGATTGCAGATAGGTCAATTCTGAGGGTTTGGGATTTGTGGCCCTAAGCCTCTAGTCCTGAATGAAACTCAGAAGCAGGACAAGCCTTAAGTTATTTGGTAGAGAACTGGATTTTTGTGCTCCCAGTAGTGCTTAAAGCTCAACACAAGCTACCAACTCGCAGGGAGGTGGGATTTGGGTTGCTAAGGCCAATGAAGGCCAAGGTCCAGTATTAGAGGGTGGTCTCTTTTGAGATGTGGGATCTAGATCTTGATTATGCCTTCCTAATCTTCTAGAAAGTCTCAGGAGAATGAACAGTGGAAGAAAGAGTGAGTGGGGAAACCTAATGGGCAGTGGGTTGGGAAAGAAAGAACTTAGACACGCACCATAGGGATATGCTCAGCTTTGGGCTCCGTCTTCAGGCTCACCACCATTGGGGTTGGGGTTAGGGGGCCCTGGATTCTTACATCCTTCTGAAATAGATATAGGTGGAAATGCTTAGGTCTAAGAGAGGAAGGCTCTCAGGACCTCTGAGTCTCCTGTGATAGCAAAAATCTGGTGTGTCTGAGTCCTCAAATGGGGGGCCCTGGAAGAAAGAGCAGATAACTGACCTACAAAGTTCAGGTCCTGAGCCTACTGTGACATCACAGGTGCTCAGAACCCAAACTGGTCAAGGGGAGGACCTCTTGAGCAGACTAGCTGTCCTTGCTAGTTTTGGCTACTAGCTTGTGTTTCTCTCAGGACCTTGGAGGATGAATTCTCTGGTGTGAGGCTGCAGAAGCTGGAACAACAGGTATGGCCTGGAATCCCAGGCTTCTGTTTTCTTAACCTTTCCAGAAGATTTTTCAGAGCCCCCAACCCCATGTTCATTTTCTGAACTTCTGGTTCTCTTATTAGGAAATGAGTAAATAGGAATTTAGCTTTATTTTGAGACAGGATCTTGCTGCTTGGCCCTGGCTGGTCTCAAATTTGCAGCTTGGGTGCTGGAGTGAGCCTTCCTGTTTATTTTGTTTATTTTGGGTTTTAAATAACATTCCTTTGAGGTAGGGTACACAAACCCCGTGGCATGTTTGTGGAGACAACTTGCAGGGTAAGGCTCTTTCCTGTGACAACATTAGGACTCAAACTCAGGTCATTATGCTTGATGGGACGGCACACACATTTACCCCCCTAACCATCTCTCAGGGCTAATTAGTCATTTTCTGAGATGGCCTCACTCTGTAGCCTTTATACCCACCTTTGTATTTTGGAACAGGGAACTCACTAAGTTGTGAGTCTGGAAATTGCAACCCTCATGCCTCTGCCAGGATGCCTGAGGAAATTTGTTTTTGTTTTTGTTTTTTTGTTTTTTGAGATAGGGTTTCTCTGTGTAGCCCTGGCTGTCCTGGAACTCACTCTGTAGACCAGGCTGGCCTCGAACTCAGAGATCCTCCTGCCTCTGCCTCCCAAGTGCCGGGATTAAAGGCGTGCGCCACCACTGCCCAGCCTGAGGAAAATTTTTAAGGAATAAAAGTTCTAGAGGTTTTGGAGGAGGAGGTGGAAGTAGGTCAGATCTGACAGGGACTAGATACCTAGGACCCCTTTGGAGGAAGGGTACCTGGACTCTCCCAGGCCAACCTCACCCGTCTATGTCTAGTTTGGGTCCCCACTACACACTCCTTCTTGCTTCTGCAGCGACAGCTATTTGAGAAGAAGCAGCGCAGGAAACGCCAGGAGCCCCTCATGGTTCAGGCCAATCCTGATGCTTCCCTGAGGCACCGGCGACCAAGGCGTGGGGAGGAGCGCTTCCAGAGTGACAGCAGCTGGGGCCTTGGTCTGGAGGACATGGGGTTTAGGGGAGCTTGAGGGCAAGGCCTAGTGAACACTAGAGGGGTGGAACTTAGTGAGCCCTAGGGAGGGAACTTGGTGGAAGGTGCTGGCTGTGGGAGAGACTGGCCTATCAGATGTCAGTTAGTGTCCCCAGTGGCATCAGTGATGGAGAACCTCTAAGAGAGTTTCCTTGAAGGATAGGGATGGGGCTGAGGGTCAGGCCCATAAGGTATCAGGGCAGAGCCTATGGATTCATAGGGGTGGAGCTTAGGATCAGGAATTGGTAAGGGCTGGAGTTTATTAGGTGTTCGTTCGGGCAGGGCCCTAACGCATCATGGGGGTTGGAGGAGCATAAGTTAGAGCATAGGGGCGTGGCTTACTTGAGTGTGGGGCTTTATGAGGGAACAGAGGTGGGGTCTTGTGGCTCCTGCTGCAGAAGATTGATTGGGTTATGGGTTTCTTAGGAGTCACTGGGATTATCTGGTCCTGTGGTAATACTCAGGCAGAGCACAGAGGAACTAGAGGGCCAAACCTAAGAGATTCCAGTGACTAGGTTTGTCAGAACTTACTAGAGTCTGAGGGAACTGGGACTACCCAGAGGTGAAAGTCCTTCCAGTAAAGCAGGGATTTCATATTGTTTTCTTTCTGTAATAATAAGGATCAAACCTCTGCTGACACCCAGGCAGTACGAGTAGCTTATCACTGAGTTTTTAGCTTGGGTGAGGAGTGGGGTGTGATGCATGTCGTGCTAGCACAGGTTATCCTGGAACTTGTTAAGCAGGATTTGGGGCAATCTCTCTGCCTTACTCTATAGATTCTTTTCAAATGGGCCTCTCTGTACTTGCTCCCAGGTGTTGGGAGCCCTTTCCTCCAGGAGAACGTACCACAGGCACATCTGCCCTCAGGGGCGCACAGTGCCCTTGTCACCATGAGCTATGTCGGAGATGGGAGTGGTGAGCGGGCCCCTCTACTGTCACCCCGAGGAGCAGGTAACCTTGGGCCATTGGTATTTAGAATATGTCCCCTTAGAGGTTCAGGATTGCACACTCCCCTCCCCCTGACACCGGAGTCAGATCCTGAGCCCCTTGCACCAGAGGATCCTAAGTGTAAAACTTTTCTTTGTCCAGTATACACTCGGGGCAACGGCCCCACGGTCCGCCATATATGCTGGCTCCCAGACAGCTCGGATTCAGATGTAGAGGAAGTGACCATGGAAGACATTCCCGTCATCTCCCGACCTCCCAAGACGCATCTGGCAAACCGACGCAGGGGCTGGTTAGCCTCCCCAGGACCTGGTAATTTGGGAAAATGGAATAAAATTTGGCCCCTGGTTCACATGGCAGGTTGTCATCCTTGACTTGGCAACAGGTTTATATGGGACATCATGACACCTGGGTCTCATATTTCATCTGTCAGGGTGTCTAGTCTATTATAGTGGATTCAGATGTAAAAACATCAGCGCATCAAATGTATTTCTTTTAATTAATTTAGGGAAGGAAAGGGTCTTCTCTCTATGTAGCCCTGGCACATCTTGAATTCACAGAGACCACTGGCCTCTGCTTCCTTGCATGCTGGGATTAACCACCATTGCACCACATTCAGATTATTATAATTCTTTTTAGCTATTATGTGTGTGTGTTTATGAATGCAGTTCCCACAGAGGCCAAAAGAAGAATTGAGACCCACTGGAGCTGGAGTTAAAGGCTTTTGTGAGCCATCAGATTTGAGCGCATGGAACCAAGTTCAGGTTCTCTATAAGAGTAATATGTGCCCTTGACCATTAATCTCTTTCTCTAGCCCCTCTACACATTTGTTTTTCAAAAGCTTGCTTTTTTTTTTTTTTCCTTTTGGAGGGGGCAGGAGGTGTGACACCCTTAGTCCCTTTAATCCCAGCACTGGGGAGGCAAAGGCAGGTGATCGCCCAGTTCAAGGCAAGCCTCGTCTACAAATCTAGTTTCAGCCAGCCAGGGCTACACAGTGAGACTCTGACTCTGGTCTCGCCCTATGGGCTCTCAGGGAGATCAGGAGGTAGGTCTTCATCCTTGTGGATTCCATGTATGTGTGAAGGGCAGAGACTGTGGTCACGGAGAGACTGGTAAGACAGCTGAGAACTAAGAGTTCCTGTCTTATCTAGCTGACAATGATCCTCTCCTAACCAGGACCCAAATGTCCTGACCTGTAGCTGCTTCTACCCCTTAGGGATCAGTGAAGAGGAAGAGGTTGAATCCTCGGATGCCGGAGTTGAAGACAAGACACCCAGCCCAGACCCAGAACCAGACCCAAAACCAGACCCAGAACCAGACCCAGACCCTACCATGAACTCTGATCAAGTTCATGAAGACTTGGCATCCTGCAAGATGGAAGAAAACACAGCCCCAAATACAGAAACAGCCTCTGGCATTGGGGTAGGGTGGTACTAAGAACCTGCAGCCCTGTCTGCAGGGCATTTTGAGTGAGGTAGCCACAAGCAAGGCTAGAGCCTGCAGCACTGGCTAGTATTCCTAGCAGTCAGGAGGCTGACAGAGGGACTGGAGTTCAAGGCCAATCTGGGCTACATAAGGAGACACTCTCTCCTAATATATATATATATATACCCACCCCTTGGTCTCAGATACTGACTCATAGAGACTACAGGGCATGATTTGGAAGGCTTATTTTGTAGTCAATATGACTGACGTCACGGTTGCTAGGCAAGTGTTCTTACCACTGAGCAACACCTAAGCCCCGTTATAGGCTCCTAGGCCAGAGTTGCTTCTGCTTAGCAATGCCCCAACAATCTCATCTCATGTTTTGCCAAGCATATGTTTGTATGTTCTAGATGGATGGTCTTACACAGATTATCCTATGGATCTGTGGAGCCGATAGTTGATGAGGTTGCAAGCTTGACCAGTCAACAGATGTGCCAACTAGGTTGTGTGGGTTAGCTGACGGGCTCAACTAACAAGAAGCCTTGGGTCTTCAAAGGTCATCCCTGAGCTGGAATAGCCAATCAGCCCGCAAGGCCAAGCCTGATTCTCAGCTTTTGATTTCCACTTGAATTAGGATGAAGACCCGGAGAAGAAAGAGGTCACAGAGTCTACAGAGACAAACAATGCCCCAGTGGCATCCAACGTTTTGCAAGGCGATGGTGACACCAGCAACCACAATGCCTGGAACATGACCTGCCCCCTGCCTCGCACTCCAGGCCCTCGGCTCGGGGAGGACATGGAGGCATATGTGTTGCTCCCTGCACCCCGAGACCACATGGTGCAGTGCCGCATCGTCAGAAACAAGCATGGCATGGACAAGGGGATGTTCCCTTCATACTACCTCTACCTGGAGGCAGAGGATGGTGTAGCAGTACGCTCCAGCCCTTTGGGGGTGGGTAGGCCTCACACTGGAGGGGACAGATAAGAGAAACAAACCCCAAATTGTAGGAACATATCTCTTTTTAGGACAAGGTTAAAGGTTTCTGGAGCCAAATGTGGTGCTATCCAAAGACAATCCTAATACTTAAGAAATATTGGCAGAGGAGGATCAGGAGAGGTCAGCCTTGGCTCTAAAGGAGTTCAAGGCCAGCCTCCTGAACTAACATGACATCCTGTTTCAAAAAAATACAAGGGCAGCCAGAGGGAGGTGGTGCACGCCTTTGATCCCACCACACTAGTTACACAAAGGAAGGCAGATCTTTGAGTTGGAAGTCAGCCTTCTCTAAATATGGAGTTCCAGGTCAGCCAGGGCACCACCATGAGACCTTTGAAACAATTTTTCTGGACTGTGGCACAGTTAGGACTAGTCAGCTCCAAGCCCTGCCCACTTTGGAACTTCAAACTTTTAAAACGTTGTGGCTTAGGTCCTCCCCACTCTATAGCCTACCTTTATCCATTCCAGAGTTAGACTATATCTGTCACACCTCCCTCCCCCTTGGGGTATATAGGTCCCTTTGGCCTTCCATGAGTCTCCATGGCAGTCAAGCCCCATCCAATCCAGGTATAATCCAGGCTCCTCCAAGGGTTCCATTCTATAGCTAAGCCATGCCCCTCTCTGTGTGACCAGTCTCCTTCCCAGTGTGGGCTCCATCTCCTTCAGAAAAAGCCTTTCCTGTATGTTTAGAACTGTGTTCAGGACCCTGGTTCTAGACAGGTGTCGGAAATCAATCCTGAAGCCTGTTCCTTTGATCTGCAGCACTTCCTTCTGGCTGGGCGGAAAAGGAAAAGAAGCAAAACTTCAAATTACCTCATCTCCCTGGATCCCAAAGACATGTCTCGCAACGGGAACAACTTTGTGGGCAAAGTTAGGTAGGTAAAGCCTTCTTGGTCTGTGGTGCTCCGAGTAGGAGGTGAGGCAACAGGTGGGAAGCCAGGAGAAAGACAAGCAAAGAGACTACATTTCCCAACAGGCCTCAAACCACAACACAGCACCTGTACTAAAACCTGATGGGTTTTGTAGCTCTGCAGGCTGTATTTCCACAGTTGGGAAGGATAGCGATGAAAGAGTTGGATGCCATGAATACAGACTAACATTTAAGATGTATAGATCTTTTTTTCGATAGGCAGGGCCTGGAACCCCTCAGTCCCTGTGGGGAAAGAGGGCCAGAGTGTGTGGTGAGTTTTTACCTTCTAGGTGGAAGAGGGTTCTTAAGAGTCAATGTGGGCTAGGATAACTCACCCAAGAAACAGGGAGCTGGGACTGTCCTTTTTTTTTTTTTTTTTTTTTTTGAGGATGGGTTTGGGAAAGCGCTTAAATCACCGGGTTTTGGTGGTGGTGGGGGCGCTAGAGAGATAGCTCAGTGGTTAAGAGCACTGGCTGTTCTTCCAGAGGTCCTGAGTTCAATTCCCAGCAGCCACATGGTGGCTCACAACCACAGCAATGGAATTTGATGCCCTCTTCTGGTGTGTTTGAGGACAGTGATGGTATACTCACATACATAAAATAAAATCTTTATTAAAAAAAATAATCATTATTACTCTATCCACCACCCTCCTGTTGTAGATCCAATATCCTGGGCACGAAATTCACCATCTTCGATAATGGGGTAAACCCTGAGCGGAACTACTGGGTTCCAGACAGTGCCCGGATCAGAGAGGAGCTGGGGGTTGTATGCTATGTAAGCATTCTGGCGGGCAGAAAAGGGGGTGCCAATAGGTAGGAAAGCATATGAACCAGGCCAACTGCAGCATAATCTCATCTTCCCAGGAGACCAATGTCTTGGGATTCAGGGGGCCTCGGAAAATGACTGTGATCCTTCCAGGAATGGACAGCCGGAAGCAGAGGATGAAAATCCAGCCACAAAATGTGAGGAGTTTTTTTTTTTTAAATGTGAGTTTTTAAAAGTTGGAAATCTCAATGCTAAGAGAGAATTCCATCACAGATCTTGAGGTGGGGCAACGGTTTGCAGGTCATGTGTGAATCTTGAATGGCTTTGCCAGAGATCCATCTCAGAAACTTCCTGAGATTCAAAAATTCTGGGTCTAGGGCTGAAGTGACTAACAAAATCACTGGCTTAGTGATTAACAAAGCATGTGTTATTCCCTAGCTGGAGAGGAAAGGCCGACCTCTTAAGTTTGAGGCTAGCCCGGTCTAAATATCAAGTTTCAGGCCAGCCAGGGTTATAAAGTGAGACTTTGTCTTTAAAAAGAAAAAAAAAAAAAAAACCCAGGATTTGGGAGGCTGGTGAGGAAGGCCGATCTCTGTGAGTTCGAAGTTAGCCTGGTCTATAGAGTGAGTTCCAAGACACAGGTCTGCACAGAAAAAAAATCCTGTCGCAAGAAACAAAAAGTAAACATGGCAATCTAGAGACACTGATTCTCAAACAAACAAACAAACAAAAAAAAGCCAAAACAAATAATAAATATATGCATCTGGACTAAAAGTCGGGCTTCTGGTGGGCTAACAAACGATGCCCCCTACTGTATCTTCAAGGATCAGGATTCGATATTGAGTCGTGTACAGAAGGGCGCTGGACACGGGCTGCTCCTACTGCAGAACAAGGCCCCATCGTGGAGCGATGAAAGCGGCGCATACGTACTCAATTTTCACGGTCGCGTCACTCGAGCTTCGGTCAAGAACTTCCAGATAGTGCACCCGGATGAACGTGAGCTGCTAGCAAATCCGAAGAAAGATTGGGGATGGGGGCGGAAGCGGGCACTCAAGTATAACTATGCAGGGTGGGTGCCTCGCCGTCGCAAGGCCTCTTGGGAGATGTAGTTTATTGGGCTCCTTGCGTCTCCTAGCTTGGTAAGGGTACAGCGGTTTGGCAACAAAAAGGAATTTGACTAGTTCCTGGTTTGCTCCTCAGCGGACCACCTGGTGCTCCAGTTTGGCCGTGTGGCCCCAAACATATTCACGATGGATTTCCGATATCCTCTTTGCCCGCTCCAAGCCTTCGCCATCTGCTTATCCAGTTTCGATGGGAAACTGGCCTGTGAGTAACTGAATAAAATACCATCCCTCACCAACTCTGTTCTGTGCATTTGGAGAAAGCTTCACGCCATGCCTCCTCCTTTCTTTTTTAGTTTTTTGACACTCAGTCTGGTCTCCAACAACTATGTATAGCTGAGGCTTGCCTTGAACATCCGATCCTCCTGCTTCCACCTCTGAAGTACTGGGATGACAAAGCAGGCACCTTTGTGCCTGGCCTTGTCTTTTAACAATAAACCTTTTGACTAATTTTTTTAGTTAGTGTACAAAATAATGGGCTCCGTTATAACATTTTCATATGTGTCGTCGTTGTACCTTGCTTGTATTTTAACACCCTTCCTTGTTCCCTTCTATTTTTTTGAGACAGCCTCAAATGTTATGCTTGTCTTGGAACTCAAGCTAATCTCCTGCCTCAGCTTCCCAGTGCTGAGACTGCTTGTGGCACCTTACATCCCTTACAAAGGACTCTGTTTTAAGAGGGTCTCACTATGTAGATCAGGTTGGTCTTCATCAGTTTGGACACAACTCATTTCTAGCCTCCCTTGAAGGTACCAATAACACACTTAGAGCTTATTGCTACAAATCAAAAGGCTTTATTTCTTATTAAAATAAATAAATAAATAACAGGAAACCACTCAGGCTTAACCTCGCCTCCCAGCCAAGTACAGGCTGGGAGGAGGGATTTCACAGGGAAGGGGAGGGGGTGTGGTCACATCTTCGCTCAAGGGCATAGCCTCAGAGGAAGAGCAAAGCTCCGGCAGTGGAAGAGATGTAGAGGCCAGAGGAAGGAGTGGGTTTCTAAGGCGTGCCCATGCTGTGGACCTGAAAGCAGGGGTAAGGTAGGGACCCAGCTTCTCCTCTGCCTGAGCAATGCGTCGAGCAAAGCGGCTTCGATCTCGTGCAAACTGCTCCCAGGGACCTCGACGGGCAGCCTGGGCTGGTCCTGCCCAGACAGTAAGGAAATGGACTGTGACTTTCTCAGAGAAGTGCACCTGGAGACAGATGGAGGCAAGAAATAAAAATCTATCCTGCAAAAATGCTTGGTATTTGAACAGTCACCTACTTGGCTCCCTGACTCACTCAAGACACAGATATCCATGGCCACATGAGCCACAACTACTAATTCTCCCTGACTCTTACAGGCGATTGCAAGAGAGTGAACACAGCCTTCCCAGCAGAGTTCCTATGCAAGAAGTAGCAACACATGGGTTCCCTGGAGTCTCCACCTCCAGCACACTTCCTTAGGGATTTTCAGGTCCCAGATCCCTCCACCTCCTAACTCAGAATCTGGGCCCTTTGAATAAATTATAAAAGGAAAAAGGGCAGTGTGGAATCCTATTGTAATCCCAGCACTATAAATTCCTGAGCCACAAAGTAAGCCAGCTTAGAATCTTAAGTCTCCTAACACTCACCTTTCTAGGCTTTTGGGGAACCTCAGGTTCCTGATCCCTTGGGAGGGTTTTGGGGGCTTTGAACAATCTGAGCCTCCTCTGCAGTCGAAGGGGCAGCTTGGGAGCGGCCCAAATTGATGCTGGCTTCTCTCCAGGTAAATAGAAGGCCACCTGGAAGAAAGAGGGCTCTCCTTCCCCAGGTCCCTTGGTCTTCTCTTCTGGGAGACAATGCTGGGGCTGAAGGCAGGGGCTCTGGCTTGAGTCAGCTGTTTGTGAGTCACCTGGGGTCACATTCTCACTGTCTTCTTCCTCTTCTGTGTCATCTTCTGTGTCCTCTCCTGGCCGATACACCCAGGCCTTCAGGAAGGCACTTGTATTGGGGGTAGCACAGGTCTGAGCTGTGTCTTCCTCAGTTGAATCCAAATCACTGTTGTCGTCCTCAGAGTCCTCTCCTGGCCGATACACCCAGGCCTTCAGGAAGGCACTTGTATGGGGGGTAGCACAGGTCTGAGCTGTGTCTTCCTCAGCTGAATCCAAATCACTGTTGTCGTCCTCAGAGTCCTCTCCTGGCCGATACACCCAGGCCTTCAGGAAGGCACTCCCAGCACATACAGAAGTCTCAGGTCCTTCGTCGTCGTCGTCAGCCTCTGCATTCTGACAAGAGTGACCCTGCCCTGGCCCTTGTGGCTCTAGCTTGGCTTCTCCCTCCTGGTCAGGCCTCTCTCTGGAGTGGGAGCCTGAAGGAGGAGAGTTGGAGGGGTCAGCCTGATTTTCCGTTCCTTTCTCCTCCGTGGCTCGATGTTCTGCCTCCCCCGAGCAAGGCACAGAAGCGCTTGGTTTGTATCCTGGAGCTATGGAAGCAGCAGAGGCTTGGTAAACCTTCACAATTTCTCCATCCTCGTCATCCTCAGCTGGACCACCCTCCCAGTGTGATGTGGGATAAGCAGGCTCAGTCACTCCCTCTTCTCTAGCCACCACCTCCCCAAGCCTCTTATCAGCCCCTTGCAGGCGAGGATGCTGGAGTGTGGGCATGCCAGCTGTGTGTTCCATTTCCTGCTTTCTAAGGTCATCTTGTCCTGGCTGTGCATTATACTCATCAACATTTGAAAGTCCCCAAGTTTCAGGAAGGGCTGCTTCTTGCTGTTCAGGAGTTCCACTTTCTTCAGCCTCCCCGTGAGGGAGGTGGTTCCCAGAGACAGGGGGAGGTGCCAGCAGAGTGGCAGCCTCTATTGGATCTGCTCCTGTTACTGTTTGTGCCAGCCAGGTCTTTGAGACTTCGGAGCCCCTCAGGCGGCTCCAGGCCCGACCGAGGAAGCCCATCAGTGGGGATAGGAGGTAGAATGAGTGGGCGTCCCTCCAGTGCAGAATATGCTGGGGTCTTGGGTTTGGGGCCATGTGTCTAGGTTAGAAAGGGGGAATTTTGTTTAGAAGTCGTTCTGGGAAACAATATCGGGTCATAGCACTGAGTCATGGTAACAAAGAGTCACACCAGCAACACGTGAATCCCTGCCTCAAATTCCTAATAACATTGCTCACACCCAACTCTGCCACTTGGTCCTTCTCTCTCACTCTCAACACCCAAGTTCTACATCCTTAGAACCAAGACCCCACACTCTTAAAACCCTTTACGGAGCACCAGTCACAGTTCCTGGCCAGTCCTTCTCAGACCTGTAAGGGTCTGACTTTTTAATAATGACCTTTCTTTCCTCAAACTTGTGTTCTTGTCCCTAAAACCTCCTCCTGCCTACCTCGCAGACCCAGGCTGCTACTCCTGGGGTCCTGGGCTCTATACAGATACTGCCGTTGTAGCATCCAGGCCCCCTTCCCTTTAAACGTATAGTGTAGACCTGGGCTCTCCTCTCAGACCAAGTAAAAGACCCTGGGCTTCAGTGCCCTTTCCCCAAACCTGGGATCCTTCCCAGCCTGCCCCCTCAGCTCCCACAACTCTCTCTAGCCTCCTCGCCAGCCCTTCAAAGGCTGCCCCACCCCCCACTCACCGGCGGGCTGCACGTCACCCCGGGGGCTGAAGCTCGGGTTCGCGTTGCCAAAAGCGGTCGTAGGTCCGGACTTCTAGCAAAGTCAGCGGGTTCATGTCGCCCTCAGGCGTGGGGCTCGGGGACGCGATGTCTCACAGGCTGTAGCAAAGGTTGTCCCGGCAAAGGGATGCGGGGTCGCGCGGGGTCTCGCATGTAATCTTCCACAAGCTGCGCACTGAGTCAATCTGCGCCAACAACGTCACCGCGGCTTTTATACTCCGACGCAGTGCCATGCTGACATCACTAGAGAGGCGGGGTTTCGGAAGTCCCTGGCTAAAGGTGGAAAGAGGAAAACAATCCTGAAACTTCTCGCGGAGATTCTGGGCCTCGTGAGGTCACGGCGGCTTCCCAGGCGTGTCGTTGGGTCAAATTAAGAGAGCCGTCAATCTCGCATAACTTCTGAGCAAGCGCGCGCGAACCTTATCAGGCAGTCGCATGCCGTCCCCTTTTCCATTTCTCTCTTATTTTCTTAATTTATCTGAGAGGCAGGGACTGGTCTCCATCTCAGTAATCCTCCTGCTACTGTCTCCAGAGTGCTAGCATTCAGGGCGTACACCACTACTTCCGACTTTTTTTCTCCAAGCAGGAATGATTTTTTTTTAGGGGGTGGGATCCGAAACAGGATTTTTCTAAGTATCCCTGGCTGTCTTGAACTCACTCTGTATAGACCAGACTGGCTTCAAACTCATATGATCCGCCTGAGTCTGCCTTCCAAGTGATGGGATTAAAGGTGTGCACCACCATGCCCCTGCTAGCAGTGGATTTTTATTAAAGACAAAACACCCAATGTTTTTAAATTTTATTTATGTATTTTTTTTTAAGTGTAGGAGTGCTCTGTCTGCATTTATACCTACATGCTAGAACAGGGCATCAGATCCCATTTTAGATGGTTGTGAGCCACCTTGTGGTTACTGAGAATTGAACTCAGGACCTCTGGAAGAGCTGCCAGTGTTCTTAACCATTGAGCCATCTCTCCAGCCCTTGTTTTGTTTTTCCAAGACTAGTTCTGGCTGCCCTGGAACTCACTTTGTAGACTAGGCTGGCCTTGAGCTCACAGAGATCTGATTGCCTCTGCCTCCTGATTCTGGGATTAAAGGCATTCACCACAGGCTGGAGAGATTAAGAACACTGCGGGGGGGTGGTGGTGGTGGTGGTGGTAAGGCAGTGCCAGGAAGACAAAAACCAAGATTTTAGCTGGGTAGTGGTGGAGGCAGAGGCAGGTGGATTTCTGAGTTTGAGGCCAGTCTGGTCTACAGAGTGAGTTCCAGGACAGCCCAGACTACACAGAGAAACCCTGTCAAGATCCACCCCCCCCCCCCCCCGCAAAAAAAACCAAGATTCTTCTTAGGTATTTTATGTGAGTGTTTTTTCTCTTCTCTGTCTCTCTCTCTGTATATGTGTGTGCATGCGTGTAAGTGTGTTGTGTCTGTATGCTGTACACAGAGGCCTGAAGATGACATCTGATCTTGTGGAACTGGAGTTTAAGATGGTTGTGAAGCTCCACCTGAAGCATTCTGGGAACTAAATTTGGTTCCTCTGCAAAGAGTAGTAAATGCTAAGGCCCTGACCCATCTTTCTGGTGTCTCTTAGTTGTTTTGGGTGTGTCTATCTGGTTTGTCTTGTTTTCAGACAGAGTTTGTCTGTGTAGCCCTGACTGTACAGGAAAACACTCTGTAGTCCAGGGTCTGGAACTCAGAAATCACCTACCACTTCCTCCTGAGTGCTGAGATTAAAGGCATGTGCCACTGTGCCTGCCCAGTCTGTCTCTTTTGAATAGGGTCTTACAGTATGTCCACACTGTCTGGGACCCACACTTTGGGCAATTCTCCTGTGTACCAAGAAGCAGCGACCCCGCCCTAGGCCTGCCTCCATGGAGCAGCGACCCCACCCTCGGCCTGCCTTCAGGGAGCAGCAACCCCGCCCTAGGCCTGCCTCCTTGGAGCCTTCTACTCTTTTTTTAAATGCACGTTTCTTTTCTTTGTTTTGTTTTTGTCTTTGGACAGAGACCTATATTGTATTCCAGGAGTGCCCGGAACTTACTATGCAACCTGGGCTGAATTTGACCTGTGTAGGGCCAGTTTCCCTGGAACTCTCAGCAGTCTACACAGTATGGAGTTACAAGTGTGACCCCAACATCGAGCGTGGAGAATACTGTTAAACAGACTCTCTGTCTTCACAGGCAGGCATCTGCATTTTTTGAATTTATACAAAGGTTCAGCTTATATAATTTGAATTTCTGATTGGCCTGCATTCTCATGGGGGTGGGGCTCTGTTCAAATCCCAGATATAGATTCAGAGATCCAATTCCAGCCTTTTCCTCCTGGTGTGTGTGTTTGTGGAGAGAGAAAGACAGAGAGAGAAAGAGAGAGAGAGAGAGAGAGAGAGAGAGAGAGAGAGAGAGAGAAAGAAGAAGAAGAGGAGGAAGAGAAGGAAGAGGAGGAGGAAGAAGAAGAGGAAGAGAAGGAGGAAAGAGGAGAGTGTGCATAGCCTGGGGTATTTCTGGGTATGAATCTCAGGGCCTCACACCTCACACAAACTGGGTAATGTGTTCCTGGAGTTACTCTCTGAGCTCAGGTTTATAGCCTACTTCCTCAAACTGTACTGAGGTTCCATACCTCCCTTATAATGGCTTATCAGTCTGATCTGAGGGAGAAATTTCAAACTGGCCACTTAAACTGCCCTTGCCAGAACCCAACACTTCTAAGGCTGCCTCCCCTGCCAGGACCGGTGCTGCCCATCCCTGCCCCATTTGGTCAAGGCCACACTTGCGGACTTGTGGGTGAACAGTCCCTAGTCCTTCTAGCATCTTCCCTGGCACCCACCAGCCAGGCTCTATCCCAGCTTTCCAAGGTTTTGGGAGTTGGAGATGCCATTCTTTGAAAGACCTAGAACACCTCTCTTGAAGGTGCCAGGAGCTCAGACCCCAGTAACAACAAACCCATTTAGCCCTGGGGTTGCAGCCCCTCTCCAAACATAGAGGAGTCCCAGCCACAGCTCAGGGGAGCCAGGAGTTGGGGGAGCCCAATCCCTTCCCTTGGCTGTGGGGGCAGCTGAGCCAGGGGTCAAGTTGTAGTGGAGAGGCCAGAAGAGGCGGGGATAGCCAGGACTGGGAGGGGAGACAGCAGCGTGGGCGGCTACCAGACAGAGAGGGAGAGCCCTGCAGAGAGGAAAGAGAAACTGGGAGAGGTAGGAAGAGAGAAAGTGAGGAAGAGAACTTGAAAAGGAAAGGAAACAGATGTGTCTGGTCGGGGACATAGAGGAAGAGACTGAGTATGGAGAGCGGAAGTAGAAGAGTGGAATGAAGTGGGGGAGGGGGCAAGGGAAGTGATTAGACAGCAGCAGCAAGGTAGAGAGAGGGACTGAGAGGTGACAGGCAGGGGTGGGAGGAGAGGGGCAGAGAGGGAGAGAGACAGAGACTGGGGTAGGGGGAGGTAGAGAGGGGGCAAGAGAGAGACAGACAGAGACAGAGATAGAAAGATACAGCAGGGAGACAGAGAAACAGACAGAGCGAGGAGAGAGAACTCACAAGTGAGACAGAGAAGAAAGCAAATATCAGGTGAGGAGAGCGACCAACTCTGAGAGGCAGTGTCTGAGACATAAAAAAAGAGGTGGTGACAGACCCTGTCACCAGGACACCAAAGCTGGGTAAGTCCCTGGCTGGGCTGGGAGGGACTTGCCTGGATGCCCATTCCTGGTGTCTTAGGACTTGTCCTGGAGAGTTGGGCAACGATGGTTTGGGGGTTCATGAGGGAAGACAGGATTAGGTAGTCCAGGCACCCTGAAGGAGACAGGAATTGGAATTCCTATGCATAGAGGGGGGTCACATTCCTGCCCAGTATTCAGTGGGCAAGAATAAAGGAGCCCCTATTCTATGGCCTAGCTGCAGACAGCTGCCCCCTCCCCACAGCTGCCAGAGCCGCCCACCTCTCATGGCACTGCTCTTGGTATGTGATCCCTGGCCATGGCCTCTCCCAGCCCCTCAAGTCCCCAAACAACAGTTTCTTTCTCCTCAGCCTCCCCTGACCTTCGAGCCCTGACCCAACTCTGTCCTCAGCCCCCACGAGTGGAGAGACACAGCCTTCTTTTCTTTTTTCCCCAAGCTCTCGATGGAGCAGGGCCGACCCCGGAGCAGCCTCAGCCTGGCCAGCAGTGCTTCCACCGTATCCTCTCTGAGTAGCCTGAGCACCACCAAGGTCCTTCCATGCTTCTGGATGGGATGGGGGCGGGCTTTCCGGGCTGTCCTGTCCCATTTCCTAGCTATGGGTTCTGTGCAGCACCAAGGTCCTTCCATGCTTCTGGATGGGATGGGAGAGGGGGCGCTCTCCGGGCTGTCCTGTCCCATTTCCTAGCTGTGGGTTCTGTGCCATCACTGGGACTGCAGGATCCTTAGTGATTGGGTTTGCCAGACTGGTCCCAAGTTGAGCATCAGCTGAAGCCAGGAATTTGGAGAGATTCCCAGCTCTGTCCCCACCCCTCTCGGTCTTCCTAATTCTAACCCAAAAGAACAAATAAACCCAGACTGAGAGGAGATGACTATTCTTGACTGGACTAGGGGATTTTCTTTCCAGTCTATAACCATGGAACCCACCCATTTATAACCAGACGTGGTGATTCACAACTGTAATCCAGTATGGGGAAGGCGGAGGCAGAAGGTTATCTTTGGCTACATATCAAGTTAGAGACTAGGTGAGAACCTATCTCATGCAAGATAAGAACCCAGGCTAGATCTAGCTGTGGGGACACACACCTTTAATCTCAGAGCAGAGGCAGGCCGACCTTGGAAGATTTGAGGCCAGCCTTGTATACTTAGGAGTTCTAGGACAGCTAGAGCTACATAGACCCTCTTGAAAAACAAAAGCAAGCAAACTAGGTTGCATATAGCCGTGCATACCTCACATTCCAACATTCAAGTGGAGGAGGGGGAGGATCAGAAATTCAAGGTCAACCTTGGCTACATAGTGATTTGAGGATAGCCTGGGCTATATACATATCACCTAGCACAAAATTTGCCTTATTCCCTTAAGTCCAGAGACCAGACAGATTTGTTTCCAGCCTTGGGTCAGCCTACTCCCAAGGAGGGGTGATCCAAGGCATCTTGTACATGGGGTTCGTGCAGTGTCCCCAAAGGTGACCCCTCTGAGGGAAGGGTGAGGAAGCCCCCTCTCCCTATCCCAGGCATCAAAGGCATCCTTCTACCTTGGCTTCCGTCTGGAGACATCTTCTGTGGGGCACCTCCTGGTGTGGACTGCAGAGGGTCTCTGGCAGGTCTGACTATAGGAGCAAAGAGCCTGTTCTTGCCAGGGACACTGCTCCAGGGTCTCAAGAAGCCCATGCTGTACTTGAACTATGTAGCCCAAAATGACCTAAAACCTTGGTGCTGTGTTTTGAGACAGGGTCTCACTGTATCCCAGACTGTCTGGGAACTCTCTCTGTCGCCCAGCATAGAACTCAGAGGCCTGCCTCTGCCACCCAGGTGCTGGGTTTAAAGGTGTATGCCACCACTCACAACAGCTTTGAACTTCTTTCTAATTCTGCCTCTACCTCCAAAATGATGGGATTACAGGAATAGTGTCAACCCTTGGTTTCTGCAGTGCTAGGATTTGAACGCATGCTTCCTGTGTTGCGGAAGCAATCCCTTGTTACTTTCTGGTTTGTTTGCTTGGTTTGAGACACAACACAGTCTCCAATAGCACTGACGGTCCTGGCACTCACTGTGTCCTAGGATGACCTTGAGACCCTGATCCTCCTGTATCTCCCAAGTGCTGGTTTTACACGCATGTACCACTCTCCTCAGCCTCCTTGCCTGCCTTCTGAGAGAAATCCCCTTGGGAGCCAGTCCCAGGAGAAGCCCTCACTCATTTCTGTTCCTTCTGCACCTCAGAAGCCTACACGTGCTGTACACAAGGTCCATGCCTTTGGGAAAAGGAACAATGCGCTTCGGCGAGACCCCAACCTGCCCGTGCACATCCGTGGCTGGCTGAATAAGCAGGTAAGGTTGGAGGGAGGCCTGTGGTCCCTGCTACTGAGTTTCCTTTCACATCCCTGATGGATATATTCAGCCCTACTCCCCACCTGTTTCTCTTTCCTCCATTTATGAACAGTTCATTCCCTGTGTTTTGAAGGTTTCATAGTCCTGGCGTCAGGACACAGGTTGTATTATATTAGTGAGGGTTCTCTAGTCACAGAATTTATGGATAGTCTCTACATAGTAAGGGAACTTGTTGATAACTTACAGTCTGTAGTCCAACTCCCCAACAATGGTCAGCAGCAGCTGTGAATGGAAGTCCAGGGATCTAGCAGTTACTCAGTCCCAGGAGGCAAGCAGGCGAAGAAGAGCAGGTCGACCTTCTTCCAATGTCCTTATCTAGGTCTCCAGCAGAAGGTATGGCCCAGATTAAAGATGTGGCACATGCCTTTAATCCCAGCATTTGGGAGGCAGAGGCAGCCAGATTTTTGAGTTCGAGGCCAGCCTGGTCTAAAGAGTGAGTTCCAGGACAGCCAGGGCTACACAGAGAAACCCTGTCTCGGAAAAAAAAAAAAAAAATCTTGTATCTCCCAGCCTCAAGATCAGGATCGCAGGTGAGCCTTATTCTGGATTGTAGTTTGTTCCAGATATAGTCAACCTGACAACCAGGAATAGCCACTACACAAGTTATACAACATAAACAAGTACCTAAGCCATATTTAAGATCATTAAAGTTAAATGCAGATCATGGTGGCACATGCCTTTAATCCCACCACTTCTGAGGCAGAGGCAGGCAGATCTCTGTGAGGTAAGCATGATCTACAATAGTAAGTTCTAGGACACCAGGGCAACACAGAGAGACCCTGTTTCAAAATAATAAACCAAATCAAAAGAAAATTAGATGATGATCAGGATGGGGCTGGAATTGTGTGATAGATGGGTAAATAAACAAATAGGTGGGCCTCCAATCTCAGTGCTAAGGAGGTAGAGGCATGAGGCTCTTCCAGGCCAGCCTCAGCTACAGAGGAAATTCAAAGCCAGCCTGGGCTACTTAAGACCTTGTAGCAAAACAAGCAAAACCCACACCACTTTGAATAGGCTGTTGGAAGTCTGTGGAGAAGAAACACATGAGAGGAACCTCCTACACCTCAGGCTTTGAACATTTGTGCCAAGTCCCTGTTTATGAAACCTCTGCGGTGCATCCTTGCAACCAGGCCTTCCAGAAACTCCTCATACTCCAATGGGCAGAGATGGCAGGTCTTGAGGCTAAAGAAGGCATGAAGTTTTCTAAGGCATCGTTTAAAAGTGGCCAAAAGTGGCGGATAGTGGTCCAGCACTAAGGAAACAGAGGCAAGTGGATCTCTGCTTTGAGGCCAGCCTGGTCTATAGAGTGAGTTCCAGGCCAGGTAGGACTACACAGAGAAACCCTGACTCCAGGGTGGGGCGGGGCGGGGGCAAGTAGCCAGATAATCTGACTCCCAGAACAGCGCAGAGCTTTCAGCTACCCATAGGAGTCCACCACATCAACACAGATTATTGGCCACCCCAGTCACAGCACCCTTGGGTCTCTGCCTCCATCTCTTTCTTCTGCCTCCCCTTTCAGTGCTTGCCTCTCTCTGGATCTCTGCCCCCACCTCTCTTTCCTCAGGTTTCTCAGGGCCTTTATCCTTCTGTTTCTTTCTCTTTTTCTCCCCCTCCACCTTCCAGTCTCTATCCCTCTGTACCCCTGGTTCATTTGCTCCATCTGGTTTCTTCTGTACCCTCTATTCAGCCTCGTTCTTATCTCTCTCCCTAGGATAGCTCAGGCCTCCGGCTGTGGAAGCGCCGTTGGTTCGTCCTTTCAGGCCATTGCCTTTTCTACTACAAGGGTCAGTATCCTGGCTGGTACTTCTCCACCAGTTTCCTCCCTGGGGCGTCTGGGTACCATGACCCCTTCCTGACCTTTGACCTAACTCCTATCTGCAGACAGCAGAGAAGAGAGTGTCCTGGGCAGTGTATTGTTACCCAGCTACAGTGTCAGGCCAGATGGGCCAGGAGCTCCACGTGGCCGGCGATTCACCTTCACAGTGAGTATGTTTGTGGATTCTAGTTAGGTAGTAGGTGGGAACTTGATGTGACCACTCATTGGGGCTTCCACATTTGGAAATAAGAAGTTTGACCATGCTTCCTTTGAGTTCTGGTCCCAACCTCTGTCCCTTGCAGGCGGAGCATCCAGGCATGAGGACCTATGTCCTTGCAGCTGATACATTGGAGGACCTGAGAGGTTGGCTTCGAGCACTGGGAAGGGCCTCTCGTGCAGAGGGGGAAGAATGGTGAGTGCAAGCTGGGTATGCGCCATAAGCTCCTCCCTTTGTAGGATGGTCATTACTCTCTAGCTCCTAAGGTAGATCCTACCCTCAAAGGCCCGTCCCCCAAGGAACTTCCTCCAATAGCAAAAAGGGGTTCTCTTAACCACTGAGCCATCTCTCCAGCCCCAAAAGGAGTTCTCTTTTAAGATCTGCCTATCTTCTTGTCCAGTGCAGACTCCCAAGGGATCTTTCAGTATCCCACAGACATGCTCATATGTGCCTGGTGCTCTCAGAGGCCAAAAGAGGGGGCCAGGTCCCCTCGGATTGTAACTACAGTTGTTGTCTTGAGAGTACTAGGGATTAAGGCAGATCTTCTGGAAGAGCAGTAAGTGCTCTTAATCTGAGCCCTCTCTCCAGCTACAAGGGTCAGACCACATTTAAAACTGCTGGATGGGCGGTGGTGGCCCCCCTTTAATCCCAGCACTTGGGAGGCAGAGGCAGGCGGATTTCTGAGTTCGAGGCCAGCCTGGTCTACAGAGTGAGTTCCAGGACAGCCAGGGCTACACAGAGAAACCCTGTCTCAAAAACAAAACAAAACAAAACAAAAAACAAAAAACAAAAAAAACCCCAAAAAACAAAAAACTGCTGGCAAATTTTTTATTTATTTATTTTTACCTTTTGTTTTTTTGAGAAGGGAATCTATGTAGCCCTGGCTGTTCTGGAACTTGCGATATAGACCAGGTTGGCCTCAAAGTTCCAGAGATCTGCCTGCCTCTGAATTAAAGGTGGGCATGTACAACTACACTGTGTTTTGTTTGTTTTAGGTTGCTTTTTTTTTCCCCTTAAAGTCTCACATCACTCAGACCAGCCTAGAACTGGCTGTGTAGTTGATGACCTTGAACTTTTTTTTTTAAGATTTATTTATTTATCTTATGTATATGAGTACACACTGTAGCTGTACAGATAGGAACCCCAGTTGGCCCGCTTGCTCAGGCCCAAAGGTTTATTTATTATTATACATAAGCACACTGTAGCTGTCTTCAGACAGCACCAGAAGAGGGTGTCAGATCTCATCACAGGTGGTTGTGAGCCACCATCTGTAATGATTTGAACTCACGACCTTCAGAAGAGCAGTCAGTGCTCTTACCCACTGAGCCACCGCCAACCTTGAACTTTCCAAGTGTAGCGATTCCAGGTGTGGGCACCACACCCAGTGGTGTGTGGACTTGCCCACAGGACTTCTATACCTCTAGGCAGGCATTCTGTGAGTTTGTGTTTGGTCATATGCCCATGTGTGTGTATGTACACGAGTTTGGGTGCTGGTGGATGCAGGAGATATTGGATCTCGCTAGAACTAACGAAGTTACAGGTGATTGTGAGCTGCCCGGCGTAGGTGCGAAGAGGAGAACCTGGGTCCTCTAAAGAGCAGCAGCACACTTTTTTTTTTAAAGATTTATTTATTTATTTATTATTTATTTAATGTATATGAGTACACTGTAGCTGTCTTCGGACACACCAGAAGAAGGCGTCAGATCCCATTACAGATGGTTGTGAGCCACCATGTGGTTGCTGGGAATTGAACCCAGGACCTCTGGAAGAGCACAGTGCTCTTAACCACAGCCCAGCAGCAAGCACTCTTAACTGCTGAGCTGTCTCTCCAGTGCTTGTTTATTTACTGGGGGTTGAAGGCAGGGTTTTATTTAAGCCAGCTGTTTAGCAATAAGCTACCTCCCCAGCCCTACTTTTAAAATGAGAGAGAATGGGGGAGTGCTCGCGCGCACGGGGTGGGGAGGGGCGGTGTGCGAATGCATGTGAGTGTGCAAGTGCATATGCCTGGTAAAACCCAGAGCTGGGCGTCAGGCAAATTTCTCTACTGCTGTCCATCCTATTACCACGAGATGAGATCTCTCCTTGAGCTGGAAGCTTGCTGTAGAAGTCTCAGATCCCCAGTTTTCTATGGTATAGGCCCACATGCTTAGTTGTTTGGTTGGTGAATTTCTGTTTTTTGAAACAGGTTTTCACTATATAACCAGATTGGCCTGGAACTCAGGTCCACCTGTTTCTGCCTCCCTAGGGCTGGGATTTAAAGTGTGTGCCACCTTGCCCTGATTGATTGCTGTTTGGGGGACAAGGTTTCCACTTGTACTCATCCACGATGGCCTTGAGTTTAGGCCCTTCCTGTTGTGGGCCAACTTTTTTTAAAGATTTATTTATTTAATGCATATCAAGTGCTCTATCTCCATGTACACCTGCATGCCAGAAGAGGGCATCAGATCCCTTTCCCATGTAGTTGCTGGGAATTGAACTCAGGACCTCTGGAAGAGCAGCCAGCCAGTGCTCTTAACCTCTGAGCCATCTTCTCCAGCTCCTGTGAGCAAAATTATTTTTAAAAATGTGTTCACATCAGATCTTGGGAGACTAATGCTGGGTAATCACTAAGAACTCAAGGACAGCCTGGGCTACAGAAATGCTGTCTCAACAATCAAACCAACCAACCCCAAAACAACAACAAAACCCAAAACCAATCAAACAAACAACTCAACATCAACATCACCTCTCCAGTTTTCCCCCAAATGTCAGACTGTCTCAGGCACTTTCCCATCCTGTCCCAGTTCCTAGACCTCAAGGCACTGGGTCCTGTGCCAGTAGACCCAGTGTCCTGTTAGGAGCAAGAATGAGGAACATATCCCTCTTCGTGTCCATTTGCTAGCGGACTCCCAAAGTCACCTGCACGTCCGAGGCCTGGGGAAGGTCCTGGGGGTCCCGGAGGACCCCCAGAGGTGAGCAGAAAGGAAGAGGGGCGCATCTCAGAATCACCAGAGGTAGATTGGCTCTCCAGAGGTCTTGGCAGACATGAAGTGCACACTCCCAACTCCACAGCTGACCTGCAGCCTGACACCTGGAGTCGGAGAACCAGGAGCCCAGAGTAAGGAGGAACCCTTTGGGAACATTGTCTAATGGTAGGGCAGAGGAAGGACTGGTTGGACCAGTGAGGGTCAGTTGGAGGTCTCAGGAGAGAGGGAGCTAGCTGGAGGTGTGGCTTAAGGGAAGGATGGGGCCCCAAGAAGCCTGGGTAGAGGCTTGGTCCTTTGCTGGTAAATGGATGCATATATGCCCAAAAGGAACTCATCCACTCTGCCTAGCAGAGATGGGCAGCGAGACTCAGAGAAGCCACACATCCTTGTTGGGTAGTGAGGTGAACTGGGAGCAGGGACTTAGACTAACTCAGTTCCCTGATTCTCTCCTTTCCACAGGCTGTTCTCACCCCTCTCCAGGCCTCCTTCTCCTCTGAGCCTTCCCCGTCCTCGATCTGCCCCAGCCCGGCGACCCCCTGTCTCAGCAGGAGACATTACATTTCCTGCCCGACCACATACTCCCTTGAGTCGCATCGATGTCCGACCTCCTCTGGATTGGGGACCCCAAAAACAGACCCTCTCCCGACTTTCTATTCCACGCCGAGGACCTTCCTCTGAAGCTGGCGGAGAACGGCCACCCAGGAGTCCCCGGCCCAGGACACCAGAGCATAGAACACAGGTGGGCAGAGGGAACATACTACATTTCCCATTAGGCTTCAACCTTACCAGGCCAGTGGTTGAGTCATGCTTCCCAGGAATTATGGGGATTATAGTTCACAATGCAACTGGTCGTCTCTGCCTCCTCCTTCCCCATCCCCCCTCCAATATCAAAGGCTAGTGAGTCCATGTCCCATCAGGTCTCAGGATTGTTTTTGGTGCCATTGCTCCTGTGTATTGTGAGTATTGTAGTTCAGAATAATCTCCTTCAAACTGTGAGGCCAAAGCATAGTTTGGTTTCCAGTTATTGTTTCAAGATAGCCAGCTCCTGATAATCTCTCTAAGAATCACGGGTTCATAGCCCAGAATATCAGTAGCTAACTTCCAACAGCCCCTAGTGGTTTTGCCATGCTAGTCCATTTATTAATAGTCTATGTGTGTATGTGCTCCAGACTGGCTGTTCTAGGCAAGTACCAACGACCTACTCCACAGTCCTCTTTTTAGCTTCTTATTTTGAGATAGAGTCTCTCTAAGTTGTCCAGGTAGGCCTTAAACTCACTCTATAACCCAGGCCTCCACAGTAGCTCAGATGATGGCCAGGGCCAGTAGGCTTAACCAGATGTTTCTACACATTTCTATTTCAGTCTACCCAGGCCTCCTCTGCTTCGTCCACCTATCTCCAGCTGCCCCCAAGACCCCCTGGGACCCAGGCCTCTATGATTTTGCTGGTAGGGCTCCTGCAGAACCAGGAATCCACTAGAATCCATCTCTTGCTTGATCTCCTCACCCCTGCCTCCCCCAGGATAGTTGTTTCCTGGTCAAAGAGCATTGATATGACCACTTAGGATCCCTGGGTAGGTGTTCTTATTATTTTCCCATGGCTGATGGAACAAGATATTGAGTAAAAAAATGAGGACATGACCACTCCTAGGTATAGCAGAGAAGGTTTATTACTGTAGACACAAGGGAGAGCACAGCCAGAGGCATCTGGAAGAGTCCAGAATGAACCAGGCCAGCAGACTGAATGGAGGCCATGGGGGAGGGAAAGGGGTGGGTGGGGAGGGAGGGATTAAGGGAGAGAAGGAGAGAGGAGAGGTAAGGAGATGTGAGGAGAGGAGAGGAAAAAAAGAGAGGGAACAAAGAGAGGGGCTGAGGACTGAGAGACCAAGAGATCTTGTAGCCAAAATAGCTGAGGTTATATAGAAATCAGAGAAGCTGGGGGAAGGAAAGTGAAGCTTGGGGGCTGGATGGGTTCAGGTTAGGGAACTGGGTGAGAAAACTGCTGAGTCTGGCAGCTGTTGCCCACTTTGCTATGTTAAATAGACATATTTAAATATTTTATTATGGCGGGCAGTAGTGGTGCATGCCTTTAATTCTAGCACTTGGGAGGCAGAGACAGGCGGATTTCTGAGTTCAAGGCCAGCCTGGTCTACAGAGTGAGTTCCAGGACAGCCAGGGCTACACAGAGAAACCCTGTCTGGAAAAACCAAAATAAATAAATAAATAAATATTTTATTGCATGTATATTAGTATAACTTCTGCATGCCTAGTGTTCAAGGAAATCCGAAGAGGCATTGATCCCCTGGATCTGGAGTTACAGGTGATTGTATGCTACTGTGTAGGATACACAGTATCCTCAGAAAGAGCAATAGGTGCTTTTTCCCCCAAAATTTATTTTATGTACACTAGTGTTTTGCCTTTGTGTATGTCTGTGTGAGGGCATTGGGTCCCCTAGAACTGGTATTACAGATAACTATGATCCACCACATGGGTGCTGGGAATTGAGTCCAGGTCCTCTGAAAGAACAGCCAGTGCTTTCATTTTTAATTTTTTTTATTTTTTTGGTTTTTCCAGACAGGGTTTCTCTGTATAACCCTGGCTGTCCTGGAACTCACTCTGTAGACCAGGCTGGCCTCAAACTCAGAAATTTGCCTGCCTCTGCCCCCCAAGTGCTGGGATTAAAGGAGCGCGTCACCACTGTCCTGTCAGTCGGTGCTTTTAATGGCTCAGCCATCTCTCCAGCCCAGACCTGAAGTTCTGATCCCCCTATGTTGATCTTCCAAGTGCTAGAATAGAAAGTGTGTGCCTCTGTGCCCAGCTTGCCAGTTTTCAATGTGTTAAATATGCAGGCTGTTCAGACACCGTTGGTCCCCTCAACTGTACTTTCTATGGCTATTTGAGTAGTGAGCCTACTGGAATCTATCTGAAGCTAAGATTCCTGTTGTCCAGTCCAGAGGCTTCTAAGACTTGGAAGGATGACAATCAGGAGATGGTTATCTGTTACTGTGTCTATCCATGGACAGAGGGTTTGGCTCAGCAATGACAGTGTGAACCTGCCAGTCACCTTTGACCCTGGAATTTTCTCCTCTTTAGCCAGGACCCCCTGTGGACTCGACTTTGCATCAGAGCTTGGAGACAGATGTAAGTTCTCCCAGATCCAAACCCTGTTGAATTCTCAGAGTTGAAAGGGTTCTAGATCAGCAGTTCTCAACCTACTGGTCTCGAGCCCTTTGAGGTGGCATATCAGATATTTACATTATGACTCGTAACAGTAGCAAAATTACAGTTATGACATAGCAACAAAATAACTTTATAGTTGAGAGACACCACAACATGAGGAACTGTGTTAAAGGGTCCCAGCATTAGGAAGGTTGAGAACCACTGGTCTTGATGGAACTGAGGCAGGAAAGCCGGGTGAGACCGAGAAACACTTCTCTACTTCCCCCTCAGACTTTGTTGACTAAGCTGTGTGGGCAGGACCGGCTCCTGAGGCAGCTACAAGAGGATCTGGACAAGAGGCAGGAGGAAAAGGTGCAGAAGGGAGTGACTCAGCTGTTCACGCCCTTGATCCATCCCTCCCCAGGCACCAGAGTCAAGATGCTTCCCTGTGGAGGGTTTGGGGGGCACATTTGCCCTCTTGGCTTCAGAAGTCTAATCGCTGTGGTTTGTGCAGGAGCAGCTAGAGGCAGCCTTGGAGCTGACCCGGCAGCAGCTGGGCCAAGCTACCAGGGAGGCTGCAGCTTCTGGGAAGGCTTGGGGTCGACAACGCCTCCTGCAGGACCGGCTGGTGAATGTGAGGGCTGCTCTGTGTCACCTGGCTCAGGTGAGCATCTGAGAAGAGACTCTCAGGCTTGTGCAGGTCACTGTGGAGATTCTTCAGGCTTGTAGGTCATTCTCGAAACCTCGGCGCACTCACAAAACCCACTCATAACTCTAAATCTATGATCTTTTAAAAATGTGTTCTTATTACATGTGTGTATGTGTGTGCACATGTATGTATCCCATGGCACCCATGTGAGGGCCAGAGGACAACGTGAAGGAGTCAGTCTCTTCTATTCTGTTGGTCCTAGGGACCAAGCTTAGATCATCAGACTTGGCAGCAAGTCCCTTTAACAATTGAGCTATTTTACTGGTTCCTTAAAATCATAATCTTGATTATTATAGAGGCTAAGGGGCTAAGAGCCCAGCTGTAACAAAACTTAATTTAGTAGCTTAGGGATGGTGACTATCATCACCATCTCGTCATCATCGGTTTTTGTTTTTGTTTTTTGGGTTTTTTTTGGGTTATTTTTGTTTTTTTGAGACAGTGTCTCTGTGTAGCCTCAGTTGTCCTGGAGCTCACCATTTGGATCAAACTGGTCTCAAACTCATAGAGATCCACCTGCCTCTGCTTCCCCAGTGCTGGGATTAAAGGCTTGGGCTACCACACCTGGCCTAGAGGATGATTTTTAAAATGTGTTTTCTGTTATATGTACATGTGTATGCATGTGGATGTATATGTGCACATACATGGACACACACATATATGTAGATCCAGGCCTTGACTCACAAGGTGATCTGTGCTGCAGGATATATTAAAAATGAGCTGGTACATTCCCTCTCTAGTGCTTGCACTGGTGGGCCACAACACTATGCCCCTACAGGGTGGGGTCCTGCCAGCTCTGTCCCACATTCCAGTAATCAAATTGAACCACCAAACTCGCAGTTAGATACCACAATACCCAGTAACTCAGTAAAATCAAAACTCTTAAAGCTTATAGTTAACCAATCAGATTTTTATATCAATAAAATCATAATTTACAAGATGCCAATACAATAATTTCAGAGCCAATTGACAATGATAAAAGCTTTATCCTAATTATTCTAACCTTATGATATCATAACTACTTGTGGCTGGTTCAAACCATGCTGGTTCATTTTTTTCATTCTCCATTCTCCCTCTCTTCTCCCTTGAGATGCTGTCTCTGCAACTCTTAGCTCCACCTCCCTTTTCCCTGTCCAATCACAGGTCTCTTCTTCACTAATGTAATTGGACAAGGAAAATCTTAGGACAGATCTGATTTGATTTTACCTTACATTTTTAGTAGTCTGACTATATGTTCCCAGCTGGCCTGGAACTCAAATTCTACCTGCTTCTGTCTTCCTTGTGCTGGGATTAGAGGTGTGGACCATCATGCTCTGCCAAGTGAAACCCAGGTGATCATTTATTGCCATCATGATCACGTATTCTATTGGCTTCATGACATCTCAGCAGGTCAGAGCATTTGTCCCCAAGCCTTAGGACCTGATTCTCAGACCCACATGGTAGATAAAGAAAAACAACTACAGCTGAAGAGATGGTTCAGAGGTTAAGAACATTGAGTGCTCTTCTGAAGGTCATGAGTTCAATTCCCAGCAACCACATGGTGGCTCATGACCACCTATAATGATATCTGGTGCCATTTTCTGGTGTGTAGACATACACACAGGCAGACTGCTATATACATAAGAAATAAATACATCTTTAAAAAAAAGAAACAACACTGGGTGGTGGTGGCAGCGGCGCACGCCTTTAATCCCAGCACTTGGGAGGCAGAGGCAGGCAGATTTCTGAGTTCGAGGCCAGCCTGCTCTACAGAATGAGTTCCAGGACAGCCAAGGCTACACAGAGAAACCCTGTCTCAAAAAAACAAAAAAACAAAAAAACAAAAAACAAAAAACAACAAAAAAAAAAAAAGAAAAAAATTGTGTTTTAGCACGTGCCAGAGTGCTGGTGGAGGTCAGAGGACCACTTATAGGCATTGGTGCCCTCCTTCCATGTGGGCTCTGGGAATGGAGTGCAGGTCTTCAGGCTTGCTGCTAAGCACCTTTTCCTGCTAAGCCTTTTCATAGTTCTCCTTAGGTAATTTCCACTGGCTTTGAGTATGCTTTCCCTCAAGGTTACTTTGTGACCTCACAGAAGTTCTCTAGATGAGAAAAATAACATTGGAAGAGGCAGAGGCAGAGGCAGAGGCAGATCTCTATGAGTTGGACCTCAGCCTGCTTAGTCTACATAGTGAGTCCCAGGACAGCTAGACCTACATACTGTGACCCTATCTCACAAAACAAAATAACACAAGAAAAAAAAAAAAGAGAAGAAAAAAGAAAATTTGTATCGAAGAGATAACTCAGTACTTGTTGCTCTTCCAAAGAACTTAGGTTCAATTTCCAGCACCCACATGTTGGCTCATAGCCATCCATAACTTCAGTTCCAGGGGACCTGATACCCTCTACTGGCCTCCATGTACACCAGGCATGCACAATGATACACACGCATATATACAGGCAAAACTTACATATAAAACAAATCAAAGACATTTAAAAGGAAAAAGAAAAATCATACTTATTTCATATGATCCTTGTGAGGATCATGTTAAAACAGAAATTAATAAATAGATACTTAAAAAGTAATCCATGGCTTTAAGGACCAGTCCATGTCCACAGGATCACATGTGGCATACGGACTGGGGTTCTCAGTCCATGTCCACAGGATCACATGTAGCATACGGACTGGGATTCTCAGTAGTTTGCACAAAGAAGATCATAGGAGTGGATGCCTGTCTGGACTGAGACTATCTGGAGGAACCCTCCCTTTCTCTCAGCTGCTACAAGATCTGGGAGTTCGAGAGACTAATCTTGTATCTCCATCTTCTCTGGGACTTTAGGAGCGAGAGCGGGTTTGGGACACGTACAGCGGCCTGGAGCAGGACCTCAGCACCTTAAGAGAGACACTTGAGTACCTGCTGCACCTCGGGTCTCCCCAGGTACACGCTTACCCTTGTTATCCCTGCCCACAGCACTAGAACCATAGACTCTAAGCTTCACCTGGGAGCTATAGACATTCCCCTGGGAGCTGTGGACACTCCAGCACTGCCCCAGGAGCCAGAGTCCCACCTACTGGATTAGTGATTTTCTTCTTCTTCTTCTTCTTTTTGTTTTTTTTTTTGTTTTTTTTTTTTTGTTTGTTGTTGTTGTTTTTGTTTTTCGAGACGGTTTCTCTGTGTAGTCCTGGCTGTCCTGGACTCACTCTGTAGACCAGGCTGGCCTCAATCTCAGAAATCCACCTGCCTCTGCCTCCCAAGTGCTGGAATTAAAGGCGTGTGCCACCACTGCCCAGCTCATATTTTTTTAACTTAAAAATTTTTGTGAGGCCAGGTATGATGGCATATGCCATACATACACATGAATAAAAAAATATAATAATTAATCATTTTAAAATTTGGGACTGGAGAGATGTCTCAGTAGGTAAAGGCGGGCTGGCTCAGAGGTTAAGAGCACAGACTGCTCTTCTAGAGGTCCTGAGTTCAATTCCCAGCAACCACATGGTGGCTCACAACCACCTGTAGTGGGATCCGATGCCCTCTTCTAGTGTGTGTCTGAAGACAGCTGCAGTGTACTCACATAAATAAAAAATAAATACATCTTTTTTTTTGGTTTTTCGAAATAAATACATCTTTAAAAAGTAGGTAAAGACGCTTGTTGCCAAACCTGATGGCCTAAATTCAATCCTTGGGACCCATATGATGGAAATCCCCAAAATATTCTGACCTCCATTCATGCACGCAGACACACAGACACACACACACATATTCTCAAGTAGAGATAAACACACACACACACACACACACACACATAATTAAAAACTTGGAAGGTGGCCAGGCAGTTTTGGCACATACACTTGGGAGGTATCATTTGAGACCTGATTGGGCTACACAGAGAAATCCTGTCTCAAAGAACAACAGCAAAACTCAACAGTAACCTCCTAAACACTTTGAAGGTATTTTCTGTGCAAATTGACATTAGGGCGCTAGGTCGTTACAAGGAATTTAAGGCCAGAGACAGCCAAGACAGCCTCAAGCTGGTTGGATTTGATGGCTTTCTGGCTTGAGGCCATCTGCTGTTTCCATCCTGTATTTTCTTTCTAACCTTGAACAAATCCCTTTCCTTTGCCCAGGACCGTGCCTCTGCTCAGCAGCAGCTGTGGATGGTAGAGGACACACTGGCAGGTCTGGGTGGCCCCCAGAAACAGCCCCCACATACTGAGCCCAAGTCTCCATCCCCTGCACCCCAAGGAGAGGAGTCCTCAGAGCGGGAGGTGAGATTTCCAGCTCCTCTGTCACCTGTCCTAACATTGCTCCCAGGCAACAGTGCCAGGCTGGGTTTTCCCATAACAATGAATAAAATCTAGCCCACGCCTTTAATCCCAGCACTTGGGAGGCAGAGGCAGGTGGATTTCTGAGTTTGAGGCCAGCCTGGTCTGCAGAGTGAGTTCCAGGACAGCCAGGGCTACACAGAGAAACCCTGTCTCAAACAAACAAACAAACAAACAAACAAAAAAACCCAAAAAAGAATGTAATCTACACAGTCCCCCACCATCACAGTGTGTGTGTGTGTGTGTGTGTGTGTGTGTGTGTGTGTGTTTTCGAGAGAGAGTACTGATGTTACAATGTCTCAGGGATAATTTGTGGGAATCAGGTTTTTCCTTCAGCTGTGTAGACCCTGGGATAGAACTTAAGTCGTCAGACTTGGTGACAAGCACCCCTATCTGCAGAGATATCTCACCAGCCCCTTATTTAGTAAATGTATTGTTCTTTATTGTTCCACCTGTCACCTAACTTTCCCATCCACCTCAGGCAGAATGGGCACCAACAGCAAAGACAACCTCAAGTCAGCTTTGGCAGAGGCTGAGTTTCTGGGGGCTAATTACAGGAACATGCCTGTATGACCCTAAGGCAGCTGCCTCAGTAGGAAGCCACCGTATCAGCCAGGTCCACAGCAAAGCATGGTGCCCGCTGTGCTCATGGGAAAAATCTCACAGAGTGTCAGTGTTCAAAAACTGCTTTAACCACCTTACATAGCAAAGATTGAATACTTCTGAAGTTAAGCAACGTGTTTAAGTTGAGAGGTTAAGAGATGTTAAGCAACTTGTTCAAAGTCACAGAGCTACTAAGTGGCTGGTTTGAAGCCAGCCTATCTGGCTCTGAGTTTGTAATCTTCTCCAAGCTGTGCCTCAGTTAATGACAGAATTTGATCCCCACTCCACCCTTCCAGAGCCTTTCAGAGTCACTGGAGCTCAGCTCCCCTCAGTCTCCTGAGGTGGACTGGGGTCGACCCCTAGGCGGTGACAGAGCCCTCAGCAGCCCTCAGTCAGGTGAGCACCCTGGTAGGGTGGGACTCTCTTTGTGTTCTTGTTCTGACAAAGTCCCCATCTGTCCTTCAAGGTGTTGGGTCTCCAAAGGTTTCCCGGGCATCCAGCCCTGAATGTCGTCAACCCTCATCCCCGCCACTGAGAACTAAGGTAGACCACCTCTGAGACACCTTACTGCTGCCTTGTAACTCAGTATTCTGATCACCTCTGACCTCCCTACACTAGGAGGGGCCATTTCAAAGGCCATGCCAGAGCAGACAGGATTTTATCTCAAATACTAGAAGCAGTTATATGAAGAAGCTGTGTGATTTCATGTAGTTACTAAACTCCTCTGAGCCTCCGTGTTCCTCATCTGTGTAATGGCACTAATACGCTTGCTTACCACAGTGGCATGAGATTTAAAATACAACAGTTAGGGGCATGGCTTAGTGGTAGAGTCCTGCTTAGAATTCCCCAGTGAGGGGCTGGGGTGTGGCTCAGCAGAGAAGTCTCTGCCCAGCACAGGACTTGTTGGGTTCATTCAGCAGCACTTATCCAGATAAAAGAGCTAGTGTTTTCACTCAATATCAAGTTATTGGGAGAAGCTGGCATGCCCAGGAATTATGATCCTTCCTTCTCCATCAGGCAGGATGGACAGGTGATGGAAGGAGACCAGAGATTGGGGTAGGAATCTGGCCTTTGTCCTTAGCTGCTGGGTTGCTTAGTGTTCAGGCCCAGGGAGGAGATGCAACAGCCTCTGGTGTGTGTGTGGGGTGAATCCCCTCTGTGACAAAGGCTCTGTAAAGTGCCAGGCTGTTGAGGGTAAGTTCCTGGGGTAGAAAAAAACCTGAGGAAGTCCAAGATTAGATTTTTGTCTGTCTCTCCCCAGGCCCCACAGGTGCGACCTCGAATGAGTGCCCAGGAGCAGCTGGAGCGCATGCGTAGAAACCAAGCATGTGGGCTCCCTCTTTCTCGCTCTACCTCCCCGAGGCTCCTGACCCTGGGGAGGACACTGTCCCCAGCTCCACGCCAGCCTGACATGGAGCAGAGGGTGAGGAGGTCTTGGCTTGGGGACACGGAGGGAGGAGATCCTCTGCTTCTAGATTGAATCTCAAGTTCTTTCTTTCTTTTTACCTTTTTTTTTTTTTTTTTTTAATTTTCTGAGTCAGGGTCTCATGTATCCAGGCTAGCCTTGAACTAGCTACCTAGCCAAGGCTAGCCTGGGACTCTGGATCCTCCTGAGGGATTGTGCCACGATTACGAGCATGTCACCCACCATGTCTGGTTTAAACAGTGTTACGGGTGGGGCCTAGAGCTTTGCGCATGCCTGGCAAGTGCTCTCTTCAGCCACAGCCACAGTCCTTGCCGTCTTTCTAAAATGGGAATGTGTCCCACTTCCTTGTCGCAAACTAAGTAATCCCACCCTGTTCCTCCTGCAGTTAGGGTACAGAATTAGGCATGGAGGTGTTGTATGAGGAACTTTTCCTATGGAGATACAGCATACAGCTCCCTATCCCCAGAAAGAGAAGCCATTACAGACTACAGCAACGATTGCTCCCAAGTCGACCTTGGCGAACCAATGAGGTTTTTTTGGGGGGTGGGGTGGGGGGAAGTGTCATTAACAGGGCTCTGTGTGAAGGGTTACTTCCAGGGGTAACCCAAAAGCAGCTGCATCACCAAGAAGCCCTTCCCGAAGTGAGTGACAGCTCACGGAAGCTGCCGCAGTGGTGGCGTGGTTCCGTGGTGGCGCTGTCTGCAGCTCAGCCTGTCTAAGAGATAGCTCTGTAGCTTGGCCGGTCAGTCAGTTCTTCCAGCTGTAACTCAGCAGGTTTCAGATGTGAGGTTTGTGCTCTGCCTCAGTCTCACCCTGAAACAGAAGGGAACAGGCATCTCCGTTTCCTGTTGGAACTCAGGCTCTCTTAGTTGCCTGGTGGCTTGAAAGAGCCATGCCTGCCTGCAGCTTTCTCTTCCACGCTCTGTTGTACATGCTATGGCAAATTAAAGCACGTGATCTGAGGGAGCGAGGGGATGGGAGAGAGACAGACTGAGTAAGTATATACCTTCTTTCCTGACCACACCCTCTTCTCCAGCTAGGCCCTGCTTCCTAATAGCAAAATTAGCTGTAAACTCTTGTTGTAATGATATCAGAGAGAGGGCTGTCTGGTCCTAAAGGAAGCTGACATAAATTATTAGGACAGAGAATTGTTCCCCTGCGCAAGCTGGGAAACCCCGTATGCCCTCCTTCCCCCACAACCCCACCCCCACAGAGAAAACTCAGGGCTAACACGTCCTCACTTCTCTCTACGTTTCCGGCAACACACCCACGAGTGCACGCCCAGGGGCTCAGTTTCTGACCATGTGTGGGCGCAATTCCAGCTCCTAGCTGGCACGTCATCGCCTAAGCTCTATAAAACCCTCTTGCTTTAGCCTAGATGTGTGATGTCACTGACCTTTACCTGTGAGATTGATGACCCCATTCCAGAGCTGCCTCCTAATAAACCTGCCTTTACCTACTTTTAATCTGGTCTAATCTGGTCTATATCTGTATAATTGAGGGAGAGAAAAAGTCTTATCAATGATTTCATCAATGAAAGCAATAAGGAAAGAGCCTCAAGGCAGTGGCTGGCATGAGGTGAAAAGGGAGGCATTGACAAATAATACCAAGTGTGGGCCTAACCACAGTGGTGCCTCAGAGGG
>NW_022196904.1:37092918-37113149 GCF_008632895.1 Mastomys coucha
AGAGGGAAGGGGGGGGGGTGGAGAGAGAGAGAGAGACAGAGACAGACACAGAGAGAGACAGAGAGAGACATAGACAGAGATACAGACACAGACACAGATACAGACAGAGGCCCTGAGAGGAATGATGGGAGCCCAGAGGAGTCCTTCAGAGGGCGCCCTCAAAGCACCTCTCAGAGTGGGTCCCCTTGAGGAATCTCAGACTTTTTTCCCATCAAAGCAAAGGTCAAAGGTCTGACATGTCATGGCTGTGGAGAGACTATGGAAAATTCCAAATTGTGCGGTGTGATTCAGTACCATGGTTATAAGCTGTCAAGACACAGCACTGACTGCTGAATCCTGACCTTCAGGGGGGCGTGGCCTAGTCAGGCCTGTCACTCACCTGTGGGTTAATACATTGGTCCGATGAAAACTCTCATAGTCCAGTCACATCTCAGCAGCACCAAAGACTGGAGACCAAACCTTGAGACATAAACCTTTGGGGAATATTTATATCCAAGTGGGAGAAGCCTTTGTAGGGAAGTAGATGACAGATTGTGGGCATGACTTTGTGAACCTGATGTTCTGCAAGGCCATTTTACTCTGAGTCCCCTAGTGTCACCATAAACACTGAGGAGATGGAGGCAGGATGATCAGGAGTTCAAGGCCATCTTCACCTATATAATGAGTCAGAAGGCAATCTAAATTTCATAAGAACCTGACTGGGGAAGGTGGAGGGATCCGGGGAGATGCTCAGTGACTGGCTTGGGAGCTACAGAATCCATATATAAAGCCTCAGCTGGCTGTGCATGTCTATGATCCCCTTGACACTAAGACAGGAAATGGAGATTGTGGATCCCTGGAAGCTCAGGGGTCAGCTAGTCTGGCCAACTTGCTGAGGTTCCCGGCTGATGAGAGATCTTATCTCAGCCAAGAGCAGAGGATCAGAGGAGGAACACCTCCTCTCGTCCTCTGACCTTCCTAGTACCTGCATGTAAGTCGGTGGGGAGAGGGGGATGGAGGAGAAGGGGAGGGGGAGGGTGTCAAAGGAGGGAGAGAAAATGGGCTTCAATGGCAAAATTCTATTCCCCCTCCATCCCTTCTTTCTTTTCCTACCCCCTTCCCTCCCCTCCTTTCCCCACCCTGCTCTCCTCTCTTCTTTCCATCTGGACACAAGTCTACCAGGATGGCCTTGAACTTGTGACCATTCTCCATGACAAGAATTGTAACCAATAATTCCTTTCCAGCCTATTGTAGGAGCTTCGAAATGGCTCAGGAGTTCTGGGTCGTGGAGTAGGTATGGATCTAGAGTGGGGAGCCACAATGGGGGAGGGTCTGGATGCAGACGGGGGTCGGGGGGAAGGGCAGTGATGTTGTTATAGCTTCCTGTGCACCAAACAAGTCCCCAAAGCTCTAGAGTTCCTTGAGTTCCTGTGGTATCTATAAAAGAGCCAAGAAGCCACGCGCCTGGCCAGAAACCACACAACTCCTGTGGCCTGTATCAGATCCAGTGGTTCCTACAGTAATGGTAACCTCATTGCTGGTCTACTGGTAACAAATGCAGACAGCCTGCACTTGAATCCTCTAGATACAAACTAGCAAGACCTGCCAGTGAGCCTCGGTGGCCTGTTTGATACCCGTGGCTTATTTTCTGTAGTCCCAGGCACTCCACAACCTGCTCACCAGTATCTGGAGGCCACCGGGATCGAGTGCTCAGCCTCTCCCAAGCTCTGGCTACCGAGGCTTCCCAGTGGCACAGGCTGATGACAGGTGAGGTGCCCAGGCTCTGGACCCCTGCGTCTGAGGGAGGAGGCCTGAAGTGTGGACGTTACACTGCTTGTTCTCTGTTTAGCCTCTCCAGGGAGAAATTCAGACATCAGGGGAGACTGTCTCCAGCCAAGCCCACAGACTCCCAGTGAAGAACTGCCCCAGGTCACCTTGTCCCCAGCTTCTCACAAGGCTACTACTGCCACCACAGGGTTCTCATGCCAAGGTAGCGGGAGAGGCCTGGCCGCATGGGAGGCCAGGTGGGACCCTGGGAAGGCCCCTCCAGCTCTGGCCCAGGAAGAGGGGGCATGGCCCCTGAGAGTCACTCTGCTGCAGTCCAGCTTTTGACTACCATCTTTGCACTTGGCACTATAAGCTGGAAGCACAACCTTGAGGCATGGGACCATTCGGGACCACCGGAGGAAAGGTTCATTCCAGCATGTATTCTAAGAGGGGCAGAGCTTCTGTGGTCAAAGATTGATTATCCAACACTGTCCAAACTTGGATTAAAACTTTGAATGATTAGTCAATAAATAGCTTTTATTCTCTCTGTGGTTGTGACATTGTGTTCTAACAAACAAGAGTCTGGGCCCAACTGGGTGGGGGTGGTGCACGCCTTTAATCCCAGCACTTGGAAGGCAGAGGCAGGCGGATTTCTGAGTTCAAGGCCAGCCTGGTCTACAGAGTGAGTTCCAGGACAGCCTGGGCTACACAGAGAAACCCCGCCTTCGGAAAAAAAAAAAAGTCAATTAGTAGTTAGATCTTAAAATTTGGCTCTGAGGGAGGAGGTTGGCGCCTGGAGCCTCAATTAAGGCAGAAGTGGCCCTTGTCTTACAAGTCAAAGGGAACAGAGCTGGAGACAGTCTGAGGGGCAGAGTTGGGGCGGGGGTCTCTGAGTCTGAAGGAGGATTTTCAGGATTGGGACCCTGGGTCTGAGAAAGAAGGGCCAGGAAGGAAAATCTTTGATTCTCCCAGGTGTGCCTTCCTGGGAACACCCCCTCCTAGGGTCAGCCTTCAGTGACCCAGCCTGTATATCTGGTTCTACCCCACTGCTTCTCTGGACTTTGGAGGTGGGAAGAGGCCCAGAGGTTGTGGGATACGGACAAGGCAGCTGGGGATGGCTTCAGTAACCCGATATTCCGGGAAGGTGGTGGTGGTGACTGGAGGCAGCCGGGGCATCGGGGCTGCGATCGTGAGAGCCTTCGGTGAGTAAGGGTCTTCCCACCTGAATTGTAGGAGAGAAAGGATGACTGACAGAGGTTCCAGAGTGGGAGAAAGAGGGTTCATTTCTTTAATGATTTATTTGTTCTTAAATGATTTGTTTATTTTTATTTTTCTCATTTTTCTCTGTGCATTGTTGTATCTGGGTGAGGTTGTCAGATCCCTTGGAACTGGAGTTACAAACAATTGTGAGCTGCCATGTGGACGATGGGAATTGAACCTGGGTCCCTTGGAAGAGCATCTAGTGCTCTTAACCACTGAGCCATTTCTCTAGTCCTTCAGTCCATTTAGATTGTTGGGTCTTTGCTGATAGGTTGGTCATTAAAAGTTCTTCTACTGGTCTAGCAGTGTTGGCACATGCCTTTAATCCCAGCACTTGGGAGGCAGAGGCAAGTGGATCTCTTGAGTTTGAGGCCAGCCTGGTCTACAGAGTGAGTTCCTGGACAACCAGGGCTACACAGAGCAACTCTTGTCTCAAAACAAACAAACAAACAAACAAAGTTCTTCCCTGGGTGGGTCCCTAGCTGCAAATGATAGCTTTGAGAGTATTATTGCTTGTAGATTTGGGATTTTTCTAGAATCCAGGATGGGGGGCCAAGCAGAGGCTTAATGAGGGAAGGTAATTTGATTCTGCTCTTGTAAGAGGACTGTCAAGAGACAGTCACAAGAGCCACCAGAGAGGCAAGTACTCTGGGTGGCCACAAGAGGACAGCAGAGGTAGTGACATGAGCCTGCAGAGCCTGTAACAGTGTTCTCTTTCTGTTGGCAGTGGACAGTGGGGCTCAAGTGGTTTTCTGTGACAAGGATGGTGAGTAAGTCAGTGTTCCACTCTCCCTTGCCTCCTCCATCAAAAGGGATCCATGCCTAGCTCTCCTCTCTTGGACCTAGGAGTTCAAGCCCTTGCTTTCTTCCCTCCTATCCAGGGCTCTTCCCCAGCCTTCTACCCTCAGACTCTGGTGTCCAAGCCTCAACTCCCCTCCCTCAGACCCAGAATCTTTCTTTTGCAGAGGCTGGGGGCCGGGCTCTGGAGCAGGAACTCTCAGGCACTGTCTTTATCCCCGGTGATGTGACCCAGGAAGGAGATTTGCAGGTGAGTGTTTTCTGTCCCACACCCCATCTCCAGTCCTTCTCTCCAGCTACCATGCCCTGGTCACCTCAGTCCCTCTGCCCTGCTCTCCCTCCGGTCTTTAGGAATGAACAGCGCTTGAAACCTTTGCCTCCTATAACAAGTTTCTGACTTCCCTGCACTCAGAATCTGTTATGTGCCTCCAGATCTAGCCCCAGTCTGGGCCTCTGTTTCTGTCTGTTTCCCTGTCTGCCTCTGCCTCTCTGCTCTCCACTGCACTCTGGGTCTGTAGACCCTTTTTCTGAGGCTCTATCTTCTGCACACACACCCCTCCAAAGTCTTCTAAAATGGCATGCTGGTTTTTGTTATATCGATTCCACACAGATTACAGTCATTTGGGAAGAGGGACTCTCTCTAGAAAATGGCCCTACCGAATTGGCATGTGGGCAAAGCCTGTTGTTCATTTTCTTAATTAGTGGTTGATGTGGGAGTTTCCCCAGCTCCCTGGGGGTTGTGACATCGCTGGGCAGGTGATCCTGGATAGTATAAGAAAAGGGGCTGAAGGAGGCATGGGAGCAAGCCGGTGAGCAGTGTTCTTCCATGGTCTCGGCTTCAGTCGCTGCCTTGAGCTTCTGTACTGGCTTCCCTCAGTGACAGAGTGTGACCTGGGAGCTGTAAGCAGACATAAATTCTCTCCTCTCCAGGTTGCACTGCACTATGTTGCTCAATCCTTTTAGTCTGAGTCCTTGGCTTCCTGCCACGGGCCGGCCGATCTGGTCCTCCCTCAACCCTCGGGAGAAACGGGGTCCTAGTCAGGTCGACAAGGTGTAGGCGAAGAAATGATGGCAGAGACGACACATGAAGTATAGGATCTAAATGTATTTCTTAGGAATGGCATCAGACTTTTACAGTCATTGCAAAAGAGAGATGGTAAATCTGGCAGCTCAATAGTTGAGGTTCATCTGAGGTTATCTGAAACATACTGGATCTAAAGCAGCAGCTATCTCCTCTGAACTGGTGCTGCATCCCCCGGGCCCAAGTGCTCTGGGCCCGGGAGACTGCGGATTGCATGAATCTGAGTCCTAGCTCTTCTAAGTTCTAGTCTTAGTCCTGCATTCGAGTCCAAGTCCTTCTTCTTCTCCCAGTCCTCGTATACAAAGTGAAAAGCAGGCTTAAGTAGCATACAGCAAGCAGGGCAAATTACAAGAGTCACGTAGGCAGGTGGGGACGCTAGACTGAAGTCAAGTAGGCAAGTGACCCCCACACCAAGGTCAGCAGGGTCTGGTAGCTAGGTGTGAAGCAGGAGGAAGAGGAGTGGAGCCCTTCCTGTTGAGGTATTTTGATATTCCTATGCTAATTTTCTGGTTCTTGCTGGAGGCAAGGAGTGGGAGGTTCCGACCTGACCTAACTAACACTTCTAGCTAATGTCCTTGGGTGGAAGCCCTTCGATTGCCCTAAGGAATGTACTCGACCTCTGTTGCTAGCTCTGGCGAGGCAGATACTTTGAGAGACATTGCAAGCTATGGACAGCTTGGTATTAAACTAGGATAGTTGGAAACATTGTGCTGGCCAGAAAACAGTGCCCAATCTTAGCCATTTATGAATTATTACTTGGGGTACCTTTATGCCTAAATATGCGGGCATGTTGACGATTGGAAAGACTGATCTGGAACACGTCTGAGTTAGGGGATACCAGCGACTGTCTGAAATCTAGGAGGCACAGAACTCCTTTTGGAATCTTATTGCCTCTTATCCTTTATCAGGATTTTATCCCTGATATTTTGGATGTGACTGGAGTAGATGAGTGTGCGTAGCAGCTTCCAGGATCCTCTGCTCTCCCCCTCCCGCCTCACCCCACCTTGTCTTCCTCAGCTGAGCCCACCCTTGCCTTGGGTCTCCTGGCTTTTCCAAGGCTGTCGCCTCTCAGTTCATCACCTGCTCTTTCTTCTCTCTTCAGACTCTGATTTCTGAGACGCTCTCTCGATTTGGCCACCTGGATTGTGTGGTGAATAATGCTGGCTACCGTAAGTTGTGTGACTTGTGGGCTAGTGTCCCTGGTGTCTACTTATACCCTATCCCCATTCCTTCCTCTTAAAAATCATTATATTTATCTGTCTGTCTGCACAGTACATGTGTGGTGTCCAGTGCACTGTGAGGGAATCATTTTTCTCCTGCTCTGTGGGATTGAGCTCAGGTTATCAGGCTTGGCAGTGAGTGTAAGGATATAGCCGAGCCATCTCAACAGCCCCAGTCCTTCCTCTGACCTCAGTGTACCCCTCTCCAGGCTACAGCCCCCTCCCTCCCGTGTATGTGTGTGTGTATGTGTGTATGTGTTTACTTGTTTACATGTATGCCTGTTCACCCCTTGCATGTCTGGTGTCCACAGAGACCAGAAGAAGGAGTTGCATCCCCTGGAACTGGAGTTATAGACAGTTCTGAGCCACCATGTGGGTGCTAGGAATTGAACCTAGATCTCTGGTAAAGCAGCCAGTGCATTGTTCATAAACACCAAGCTGTCTCTCCAGCCTTCCTGAACATAGAGCTCAGCCTCAGACTCACTCTCTCTGCTGTATGCTCAGGCTATGCTCTCCACATCTCCGTGCCTCAGTTTCCATCTCTGAAATAAGAATCATTTCCCTTTCTGTAGGGGGTGCTGTAGCCCATAATGCAGGTCACACTGTCCCTCAAGATATTCCCAGAGCCTGGGCAACTTCTTGCTGAAGGCTGATGGCTCTGGGGCTTTGTAGGTGACAAGGACAACCCAGGCACACTTTATCAGACTCTAGGTGGTGTAGCACTCTGGGAAATTTTCATCAGCCCAACAGCTGTACTATAAAACAACCATGGCAACGAAGGTTCAGGGAACACCCAGGCCCTCTTGAATCCCCTCCAAAGACGGAGGTGCAGAGGACTGCCCCTGGCCAGCTGGGCTCCCATCTTAGCTGCTTTACTTCACATTGATATAAGGATTCAGAGTTGCTGGAAGCTCATCCTTACCTGTGTCCTTCTTTCCTTAGGCTGATGTTTATTCAACACCTGCCACATACCAAATTGCTTTGTGGGGAGTGGTATCTAAGCAGGGAAATTCACCTTCTACAGTGAGAACAGATGCCAGCTGGGGAGCTGGGTCCTGCCTCAGCAGCAGAGCACCTACCCACAATCCCTCATGAGTCCTAGAATGACAGCAGGGGCCAGCATGCCCTGTTCTTCAGAGACTGCAGCCTCCTCCCTTGGCTTCCTCCCTCGCCCTTGGCCTCCTCTCTGACTCCATCAACCCCATTGTCCCTGCCTTCCCTCCCTCCCACCTTCCTGTCCTGGCCTCATCCTCTCCTTCCCTTTAGACCCACCTGCCCAGCTGCCTGAGGAGACCTCTGCCCAGGGCTTCCGCCAGCTGCTGGAGGTGAACCTGCTGGGGACATACACCTTGATCAAGGTGAGATAGGTACAGCTGCAGTCGCTGTGTGCCCTTCAGTTCATTATGAGCACATTGCTTTGTGCCCCTTGGTTTCCTGTCCTTATTATAGTACAGACATTCTCAATCTGTGGGTTGTGACCCCTTTGAAGACTCTTTCACAGGGGTTGCCTGAGGCCACCAGAAAACACAGGTATTTATGTTAAGATTCACTATTACAGTTGTGAAGTAGCAAGAAAGATAAGTTTATGGTTGGGGGTTACCACCACATGAGGGGTACAATATCAGGAAGATTGAGAATCAGGATCTAAAAAGACACTGTCCTAGGTAGGAAACAGACACAGTCTGCATCCATCTGTGAAGTTACAGCCTTCTCACAATCTTCTAGAATTTTCCAGGCCTGCTTGGAGGTAGCAAAGAGGATGCTAAGAATCCAAAGATGAACCAGGCCATGATGAACCAGGCCCTGATGATGCATGCCTTTAATCCTAGCCCTTAGGAGGCAGGCAGATCTCCGAGTTCCAGGCCAGCCTAGTCTACAGAGTTTAAGGACAGCTAGGGCCACACAGAGAAACACTGCCTTGGAAAAAGAAAAAAAAAAGTAGAAGGAAAGAAGAAAGAACCTGAAGGCGTGGCTGGGGCTCAGCTGGCAGAATGTTTCTGCTCAGCAACATGTAGCTCTAGCTTGGATTCCCAGCACCAAGCATGATGGTACAGCAAGCATGATGGTACAGCCTGTGATCCCAGCACTCAGGAGGTGGAGGAGGATCACAGTTTAAGGTCAATTTTGGCTACACAGTGAGGAAGGAAAGGAAACTGGTGTTCATGGCCTATGAGAGTCAGTAAGAATATTTGCTGCTGCTGATAGGCAGAGAGGAGGGTGGGTGGGTGGAGATGGTTATAGTGTCAAAAGGATCCAGTCTTTGTTTCAGGAGCAATAGGGAGCTATGGAAGATGGATGAGCAAGAAAGTGATGGGAACTTCCTAATCATGTTCTAGAATCTAGAATGTTCCATGCTACACTCACTGACCAGCATCTCACTAGAAGTTCAGCCCCACCAGAATAGAAATCTCTCTCCCGGCCGGGCAGTGGTGGCGCACGCCTTTAATCCCAGCACTTAGGGAGGCAGAGGCAGGAGGATTTCTGAGTTCAAGGCCAGCCTGGTCTACAAAGTGAGCTCCAGGACAGCCAGGGCTACACAGAGAAACCCTGTCTCGAAAAACCAAGAAAAAAAAAATCTTTCTCCCTGTCTATGAGCAATAGGGACCATGGAGTTGTTGGGTGGTGGTGGCTCATTCTTTAAATCTCAGCACTTGGGATTTAAGCAGAGAGAGAGAGAGAGAGAGAGAGAGAGAGAGAGAGAGAGAGAGAGAGAGAGATCCCTTGCAGAGGTTCTCTGGCATACCATAGATATACCACTATACCTGTGCCCATTGAGAGCCACTGGGCAGTGGTCACAGTTCCACACTTCTCCAGGACCAGCTGTAGATGACTGATCTATCCTCTCCATAGCTTGCCCTCCCCCATCTGCGGAAAAGCAGAGGAAACATCATCAACATCTCCAGCCTGGTTGGGGCCATTGGCCAGTCCCAGGCAGTTACCTACGTGGCCACCAAGGTAGGCCAACCCCTCTTCTCCCTCCTTTTGTAACCCTGTCTTTTTGTAAGGGTTACAGCTTGGATGGTCAGGAGCCTGCCTCTGCTCTGGTGGGCAGCAGGAGAGACCCGGGCAGAAGACAGGGTTTATAAAAGATTTCTTGCAGGAGCTTTCTGGGATGGGGATTGGTGGGATTTCAAGTCCAGAGTTTTGACTTTTTTACTCTGTAGAACTGGGGCTGGGCTAGGTCCCACATTTGGACATTTAGACTGTTCTGTGGGTGGGACCTGGCATTTGGAGGTCCTCAGGGGAGGGGCCTGACCACTCACCTGTCTGTCTTGCCTCTAGGGGTTTACAGTTTCCTAGCTGTTTGGGTCTCAGCTTTGAGCCTGTAATCTGCCTCCTTTTTCTTTGTTTCTTTATTCCCTCCTCTCATTTTCTTTCTTTCTTTCTTTCTTTCTTTCTTTCTTTCTTTCTTTCTTTCTTTCTTTCTCTCTCTCCCTTCCTTCCTTCCTTCCTTCCTTCCTTCCTTCCTTCCTTCCTTCCTTCCTTTCTTTCTTTCTTTCTAAGATTTATTCATTTATTTTATGTGAGTACACTGTTGCTCTCTTCAGACACACCAGAAGGGGGCATCAGATTTCATTACAGGTGTTTGTGAGCCACCATGTGCTTGCTGGGAATTGAACTCATGACCTCTGGAAGATCAGTCAGTGCTCTTAATTGCTTGCTAAGCCATCTTTCCAGCCCCACTTTCTTATTTTTTTAATTTATTTTTTACTCTGTGTGTGTGTGTCTGTGTGTGTGTGCGTGTGCGTTAGTGGTCCTAGAACATCTTTCAAGAGTCAGCTCTCTCCTACCGCCTGGGTCTCGGGAACAAAATCAGGAACCTGGGGTTTGCAGCAAACACCCTTATCCTTACCAGTCAATTTTATTTATTTTATTTTATAATCTTTGAGACAGAGTGTCTCTGTAGCCTTGGATGTCTGGAACTCTCTCTGTAGACCAGGCTGGCCTTGAAACTCAGAAAGCAGTAAAATATATCATTTTTAAAATATATGTATTTATGTTTACTTTAAGTGTATGAGTGTTTTGTCTGTATGTATGTATGTATGGGTCCCTTTCTGGTTCATGCTGAGTTCAGAAGAGGGAATCTGATCCCCTGGAACTTGGCCATCCTGTGGTGCTGGGACTAGAATCTGCTCCCCTTGTAAGAGCAGCCAGTGCTCTTAGCTACTGAGCCATCATCTCTCCAGCACTGATCTTATTTAGTTAATATGTGTCTCTGTCTATTTGTATCTCTTTATGTGCACACATGTAGCTCTGAGGGCAACTTAGTGGAGTTAGCTCTCTCCTTCCACCTTGTGGATACCGGGGATTAAGCTCAGGTTGTCCAGCTTGGCAGGAACTTTAATGCTGAGCCATCTTGCAAGGCTCTTCTGGATTTCATTTGAGCCAGCATCTCAGCCTGTAGCTTACCTAAGTTAGCATTGAGTTCACAGCAATCCACCTGTCTTAGCTCCCAAGTCTGGGGTCATAGGTGTCCCAAGAGTGGTCAACACTGTATTCCTCATTTAGTCTTGAATTCTGACAACTGGTAACAAACTGACCTGCACAGAGTCCATGCACAGGGAATATCTTCAAGATGGTTGAGGCTAATCTCGCTGATGCTTCAGCTTGCTGCCCGCTGCCTAGAAGAGGAGAGGGACTCCATCCTCAGAGACTAAAGCCTCTCTGGTCTCTGCCTTCGCAGGGGGCAGTGACTGCCATGACCAAAGCTTTGGCCTTGGATGAGAGCCAATATGGTGTCCGAGTCAACTGGTAAGCTGATCAAAGTGGACACAGAGGCTCAGGGGAACTGGGGATGCCCAGACATAGTTAGCATACATGGCTCTCATTCCTTCTTTCCCTCACCTAGCATCTCTCCAGGAAACATCTGGACTCCACTGTGGGAAGAGCTTGCAGCCTCAACTTCAGACCCCAGGGCCACCATTCAGGAAGGCACCTTGGCCCAGGTAGGAGGTGCTGAGGGCTGGGAGGGATGGAGGTAGCTGGGAGGAACATCGGAGCGGGTTAGGGCCTCTCTTCTGTCTTCTTTCTTCCTCTCTCTGTCTGTCTGTCTCTCTCTGTCTCTGTCTGTCAGCTTCATATAATCTAGGCTGGCTTGGACTTTGCTATATAGCTGGGGAGGGGGACACCCTTCGAACTTCTGATTTTTCTGTTTCCATTTTCTGAGTGCTAGAGTTACAAGCATGTACCACCAATTCTCTCTCTTTCTCTCTCCCTCCCTCCCTCCCTCTCTCTCTCTCCCCTTCTCTCTCTGTGTGCATGTGTGTGTGTATGTATGTGTGTGCGTGCATGTGTGTATGTGTGTATGTGTGTGCGTGCATGTGTGTATGTGTGTGCATGTGTGTATGTGTGTGCATGTGTGTATGTGTGTGTATGTGTGTGCATGTGTGTGTATGTGTGTGTGTGTGTGTGTGTATGTACCCTTGAGTGACTGTGTCTCGTTCTCTAGCCTAGGCTGGCTTTGAACTCAGGGCAGACCTCTTGCTTACGTTTCTCATTTGCTGAGATGACTGGTGTGAACCAACATGCCTACGGGGTGGGTTAGGGGGCACTGCTCCTAATTTTCTCCCCTTTTTCTTTCCCCAGCCCCTGGGCCGCATGGGCCAGCCAGCTGAGGTGGCGGCTGCAGCTGTTTTCCTGGCCTCTGAAGCCACTTTCTGTACAGGGCTTGAGCTTCTTGTGAGTGGGGGTGCAGAACTGGGGTATGGACGCAAGGCTATTAGAAGCAGCCTCGTGGAAGTCCCCACTCTCCCACCTAATGTAGGCTAACTATGTCCTGCCCATCCATCTCTCCCTTCCTTCCTTTTCTGTAGTACTGGAGATTAAACCTGAGCCTCTTGTGTGCTAGGCGGGGGCTCTACCACTGAGTCACACCCCAGTGCCCACTGGAGGATTCTAGGCAGGGGCTCTACCACTTAACTCTCAGGTCTGAAAGAAACTCAGGATAAGCTAGCTGCTGGCTGCCCGGCCCTCTTAGTACCTGCAGCTCCTCTCTGCTTTCCTCACCACCACCACCCCCACCCCCACCAGCTCTAGCCCAGGGACTTAGCGTCCCTCCCCCCAGCTTCTGATTCCTATAAAAACCTGCCATTTTGGATGTGTGCACTCTTGGTCCTTGGCTCCTCTCTTGGCCCACTTGCCCTCTCTCTTCTCTCTCTCTCCTCATCTTTCACTTCTTCTTCACCCCCTCCCTGCTCTCATGGACTGGTTTATAGTCTGGACTCTTCCAGATGCCTCTGGCTGTGCTCTCTCTTATAGCTACAATAAAAACTCCCCAGCCATAACTTGGAGTGGTCATGTCCTCATTTCATTCATGAAGCACAACCCCAGCCCTTCACTGGGGGCATTCCGGGTAGTGATGTTCCACGGAGTCACACCTCCAGCACCTCCCTGGGGGATTCTAAGCAGGTGCTCTAGCTCTGAGCCATGCCCCACCTCTTACTAGGGGCTCTACCATTGAGCTACACATTTCCAGCTCCTCACCCAGCATTTCCCATCCCAGGTTCCAACCTGTCCCATCTTTCTCCCAGCTACAGTCCCAACACCTTAGGTTCTCTATCCACTTACCATTCATCCTTTACTCATGGAAATAACTTGCAGCCGCCAGGCATTGATGCACACCTTTCATTCCAGCACTCAAGAGGCAGATCTCTGTGAGTTCAAGGACAGCCAGGGCTACACAGAGAGAAATGCTGTCTTGGGAAAAAGAAAAAAATATATATATAACAAAAAATAAAAAATAAAAACAACTGGCATCCAGAAAGAAGACATTTATTTCCTGTTCTTCACCCAAGTCTGTCCACACTAGAATTGCTTCCTCTCCTGCTACATTTAGTCCATGTGCATTCTTGACTCCAAAAAACAATATCTCCCAGAGGCCTCACAGCAGGCGGGAGAGGCACCAACTCCAGTCTCCTGGGAGCATAGTTCCGCCTCACCTTTGTGTTAATTAAAAGGCTCACTGGGAAGAATTAAATAAAGTTGCAACTGGCAGATAATGAAGGAGGCGCAAAAGAGCCTGCCTCTATTCTTGGCCCTTAGGGGAGAGGAGTTCTGCTCTCTTTGCCAGTGCAATAGAGGCAGACAGTGACTGGCAGAAGAATCTAGAACGCTGTAAGGCGGCATAGAGTTGAGACATGTGGGTCAGAGGGAGGAGGCTGGCATTTGTTTTGCTTAGTTTGGAGCTGAAGGACACCGCGGGGGTGTGATAGGGGAGAAACATGCGCTGGATACTCCCCAGGTGGAGCTGGGGCGCAGCAGCTTCCCCACACCCTAGATAAGGGGGTGGAACTGCAAGACCGCTGTGGATTGGCCAATGCAGAGGTGTGTGGCAATCGTTGATTGGCCGCGGTGGGGGCGTTTGCTGTTTGTGTTCCGCTCAGCAGCAGTTTGGAGGAGTAAGGGAGGAGGGCAGGTTTAGAAAGGGAGAGTAGGAGGTGGGGGCGGGGTGAGCAATGTCTGCGGTAGAGAGTGTGTGGTGTGGTTTGGTTACTGTGCCCTGGGCAGTTTAAAGAACAGTGATCTGATGTTGGGGTTTGGAAGCAGTTGTGGCTGTAGAGTCTGAGAACATTCTGCAGAATTACGGAGACACAGTGGCTTAATGTGTGTGTGTGTGTGTAAATGATTTCTGGTACCGATTGTCTAACTACCTCTGAAGCCTTAAAGATGGACAGCTATAAATGAAGGGGTGTGGTTTGTGGACCTAAGCTGTAGGCTGATGTGACCTCCTGTAGTGAGTTGATGTGTGAAATTTCTTTTTAGCTTCACTGTCTTAGGAAACTTGAAGGAGGCACAATGAACCATGGACCCATGGACACCCCCCGCACCCCCCCCCCCGTGTGTGTGCTCAAGCGCTTATCTCAGAATTGCAATGAGCACATCATCTCCTTGTGCAGAGTGAGGAGTCTTAGCTCCTAGCCATCATCCTCTTTCTCCAAAGCCCTATTCTTTTTGTCTCATTTATTTAAGACAAGAGTCTAGCTTTCTCACTTAGGATGCTTTTATATTTGCAGCAAACCTCCTGCCTCAGCTTTCTGGTGGCTAGGCCCGGCTTAAAGTCCACATTCTCTGACCCAGTGGCATTTACAGTGAACTGCTCCTTTTTCTCAAAGCTGTCTGACCCTTGCTTTGCCGCTGATGACAGTTCCTGTGGAGATGCATTGTTGTTGCTTTGTGTTTAGAAAATCGTTTTATAGCCGGGCAGTGGTGGCGCACGCCTTTAATCCCAGCACTTGGGAGGCAGAGGCAGGAGGATTTCTGAGTTCGAGGCCAGCCTGGTCTACAGAGTGAGTTCCAGGACAGCTAGGGCTACATAGAGAAACCCTGTCTCGAAAAACCAAAAAAAAAAAAAAAGAAAATCGTTTTATAGTAAGCCATGTTGGCACACCTTTAATTCCAGCTTGGGAGGCAAAGGCAGGAGGATCTCTGTGAGTTTGAGGACAGCCTGTTTTACCGAGTTCTAGGACAGCCAGGGCTACACAGAGAAACCCTGTCTCAAAATAAATAAATAAGAGAAAGAAAAATGTTAAAAGTTTTTGTGTATTGTATTGCTTGCATGTATGTAAGTGTATCATGTGCATGCCTAGCGCCTGTGGAATTCAGAAGAGGGCGCAGAATTCCTTGGAACTGGAGTTACGTGAGCTATGTGGGTGCTAGGAACCGAGCCCAGTCCTCTGGAAGCAGCCCAGTATTTTTAACTGTTGCACCCTCTTTCCAACCTCCTTTTCTTCTTCAAATTTATTTTATTTATTTTGTGTGTATGAGTACACTGTAGCTGTACCGATGGCCATAAGCCATCATGTGTGTGGCTGCTGGGACTTGAACTCAGGACCTCTGCAAGCCCCGCTCGCTCCAGCCCTGCTCGCTCCGGCCCTGCTTGCTCCAGCCCCTACTGTTAGCACCCAGCACGGCAGATATGACACCTACTCCCTAGGGCTTAATTCACTGTAGCTGTCTTCAGATGCACCAGAAGAGGGCATCAGATCTCATTACGGATGGTTGTGAGCCACCATGTGGTTGCTGGGATCCGAACTCAGGACCTTCAGAAGAGCAGTCAGTGCTCTTACCCGCTGAGCCATCTCGCCAGCGCCAAAATGAGTAGCCCAGGCTGGCCTCGAACTCATGACCCTCCTGCCTCTAGCCTCCTTCAGCAAATCCTACCAGCGTGCGCCATCACAACCAGCGCTCCTCCTTTTCTTTTAAGACAGGATCTTACCAGATAGCCCTGGCTGGCCTGGAACTAATTAGGTAGATCAGAATGGCTTTCAACTCACAGAGATCCTTCCACTTGTCTCTCAAATGCTGAGATTAAGACGTGTGCCACCATGCTCGGCAATATATAAAAAAAATCTAAAAGTCTGGATCTGTTCTCAGTGGTTAGAGTGCTTCCCAAACATTCCATAAGGCCACAGGTTCAGTACTCAAATGCAAAACAAAAGCCAAGGTAAATGCCTAGCTGGGCGTGAGTGTGGCTAGAATAGAGCAGGGCAGGGTGAAGGCAAGGAGGGAGATTGTGTGTGGCAGTTCTGGACTGTTCCAGCGCATGTTCTTCACAGCAGAGCCTGGGTCCCTGAGGTCCTATAACTAAGAACCGCCTGGTAAAAGTGAGGCTTGCCGACAGCAGCCATCTGCGGGAGGGGGCGTGAGCAGGGCGGGGCCGGAATGCCTTTCTGCAGGCCGCGCCCCAGGCGGGCACAGTTACCGGCCGCACGGCATCATGGCTGCAGCCATAATAGGACAGGTGGGTGCGTGGCCGGCCGGCGCTGGGGGCTCCGGGGAACCTGATGGGGGGCACACTTCCGGGTGGGCCACTGGCGTGCAGCCTTTCCGGCTTGGCGTCATTCCTCTGTGTCTCGGGTTCCGCTGCGGGACACAGAGGCGGATGGTCCCCTTGGAAAGGAGTACTGGGCTATAACGGGCGGCAGAATGGGGAGACAGGAGTGGGGTGCGAGAGGTGCCTGAACCAGGAGATCGGAAGTCGGGAGCCATGGAGGAGGGCGGTAATGGGAGAAGTACAGGGTGGGGTGGATGCGGGGAAGTTGTGCTGGGGCGTGCAGCCTGCAAGTTTTAAGGACCAGTCGTTCTTGTGTTCCTTTAGACAAGGGGCCCAGGACCTCTTGGGACTTAGTGTATGACTTGGCACAGGGTCTTGAGTAGCAATTGGACCCAAGATCTTATTTCTTGGAATAAAAAGCACATATCGACATGTGGAGTATCTGAGGCTCTCTGTACCTGGTTTTGTAATCCCAACCAAGTTTCCGTCTGTCAAAATGAAAAAGATTCTCCAGACAAGAGCATTTCAGTCAGTGCTTACCGATGATGTCAAGAAGCAGAGTTCTGGAGAATCTATGATCTTTTTGTTTGTTTGTTTGTCTTTTCGAGGTAGGGTTTATCTGCATATCCCTGGCTGTCCTGTTGCTCTGTAGACCAGGTTGGCCTCGAACTCTGCCTGCCTCTGCCTTCTGAGTCCTGGGCCACCACTGCCGAGCTTGAGAGTGTGTGATCTTAGGAGAAGGTGATAAGGAAATGTGGAAACAGCTGGCTATAACCTGGGGGAAAAGCGTTTGCTGTTAGCTTGCACCTGATTATCAGAAGTTCTTACTCCAGGCTGGTAAATTCCTGAGCAAACCTTTAAGTCTCCCAGTTCTTAGTGACAGGCAGAAATGTTCTATGCAAATGGTCTTGGGATATGACAGGGACAAGAATCTAGGCTCTGATGGTGTGGTGGCCTTGAATGGGTACAGCTTTGCCACACTGGACTAATCTCCAATTCTAATGGGACAGATCTGGGTTCTGAGGAAGACAGTTCTAGCCTGTAACGGAGACACTCTGAACACGAGCCTGCTCAGAGCTATGAGTACCTGGTGGTGAGTGCCCACACAATGAAATTCTGGAGTTGAAAGGAGCCTGCTGGCTGGGGTTTGGCCAGGACTATCTTGCAGGGACTAGCCTAAACTGACATTGGGATACTTCTTGATTCTGAAAGAAACAGCTCTTCAACTTGCCAAGGACAATCCTAGGTTGTAGAGGAGAACATGTATTTGGGATGGGTCAGGAAACAGCCCTGGGTTAGGACACCGTGTTGCTCTGTAGGGGCAGTCCTGAGGTGATGGGGTGTTATCAGAGCTTTGGACTTCTACAAATCTGATGGAGGGCGTAGGGAAAGTTATCTGAGGCTGGACTTCACCTTACTATGATAATTACTTTGTTTACTTGTGGTGTGAGAGTGGAGCTTCGACAAGACCACCTCAATCTTTGATGGATACTGTGTTTCGGTTTAGAGCTGCTGGGATGTGACAGGAACCTGGGCAAACCACGAGGAATCCTGCTCAGCACACTCTCCTTTAATCTCTGAACGCTTCCACCCTTTTATACTTCCTTCCTGTAGTGCCTCCCCCACCTCCCACCCCAATCTCCTCACCCCCCATCTAGCCTCCTCCTTTAGGCTTAATTCCTATCCTATGGAACAGGGGAGGAGTGTTCTTTGAGCCAAGAAAAGACTGTTGGTCTTAGAGAATTACTCCAAGAAGACAAAGGTAGCACTTCCAGGTCTCCAGAGCTCTGTGTCAGTTTAGACTCATCATTTCTGGGACCTCGACACAATGCTTTCTCTGTGCCTCAAGGCTGTGTGATGTTTTTCTCCCTCCTTTCCCCCTGGATCTCTTTATCTCAGGCTGGGCTTGAACTTGTGATCCTCTTGCTTCAGCCTCCCAAGTTCTGTGACGATGGGTTTAGAATTTCTTTGGCTCTCTGCTTTTTCCCTCCCCTCCTAGTATTGCCCACCCCTGCCCTTTGCCCCATTACATTTTTATTTATTGCCTGTGCGTCCCAGGTATCAGACTCAGTCCCTTAGGACTGCTGATGTGTGCCCCTTACCCAGTAAGTCATTTCAGTGGCCCTCTCTTTATAATCATAACTCTCTTGACATCTCTCAGTCTCCCGTTTTTTTATAAGACAGGGTCTCACAATGTAGACCAGGCTGGCCTTGAACTTAGAGATCTGCATGTCCCTATGTCCCTGCCTCTTTTTGTTGTTTTTGTTTTTCGAGACAGGGTTTCTCTGTGTAGCCTGTGGAACTCACTCTGTAGACTAGGCTGGCCTCCAACTCAGAAATCCACCTGCCTCTGCCTCCCAAGTGCTGGGATTAAAGGTGTGTCCCACCACCCACGGGTCTCTCATTCCTCATTTCACCATCATCATCATCTTATGACAAGTCTGGCCTTAAAGTTGCCACATAGTCAAGGATGGCCTTGGAGTCCTGATCCTTCTTCATCTCCCAAGTGCTGGGATTGCAGAGTTTGTATGCTGCTGGGGAAGAAATGAACCCAGGGAGTCCTGCATGCTAGGCAAGCATTCTGCAACCGTACAACCCCAGCTCCATCTTTTCTCTTCAACATCTCAGTATCTCTTTTCTGCATTGTTCCGCTTTTCTGGCTTACTCTACTAAAAAAAAAAAGTATTCTTGGTTCCTTCTGCTCTCCTGCCTCCATGCTGGCTGCTCTACCCAGGGCCGTTGTCTTGTTTGCCCCCACACTGTGTCTGATGCAGGGTGGCAGTGTTAAGCAAGCTTCATGTCACCACACAGAGACAATGAGAGGTTGTCACTCTTAGGGCACCCGAGAAGCCCTTGGGCGACACACCATTAAGCCCACATCTGGAATCTGGGAGATAAGGACATCATTGGTGAAGTGCTTGCCAGCAAACCTGGAGGCCTGAGTCTGATCCCTGAAACCCATTCAGTGACTCTGTCTTATTTGTTTGTTGTTGTTTTGCTTTGTTTTTTTTTTTTTAGACAGGGTTTCTCTGTGTAGTCCTGGCTATCCTGGGACTCACTCTGTAGACCAGGCTGGCCTCAGATTCAGAGATTCATCTACCTCTGCGTCCTGGAGAACCTGGACTAAAGGTGTGCGACACCTCTGCCCATTGTGACTTACCCCTAAATATCATTGTTGGTGAGCTGGAACTAAACCAAACTGGCAAGCTCCAGGACCCAATTAGAGTCCCTGCCTCAAGACAGGATTGGCTGGGGCCGTCTGTGGTTACATGACTTTAACCCCAGTCCTAGGGAGGCAAAGACAGGAGGATCTCTGAGATCGAGACCACCAGTGAGTTCCAGTACAGCCAGGGCTACATAGTAAGACCCTGTCTCAAAACGAACAAACAAAAAACAGGGTGGGATTCACCCGAGGAGTGACCGCTGAGTTTGACCTCCACAGGCACAAGCACAGATGCACGGACGGACTTTCACGTGGTGCATGCACATGCGCACATACGCAAAGAGATCTTATCTGAGCCAGGTGTGGTAGCACACTTGCCTGTCATCCTGTCTGCTGCAGAATCTGAGGCAGATCGTAACCCCGCACTGGGCTATAGAATGTGTTTGAGGTCAGTGGGCAGTTTAGTAAGACCCTGCCTTAAGCACTCTCTCCTCCGAAATAGGAAGGAAGGAAGAGAGGGGAGGGGGAAGGGAACCTGTGTCCTGGCCCAGACTTATCCATATGACATTCAAAACTCACCCATTGATCAATGACCTCTGCAAGACTCTCCCATCTCACTGGCCACTATCAGCTCTCCCAGCAGGAACTGGCTGTTATCCTGTCTTCCTCAAACTTAGGGCTCAGCTGCCTCTCCATGGTCTGCCGAGAAAAGCATGATACCCAAATATCAGGAAGCGGCTCCCCTCCTGTATACAACCAGCCCTGAATTCCATGCTTACCTTGGGAAAGGTCAGCAGGGATGTGTACCATGAGCATTTTTAATGGCTAGCACGTGGCTGCCCTTCAGCCGCCGACAATGAAGAACACATCAGTCATTGCCCAGTGTGAGGGCATTCCAGCTGTGTGGCTGGGCCTGCTGTAGCAGTGGCAGCCAGCTGACTGATATTTGTAAAGAGTAAGCATTAGGACTCCTCTGTCCGAGGGAAGGGCGTTGGAGTCTCATAGTTGTGGTTCTAAGGAGGTTGTGGTTAAGGAGGGTCATTGGGTAGGAAGGAGGAGGGCTGGAGTCTGGAGTTCTGGGTTTGATAGAGAAGTACATGGGCCATTACTCCTGAGTCTGGGGGAGGAGGTCTGAGGTCTAGGCTGCTGAATTCTGGGATAAACAGGACCTACTCTTTTCTAACTCTTGTC
>NW_022196904.1:37113159-37118159 GCF_008632895.1 Mastomys coucha
CCCCCCCCCAAGCCAGGAGCGTTCCCTTACCTGCTCACTGTCCCTGGTCGTTGTCCCGTCTAAGCTGTCTGCAAGCTATGGCCAAAGTTCTCTAGCAGGAGGGAGGCACGCCTCTGTCGACTTTGCCCTGCATGGTGGATGGTGGAGGGGCTGGAGCTGACTTTAGTCTTTCTAGGGATAGGTATCCCTGTGGGGACTTGGGCAGAGGACAGGCTGTCTAGAATGCACTGAGACTGTGACAGAGCCGACCTCAGGGGCTTCCCAAGCCAGAGGTGGCAGACAGGTGCCAGGACCTCCTCTTTCTGGCTTTCACCTTGGTCATATTTATTTCTCTCTCCACCCTAGGTCTGGACCCGAAAGATTCTGCCTATTCCCTCGCTTCTGTGTGGGTCCAGAAGATGTGTGTCCTTCAATTTCAAGGTAAAAGGAGGACCCTGGGTCTAAGGGAGGAAGCCTGGGGTCTGTGCCCCTGTGTTTGAGGGAAGGCAGGACTTACCTGCATGTAGGCATCTCTCAGATGTCGTGTAGCTGTCAGCTATTGGGTGCTGTGAAGAGCTGACACTGTATTTCTTGGGTACCTGCTCTTTTTCTGTGGGTCTGAGGCTCCCATGGAAGCTGGAGTCTCTCAGGTTGATGACTCCAGGACCCTGAGGTGCTGTTTTTTCTTTTTTTTTTTAAAGAGTTTATTATTATTATTATTATTATTATTATTATTATTATTATTATTATTATTATATGTAAGTACACTGTAGCTGTCTTCAGACAGTCCAGAAGAGGGCATCAGACGTTCTTACGTATGGTTGTGAGCCACCATGTGGCTGCTGGGATTTGAACTCAGGACCTTCGGAAGAGCAGTCAGTGCTCTTACCCGCTGAGCCATCTCTCCAGCCCCGCTGTTTTTTTCTTGTTCTTTTGTTTTTTGTTTTCTCTCAGGCAGCAGACCTCCAGATTCAGATGACCAAAGAGCCACAGAAGAAGCCAGATCCTAGCCAGCCATTGCTGTTTGGAAAGATATTCACAGACCACATGCTGATGGTGGAGTGGAACAGCAAGACAGGCTGGAGCCCTCCAAGGATCCAGCCCTTCCAGAACCTCTCACTACACCCAGCCTGCTCAGGTCTGCACTACTCTCTGCAGGTAGGACTGGCTGCCTCTGTCCCCACCCTGCTGCACATGTCTACTCTGCTTTCACCTGACTGAGTTCAACTGTCTACTCACTGTGCTTTGCACATTTCTTCCTCTGTCATCTTTTCCTGAGATCGCCTGTGTTCTGGGACACAGATGAGGTGACCGTCAGTTCCTGAGATGAGCAGGTCCTGCTTTGTCGGAACCCTGTGCTCTGAAAGAAAGTGGGGTCTCCCAGCAAAGATAAAAATGTAGAGGGGACAGCTTATGCAGATAGGAGAACTAGGTTGTCAGACCTGTGGGGTCTCAGTGTGTCCATAGGGCCACAGAGGAGATGCGGAGCTCAGGAGGAGTCTGAACAGGGACAGGACCAGCCTGGATATAGCAAGAGCCCTCTCAGGCCCCGTGGGAGGTGGTGTAATTACAGCACTCAGGAAGTTTAGGCAGGAGGACTGCACAGTTTTGAGGCTAGCCAGGACTCCGGAATGAGACCTTTAGCTGGAGTCTTAGGGTCTAGCAATCTGACTTTCCTGTGACAATCCTTAAGGCTTCTCATCTTCATTGCTGCAGGATGACAGTCCATCTGACAGTTGTGACCATGAACCCTTCCATGTCTACCCTAGCTCTGAAATAAGGACATGGAGGCTTAGATTTACAATGCTTTTGGCCGTGGCTTAGGTTTACTCCACCACTAGCCTTTAACTTAAATTAACCTGTCTATACTGTTCAGTTTGCCACGTGGCTGGCTAGTTACCTCTCAGTCTCATCTGTCTGGCTTTCTCTGAGTCTGGATGGCAAATCTCCCACATCTTTCTCTTTCCCAGAGTCCTCTTTTTTTCAGGAATCCCATCTTACTATTCTGCCTTTTGCTCTTCACCTTAGCATTTTTTATTTTAACCAAACAGAAGGTGCCTTAGGCAGGCAAGGATGGACAGAGACACATGTTCACACAGTGTGCAAAAAATATCACTCCAAGCCGGGCGGTGGTGGCACACGCCTTTAATCCCAGCACTTGGGAGGCAGAGGCAGGCGGATTTCTGAGTTCGAGGCCAGCCTGGTCTACAGAGTGAGTTCCAGGACAGCCAGGGCTATACAGAGAAACCCTGTCTTGAAAAACAAAAAACAAAAAACAAAAAACAAAAAAAAAAAAAAAAATCTCTCCAGCATCTCCTCATTTTGGTTCAATAAAAGACTTTTTCTCTCACATCAATAAGCTATATATAAAACAAGAGCAATTATGAAAGCTATCAGATAAAATTACACTCACAGGCTTCAGTCCATATGCATTTGGGAACCTTGGAGAAAGTACTCTACTATCTATCCTATGTTGATAGTCCAAAGTTCTGTACCTGATTCACTTTCTATCAAAACTTGCGTTTTTTTAAATGATTTATTCATTTATTTATTTTATGTATATGAGTGCACACTGTAGCTGTACAGATAGTTGTGAGCCTTCATCTGGTTGTTGGAAATTGACTTTTAGGACCTCTGTTCGCTTCAGTCAACCCCTGCTCGTTCCAGTAGACACCATTCACTTAGTCCCTGCTCGCTCCAGCCCAAGGATTTATTTATTATAATAAATAAGTACACTGTAGCTGTCTTCAGATGTACCAGAACAGGGCGTCAGATCTCATTACGGGTGGTTGTGAACCACCATGTGGTTGCTGGGATTTGAACTCAGGACCTGTGGAAGAACAATCAGTGCTCTTATCCGCTGAGCCATCTTACCAGCCCCAAACTTGCATTTATCAACCTAAAGATATCTTTATTTTCTTAAATCTTATTTTCTTAAATTATTTTCTTAATCTTAAACAAATTAAGCTCAATTGTGAGACTCTATCTAGTCTTCAAGCACATCAGAGACCTGAGAAGCAATAAACATTACCTTAGTAAACAGGAAGTGTAGAGCAAGCAGCTTACAAAACTATTGAAGTGCACACCTTTAATCCCAGCACTTGGGAGGCAGAGGCAGGTGGATTTATGAGTTCGAGGCCAGCCTGGTCTACAGTGTGAGTTCCAGGACAGCCAGGGCTACACAGAGAAACCCTGTCTCAAAAAAACAAAACAAAAAAAAAAAAAAAAAAAAAAAAGGAAAAAGAAGAAAAAAAGAAAAAAAAAAAACAACTATAGATGTGACAGAGGTTGCTGGATTCTGGGACAGTCACCCAAGATGTCACTGTGTCATTGGGGTATCATCTTCATCCTGGCCAAGCATGTGACAGACTTTTCGTGAAGCAGGAATTATGAAGGACTGGTCTACCTTGTCCTAGCAAAGTTTGGCAGTTTACTTCCCTGTGTCTTGCTGGTCCACAGTTTGGACAGTGTGCAGTCAGCAGTTGAGGCAAGGGCAGTCCTTTGGCTAGTGGCAGCTTTGCCACATGAAGCAAACTCCATATGGAGGTTCTGCGATGCCATCATCTTCTTAGAAGAAGAGGGTGCGGCCAGAAGCAGACTCACTGTCCTGAAAAGCCTTATGCTAATAGAGCATCTTTAAATGCCGTATTCTGTAGATCTCTGAGGCTTTCGAAGTGCATCTGTCTATTTGTGGTGTATCTGAATAGGCAAACATTGGTGCTTTTTAGCTGTTTAGTATTTGCTTAATTTTGGAAACATCTATAAAAGATTATTTCTGTAATTAACTAAACCAGTACCTAACATGACCATAAGTTTGATTGACTGACTACCAACTTAAATTTTTAAAAAAGAATTCTTTATTTTATGTATGTGAGTACACTGTAGCTGTCTTCAGGCACACCAGAAGAGGGTATTGGATTCCGTTACAGATGGTTGTGAGCTACCATGTGGTTGCTGGGAATTTAACTCAGGACCTCTGGAAGAGAAGTCTGTGTTCTTAACTGCTGAGTCATCTCTCCAACTCCCAATTTACATTTTTTGTTTATCCTAAACTGTTTATAATAGTAGCTTTCAAGGACTAGAACTATACATTATGGTTTTTGTCTTTTGGGCTTTTTGTTTGTTTGTTTTTGTTTTTGTTTTTTGTTTTTGTTTTCTTTTCGAGACAGGGTTTCTCTGTGTAGCCCTGGCTGTCCTGGAACTCACTCTGTAGACCAGGCTGGTCTCGAACTTAGAAATCCGCCTGCCTCTGCCTCCCAAGTGCTGGGATTAAAGGCATGCGCCACCACTGCCCTGCTACATTATGTTTTTAAATTAGTTGCATAGGTACAATACCTGAAACAAGAGTTGAAGCATATATATAGTATGCTGTAGCAAAATACAACCTTAGTTTTGTATGAATATGCAAAACCTGTGCCAAATGTAAAATATTTGGCTTATTAATGCTCTTTAGTCTAAAATTAGATTCAATAATCTACCTTTTTTATATTCCCCTCTGTTCTTTTCATCCCCTCTTCCCTCTTTTCTCCCTAACGTTAGATAAGAGAGAAAGAAGGATAGAGGAAAGAAAGGAAAGAGAGAAAGGGATCTCTAAGTCTAGCCTCCTTTACTTTGTTTCCTCCCTGACCAAGATCATTAGCAACTTGTAACCAACCCCCCTTAAACACAACAAACATCCATCACATTCTTTTTTTTTTGGTTTTTCGAGAGTTTCTCTGTGTAGCTCTGGCTGTCCTGGAACTCACTCTGTAGACCAGGCTGGCCTCGAACTCAGAAATCCACCTGCCTCTGCCCCCCAAGTGCTGGGATTAAAGGCGTGTGCCAACACCACCCGGCTATATAGTTTTTTTTAACATGGAGTTTTACTATCTAGTCTTGGCTGGCCTGAACCTCAGTATGTAAACTAGATAGAACTTAAACTTGCAGCAGTCCTTCTTTTGTGTCTGGTCCCTTTGCTCTGTTAACATAACTTTGAGAGGCAATACACATTTCTGCATTAACACATATATAGAATGGGAGGT
>NW_022196904.1:37123159-37129544 GCF_008632895.1 Mastomys coucha
ACTGCTGTGGGAGCTGTTGGCATGGGGACATGCACATCGCTGTCTAGGGAACACACAGGCTGAGCCTGGACCCTGTTCTGAGGGAGGAGGCTGGGCCTAGAGCTCTGTGTCTAAGGGAGGAGGAAGCTGACATGAGGATTCTTGATCTGATGCTGCTCCTCTGCCCATCATAGCCCTCGTTGGGTGTCGGTATGGTCACACAAGCCCTCCTGTATGTCATTCTGTGCCCTGTGGGCTCCTACTTCCCTGGAGATTCCATGACACCTGTCTCCCTCCTGGCGGACCCCACATTTGTCAGAGCCTGGATAGGTGGAGTCGGTGACTGCAAGTTGGGGGGGTAAGTAGTTTCCCACATGCCCAGAGAGTTGTGCCCGGGAGCCAGGAGGCTGTGAGAGAGCAAGCTATAGTCTCCTTGTGCTTCTTGGTTGGGACTGTGCTTAAAGCTACTGTCATTGGCTCTGAAGTCGGGCTCTGGGCTTTATTTGTGTCCTTTCTTATCCCTGGTACCTGACACTAAAGGTGAAAGGAGAATGGGGTGACTTTCATTTGAACAAATGAGCTCAGAGATGGGTGGGTCAGTAGGAAGACCAAACCCCCTAGAAGCCTCTAGAAATAAGGTCTTCCCGGGTTGTCTGTGCTGCGCTGTCCTTGTGCATAGCTCCCCCAACATGACTTGGGCCCCAGTCTCCATTCGGACCCTATGGACTTCCAGCATTCTATGTTGCCAAAGGTCCTGACACAATATTTTGTGAGGAGGGGGCTAAGTCTCCAGGGATCAGGTTGGGTATAAACTACTGGCATGATGGAACAAGGAAGTGTGGACACACAGGAAGGCTGTTCAGGTCACCTCAGAATACATCTGTGAGGTCTGGGGATAAGGCCAGGCCAGCGGCACCCCCTGAAGGCAGTTGGGCTGGCTGGCACCCTAGTATCCAGATTTGCAAGCTCAATTGCAGGGTTCACAGGGTCTTGTGAAATCACCATTGAAGAGGTGACACTTCACCTGTGGTTTCTTGGTTACAAAGGAAGTAAGAGAAGCCAGGCACGGTGGCATACAGCCATGTGTGTCATATAATCATAGCTCCTCAGTGGGCTGAGGCAGGAAGGCTACAAAGCTGTGGGATGGGCTGGAGAGATGGCTCGGTGGTTAAGAGCACTGCCTGCTCTTCCAGAGGTCCTGAGTTCAAATCCCAGCAACCACATGGTGGCTCACAACCATCTGTAATGGGATCAGATGCCCTCTTCTGGTGTGTCTAAAAACCGCTACTGTGTACTCATATACATAAAATAAATAACTAATCTTGAGAGGAAAGAAGGAAGGAAGGAAGCAAGCAAGCAAGCTGCAGGCTGTGGATCAGCAGTAGAGATTATGCTTAGAATTCTCCAGTGAGGGACTTTGGGAGTGGCTTAGTGGTCAAGCCCCTGCCTAGACCACTAGGGTTGGTGTGGAGCTTAGTGATAAGAATATTTACCCAGCATATGGAGATCCTGAGTTCAAACCCCATTACCCAAAGAAAAAGAAAAACGTGGCAGACACTTTCTGACCACACTTGGCACAGGAAGAGAAACAAGACCAGTTTTTGCACAAGGCTCAGAACATGGGCTGGGATCCTGGCCTAGGACACCGGGTGCCTTGTATGAGTAAGAAAAGTCTGGTTTGGCTGACACTGCAGGTTAAAGCAGGATGAGAGCCACTGTAGGAGTGCACAGCTGTCACCCCAGCACTGGGAGGAGGGGTCAAGAGGCTCAGGGATTCAACATCAGCTTCAGCTGCATGGTGATTTCGAGGCCAACCTCTTACTTACCAGAGACCCTGCCTCAAAAACCAAAACAAGGAGCAGCTGGGTATGGTCACGTAAGCCGACCCCCGCTCCCCTTTTCAAGATCTATGTATGAGTTTACTGTAGCTGTCTTCAGACACCCCAGAAGAGAGTATCAGATCCCATTACAGATGGTTGTTAACCACCATGTGGTTGCTGGGAGTTGAACTCAGGACCTCTGGAAGAGAAGTCAGTGCTCTTAACCGCTGAGCCATCACTCCAGCCCCAACATAAGTCTTTAATCCCAGCAATGCAGAGGCAGGGGCAGCCTGAGCTACAGATTGAGTTCCAGGACAGTCAGGACCACACAGAGAAACCATTTCAAAAACTAAAACCAAAAAAGAAAAGTAGAGCAAACGAAGCCACTTAGTGTCACCACACCTGTCATCTTAATATCTATCAGACACTGGGGGCTGGAGAGATGGCTCAGTGGTTAGGAGCACTGACTGCTCTTCCAGAGGTCCTGACTTCAATTCCTAAGCCACATGGTGGCTCACAACCATCTGTAATGGGACCATATATCCTCTTCTGCTGTGTCTGAAGAGTGACAGTGTACTTGCATACATGAAATAAAGAAACCAAATATCAGACACTGGAGAAAAGAGGAACTGGAGGCAGAAAAGGGAGCCGACTAAACAGGGCCCCAACCTTGAGTCCTACTGTTAGGTTAAGAAGTCTGTCCTGCAGGTTTAGAGAGCCACCTCTGGGCTGTGAGTTGGGGAAGGAGACTCCTCCTTGACTGTGTTGTGGGGAGTATGGGGAATTCTTTGCCCAGTGTGACCAGGCTGCCCTCCAGGAACTATGGACCCACTGTGGCTGTGCAACAAGAAGCCCAGAGGAAAGGTTGTGAGCAGGTCCTCTGGCTGTATGGGCCGGACCACCAGCTCACTGAGGTGGGCACCATGAACATCTTTGTCTACTGGACTCATGAAGATGGAGGTGAGCCTACTCATGTCCCAACCCACACTCTGTATGATTCCCTGCCTAATTCCTTCTGGGTTGCAAGGTCTCAGAATCCTGGGCAGGTGCCTTCTAAAAGAAAGGGGAGATCATTTAAGGGTGGGAAGCTGTGACACTCATCTGTCATCCCTGATTTAGTACTGGAGCTGGCAACCCCGCCGCTGAATGGCATCATCCTGCCTGGAGTGGTTCGACAAAGCCTGCTGGATCTGGCCAGGACTTGGGTAGGACCTGTGTGGCATCTGAATCTTTGGACCAACTGTCTTGAGAAACTGTGCTGTGGTGGAAGCCTGGCCCACTGCCGAGCCCTCTTTTCTCTGGGTCTATCTCCCATCCCTGGGCCTCTGTCTTTCCCAGCAGCCTTAGGGAGGGAGTGATGGTGGCCTGCAACATGACAGGAGTCTGGGTACTGGAGTGTTTCTGTGCCCTTGTTATGCAGGGTGAGTTCCGGGTGGCAGAGCGCAAAGTCACTATGAAGGAATTAAAGCGGGCACTGGAGGAGGGCCGAGTGCGAGAAGTCTTCGGGTCAGGCACTGCTTGTCAAGTCTGCCCTGTGCACCAAATCCTGTATGAAGGCAAGGTGAGGCAGAGCTGCCAGGGTAGGTGGGAGAGAAAGAGGAGGAGTGCCCCATCCTCATGGTCCCCTTTCTCCAGCAACTCCACATTCCTACCATGGAGAATGGGCCAGAGCTCATCCTGCGCTTCAAGAAGGAGTTGAAGGCTATTCAGGTGAGCTCAGGAGCTTGAGAGCAACAACTCTGATTAATGGCTCCTTTCCTCTGAATACCTGTGGCCAGAAGCACGGGAATTTTCTGTGCTTCAGGAGTTGTAGGCCCCTTGTACAAGTCTCTTAGGCTTCGAGTCCTAAAGACAGAACCTTTTTCATGAGACTCTGGGATGTTGGCCACACACACACACACACAAAAAAGGCCTCCCACGATTCCCTGGGTTCTAGGCTGTCCCTTTGGCATGGCAAACCTTTTTCCCTAGCCCCTCCCTGGCCTTGAAGGATTCCTCCCAGAAGCCTCTGGTGAATTGCCAAATTCTTGTGAGCCTAGAGGGCTTCTAGAGAACCTCTGGGCTCATTTCCCAGTGAACTGAACCTGAGGTGACTCGGTATCCTGGCCTCATGTTGGCACCTAGCACAGCACATCTGAGCTGAAAATGCCTTTTCCCACGAGCATTCAAGGCTTTGCAATTCTGCCTTGATGATCCCTTGGAATTGTTGGTTGGGTCCAGGTAAAGGACTACACTTCCCAGAAGGCACTGGGGCGCAGCTCTGCGAGCAGTTAGCTTGCGATGCTCCAGAGCCTACTGGGAGTTGTAGTGCAGTTATCTCATTGACGCAACTTCGTTGTCCGGGCAGTACGGAGCCAGTGCACACGATTGGATACTTTCGGTGTGACGTTTCGCTGTGCCCTCCCTGGTTGGATCCGCAGACGTGCCGCATCCAGTCCAGCGTCCTCGCCTCCCAGAGACTCAAGAGAAGTGCAATAGGGAAAGGTCTGCCCAGATGCTGGATCTCTGGCACCCTCACGTGGACGTTATTACACTCCAAAGCCTTAAGGGCGGGACCCATGCAGTTTGGACCCCACCTCAAATTTTGGGTCTCAGGACTCAGCTGCTCCGCGTCCTGGTGTTCAAGGGAGAACACCAGGCTTCTCTATCTCCGTTCTCAGGCCGGATTCCCGGTGCTCTTCGTGTCCATTTCCCCCCCCTTTTCTCTGCCCTTGCTGCAATTTTGAAATAAAATGCCAAAGAACAAGACATTGGCTGTCATGCTCTAAACGCCATCCTGGGACGCTGGGGGCTCAGCACATTTTATTATCAGGGACCCAGCTTGAGGACTTCTTTGACCTGAGAGAGTTCCTTCTGTATTTTAGTATTGAACACCATTTACTGGATTCTCCCTGCACTCCTGTTTTGGGTACAGCCTTAAAGTTGCCACACCAGATCTCTCAGGATCTCTTCCTTTCTTACATTTCATTGGTGCCCAAGCCCTGTTCCCGGAGCTTCTGACTGCTCTGTCCCTTCTTGTGTCCCCACCTCGGCCTGATTTCCTGCCTGTCTCTATCCTAGCTTCCTCTTTGGCCTCCTGGCCTTCATTTGCTCCCATCTGACATCAAAGGACTTCTATAATTGTGTCTCTCGGGGACATCAGCTCCTTTGACAGGGCAGGCCACCTCGCTTGAAGCGAGTCCCTAATTTTTTGACGGTTGCAGGAGTTAGAAGGATCACACCACTGTTTCCAATCCATCTCTGTGATTCTATGGGTCCCAATCCTCACCTCCTCACACACAAACTTTAATAAGTTCCACATGAGCCTCTAGAGAGAGGCAATTAAGACCCAGCTACAGATCTGGATTCAAATCCTGCCTCTGTGTTCTGTCGGCTTTGGTTTGGGCATACCATTTCTTCCCTCCTTCCTCTCTCTCTCTCTCTCTCTCTCTCTCTCTCTCTCTCTCTCTCTTTCTTTTTTTTTTTTTTTTTGAGACAGGGTTTCTCTGTGTAGCCCTGGCTGTCCTGGAACTCACTCTGTAGACCAGGTTGGCCTCGAACTCAGAAATCCGCCTGCCTCTGCCTCCCAAGTGCTGGGATTAAAGGCGTGTGCCAACACCAACCGGCTGGGCATGCCATTTCATTGCTGATCAAATTAGCTGGAGCATGCAGGACTATTCGGCAGATGTGGTCAGGGCAAGGCAGCCAGTAGCCTTGGGATAGGAATTCTAATTTCTTGGGGACTCAACTGACTGGTTGCCACATCTCATTCCCTTTTGCCAGTTATTGCTCAAATAAAGGTTAGGGTCCAAAAGGACCCAAGGGAAAATCTGCAGGCCCCTGGGAAACCTTTCCTCCATCCACTCAACCTTCCTGCAAAAATTTTCATTTTTGAAGTGCTGGGACATGCCTTTAATCCCGACACTCGAGAAGCAGAGGCAGGAGGATCTCTGATTTCAAGGGCAGCCTGGTATCCAGACCTCTAGGATAGCCAGGGTGACCCAGAGAAACACTGTCTTGGAAAACAAAATAAAACAACAACAAAACCTGATTCTGTGACGGGTTGGCTGCAAGCATTTGCTGAGCACTTATTTCCTCCTCTTGGCTTCTGGTTGTTCAGTGCTGCAGTCAAGATCTTGCATGCTTCACTGGATTCTTTCTCGAGGTCATCAGGGCTGGGGCCATGGCTGTTCATGGAACACAAAAATTACTCATTTCGGGCTGGAGAGATGGTTCAGCGGTTAAGAGCACGGTCTGCTCTTCCAGAGGTCCTGAGTTCAATTCCAATAACCACACAGCAGCTCACAAACATCTATAATGGGATCTTCTGCCCTCTTCTGGCATGCAGGTGTTCATGCAGAAAAAGCACTTACATAAAATGAATAAATCTTAAAAAAAAAAAAAAACTCATTTCTGGATTTTTTTTTTTTTTTTTTTTTTTTTTTGGGTTTTTCGAGACAGGGTTTCTCTGGCTGTCCTGGAACTCACTCTGTAGACCAGGCTGGCCTGGAACTCAGAAATTGTTTTGCTTTTAAAAAGAAAATAGCCGGGCGGTGGTGGCGCACGCCTTTAATCCTAGCACTTGGGAGGCAGAGGCAGGTGGATTT
>NW_022196904.1:37129646-37132146 GCF_008632895.1 Mastomys coucha
AAAACAAAAAAAAAAAAACAAAAAAACAAACAAAAAGAAAATAAAAACCGTCTTAAACCATTTCTGTCAAGTCATTTGCAGTTTGTGTGATGAGCTGTAGTCAAAGCTGTTATGGGGTCCACTTAAATCCAACATAAATCTAAGTTGGAGAGATGACTCAGAGCTAAGAGTACTGGCTGCTCTTTCAGAGGTCCTGAGTTCAATTCCCAGCAACCACATGGTAGTTCATAGGCATCTAGAATAAGGTCTGATGCCCACTTCTGGCCTGCAGGCATACATGTCAGGCAGAACATGGTATACATAAACAAAAGCAGCAACAGCAACAGAAACCCCGGTAAATCCATCATAACTCAAACACCAGATCAATGTAGATGATAAACATTTATTGTAATCAAACTGATACTGGGAGCTGAGCTACGACCCTAAAGGGACACTTTATTTAAGCATAAGGGGCTAAGCAAGGGTGTTTCCATCAATCAGGATAGAAACTGGTTGCTAGGCCTGGGAACATGAACTTAGTTTGATCCTGTCAGAGATAGAAAAGTTGTCCCTGAGATGTCTGGACTCCGACAACTGTTTACAACAGACTGTTCAGCTGTTGGGAAGTCCCCAGTTCCCCCAGGGCCTGGCACCATAAATTTAGTTCCTCCCGATGATTAAATGGAGTCTGAAAATGAAATAGTACTGAGAAGTTTCTTTTGCTTATTTCCAACAAAAGCCACTTGGGTTCTTTGTAACTTTCCTGTGCCCATAGTTAGTTCAAAAGCGGCTCATTTATTCTTTACACAGAGCCCGGTCATCTCCCTTATAGTATGATCTAGAAAGGGCATGTGGCCCTACCAACTGAGCCACATCCTGGCTCTTAGACTTGGGTTTTGAAGGTTACTTATTTTGTCATAGCAGAAAGTAAGGTTGATTAAACGGATGGCAACATAAACATGAAGTAGGTTAAATATTGATTTTTAAATGCATTGATATTTTCTTCATTTTGTGTTTTAACTTGTGATTTAGTAAGCATCCATAGATGTATCCCACACAGAGAAATGTTCTTGGGGGTTCCTCAATGCTTTTTAAAAAAACTTTTATTATTTTATGTGTATTTCTGTTTTGCCTGCATGAATATCTGTACTACATGTGTGCCTGGTGCCTAATGAGGCCAGGAACCTACCAGAGTTACACCTAGTTGTAAACTGCCACATCACTGCTTGGAATTGAACTTGGGTCTTCTGGAAAAGCAGTCTGTGCTCTTCAGTGCTGAGCCATCTCTCCATCTCCATTCCAGCCTAATGCTTTTTTTTTTTTTTTTTTTTTTAAATCAGTGTTTTGCTGTGTATCAGGACAGGCCTCACACATGAGCAAGTGTATATGTAATACAACACACATATATGTATGTGTAAAGAGATTCATATGTGTATATATATAACATATATGTATATTATACACACTTGCACACACACATTTTGAAAGAAAATGAAAAACTTTTGTTAACTTAATGTATCCATTGTGTGTGTGCACCTGTTTTTGCCGTGATTGGATGACAATTTTCAGAGAAGATTCTCTTCTCTTACTGTGTGGTTCAGGAGATGAAATTGAGGTTCTTATGTTTGACAGCAAGAGTCTTTTCTTGCTGAATCATCTCACTGGCCACAAACCAAAGATTTAAAACACCAGTAAGTCTGCTTAACTGAGCCCTGGGGAAACGCTCCGGTCAGAAGCGGCTGCCTGGCGCCACCTGGAGGCCAGTATGGGGCACAGCGTCCGCTGGGAAGAAAGGCCACAAGGCATAGTTGACAGAATGAGCTTCCAAAACCAAAGGTCAGTGTGTTAATGATTAAAACATCTACATAACGACTACATGTGGGGTTGTTGGATGAATAACTTTGAGTGATTTTTTTTTTCAGCAAACAACTTTTTGTTTTGTCTTGTTTTGTTTGACACAGGATTTCTCTGTGTAGCCCTGTCTGGGGCAACATTAGGCATGTAATCAATCCCATGACTGTAATCCCAGGGCTCTGCACGTGGAGGCTGGAGGATCAGAAGTTCAAAGCTGTTTTGGGCTACGTAGAGAGTTCATGTTTCAAAACAATGATAAAGAAAAATGATCTGCCTCCTTTAATCCCAGCACTTGGGAGGCAGAGGCAGGTGGATTTCTGAGTTCGAGGCCAGCCTGGTCTACGGAGTGAGTTCCAGGACAGCCAGGGCTATACAGAGAAACCCTGTCTCCAAAAACAAAAACAAAACAAAACAAAACAAAAAAACAAAAAAGAAAAAGAAAAAAAAAGAAAGAAAGAAAAGAAAAGTGATCAGGGGCTGGAGAGATGGCTCAGTCGTTAAGAGCACTGACTGCTCTTCCAGAGGTCCTGAGTTCAATTCCCAGCAACCACATGGTGTCTCACAACCATCTGTAAAGGGATCTGATGCCCTTTTCTGGTGTGTCTGAAGACAGATACAGTGTACTCATAGAAATAAAAATAAATAAATATTTAAAAAAATCATCAGC
>NW_022196904.1:37134646-37141099 GCF_008632895.1 Mastomys coucha
ACATATACTTCATACATACACCCCATCTCTGGACAGGACACAGATACCAACAAATCATAGTGACTGGCATTTTTCATCTGTTGTAAACCTGGCTCAGTGGTGGAGAACATGGACTTTGAGGCTAGGATCCAGATGACATTTACCTTGGTGGCTTGACAGGTAGAGCCGTGGCCAGTTTCACATGTCAGCACAGCCAAACAGTCCCATGTGACTCAGACGAAGAAGGCTCCTGGAGGTGGGACTGATGTCCGCAGTGATCATGAACATCACAGACCATCAGGGTGGGATCTGACCACAAACTGGCTTTACAAGCACATCTGAGGGCCTGTTTATAGAAGAGAGATGGGTGCCAGAGACCAGACAGACACAGTTTAGGGCAAAAGTCTTTACGCGTTTCTCCATGTGTAGGAGCTGATGGGGGTGAGCCTACTGCAGAGTCCACACCTGGTACCGGGGAGAAAGAAGCCACTGAAGCCTCACCAACCTCGTGTTCACGGGCAAAAGACAATGTTCACATGACCTTCTGGGCAGAAGAAGAGATTTGGCCGGGTGGCCAGGAGGATCACGAGTCCATGGCCAGCCTGGGCAACTCAGTGAGACAAGACCCTGTTTGATGAAAGGGTGGGGCTAGAGGTATAGCTCAGTGGGTAAGGTGCTTGGCATGCAGGCAAAGGCCTTCAGTTTGATCCCCACCACACATGTAGAACGTTGGGTCCAGAGGCAAGAGTCTGTCACCCCAGCACCACAGGGGATGGAGTCTGGCAGAGTCTGGGAGGTCATTGACCTGCCAGCCTAGAGAAACAATGATTCAGCACAAAACAGCACTTGCTGTGTAAGCCTGGCAAACTGAGTTCAATGTCCAGAAACCATGGTGGAGAGAGAGACCCGAATCCTGAAGGTTGTCCTCTGATGTCTAGGCCTATGCACTAACACAGCTGTGTGCACACTCACACACACACACACACACACACAAACACACAGAAACATATATGTGCACATACACATAGCCACCAATAATAAATTTTTTAAAAAAAGTTTAAAATTGTTTAAATCTGGGGGTGGGGTGGAGAGCCATTGAGAAAGACACCCAGAGCTCAGCTCTGCATGAACACACATGTGCACACAATAATACGTGCATGTTCCACATACACAAAATCTAGATGACAAAAAGATCTCGGTAATAAGGCCCACATGTAGAATCCTGCCATGGACTGAGGTTTCTTACAGGGTCCCTCGTTCATCGGGACGATGGGTTCTGGCCAGGTGTGCATGGGATTCGGCTTTGACAAGCAGACTCGACACAAGTGGTGTAAGGTCTGAGTGTATATCTCAAAAATGACATGAGGCTTTTACAATCATTGTAAAAGAGAGATGAAAAATCTGGCAGCTTAGTAGTGGAGGTACATCTGAGGCCATCTAAAACACACTGGATTTAAAACATCAGCCATCTCCTCTGGACTGGCGCAGCACCCCTGGGCTCTGAGACTCCGGGGGGCTGCGGGTGCAAGAGCCAGGAGGGTAGAGGTTCGAATTTTGAATCTTCAATGCTGAATGCTCGAATCTCGAATGCTCACTCTCTTGAATCTCAACTGGTGCTGCACCCCCTGGGCCCAAGCACTCTGGGCCCAGGGGGCTACGGACTGCATAAATCTAAGTCCTAGTCCACCTAAGTTCTGGTTCTAGTCCGAGTGCGAGGAAGTCCAAATGCTGAATGCCGACTCTAGAATGCTGAATGCAGACTGCTGCATCTAGAATGCTCTATCCTGTCTCTCTTTCTGTGAGCTTTAATGCCCTACCCACAATGCTGGAGGCAATAAGTTTGGATGGCTTAACATTCCAAGCCAGGGTTTAACTATATCATTGGAACATTGGTGAAGGTCAGAGAGCAATGTCCAAATTTTCTCTTTCTAGCTGTAAAGAAATGATATCTTGGTGGGCTCCTAGCACACAAGTACGAGGACATATCTGGGTTACCTCTGAGTTTAGGGTGCCAGGCAACAATGCGGAGGCAGGAGACTAACTTTCCTTGAAGTTTACTCCTCAAATACTGCCGTCACGCAAAGTGTGTGTGGCAATTCCCTCTCTTTTATTATTTTTCAGATGGAGCTCCACAATGTCCCGCCTCATTGGCTAGGGATCTCAGGAGAACTCTAAAGGCAAATGGAAGCACAACAATTACTATTAAAACAATGCCAGTAATAACAGCAAGCAAGATTATGTACGGAACCCAATCTAAGGGGTTTAATTATTAACCCCTTAAATTATTTTTTAATTCACTGGCCAACTCATCAATGTTCCGAGTATCCAAATGACTTTTGCTACTATCTGAAATTTCTGCCTTCAATTGTTTTATATCAGATATATCTGTATCTTTCCACACTCCCTGCAAATGGGCCTTAGTCTACTGAAATGATGCATGACACTTAGTGGCTAACCTAACTTACAAACAACATAGCATACGGATAAGAGACACAAGAAAAATTCATATTAGCAGCAATAAGTCCAAACAAATTTGGTTGAACAGCAGCAGCTTTAGGGGTTCTCCTTGTTGAAGTCTATGGTGGATGTCTGCTTCTCTTGTCCTTCTCTCTCTTCTTCTCAGTTGGTTTTAATCTGAGTCAACAAAGCATCTGACCTTAAACCATATCTAAGAGGACCCACTACTCAGTGTCTGCCCAGACATGTCCTTGCATGCTTTCTCTTCTATATCTTTTTGGCCTGTTAGTTCCCAGAATGTCTTAACAGCTTGCTTTTGCCCAGGCTTATTTGGACATATTTGACCTTGGTCCACTGTGTTTTCTTCAAACCTGCAATTTTCTCATTAGCCCAGCACAAGTCTTAAATTTAACTCTTTCAAGTACACTCTTGCTGTCTTCAGACACACCAAAAGAAGGCATCAGATCCCATTACAGATGGTTGTGAGCCACCATGTGGTTGCTGGGAATTGAACTCAGGACCTCTGGAAGTACAGTCAGTGCTCTTAACCACACCAAGCCATCTCTCTAACCCGGATTGTAAGCTTGAGTTACAGAGTGGGTCACTCAAAAATAAATACATACGTTGGGCAATGGTGGCACACGTCTTTAATCCCAGCACTTGGGAGGCAGAGGCAGGTGGATCTCTGAGTTCGAGGCCAGTCTGGTCACAGAGTGAGTTCCAGGACAGTCAGGGCTACACAGAGAAACTCTGTCTAGAAAAACGAAAAAAAAAAACAAAAACAAAAACAAACAAACAAAACATACATATATACATACATATGTACAGAAATACATAAAGAAATAAATCTTCCAGTCATTTATGGCTGCATACAGGCAGTTCTTAGTCATGTCTATGAAGGTTCCTCAAATTCTTTAGGGTCATAACAAAAAGAAACTTTAATAGCAAAACTATATATGACAAATAGAACCAGGGTGGCCTTGACCCCAGCCCCAACCCCTCAGGAAACACTGCCCGCCCAGGTAATCTGCACAGATCTTTGGATGACAGCCGAAGTAATGGTATACTACACCAACGGAGCTGTGCACAAGGTTCACCTTGTAAGCTGTAGTATTGAAAGAGTTAAATTTGAGTCTTGTGCTGGCTAATGAGAAAATTGCAGGTTTGAGGAAAACACAGTGGACCAAGGTCGAGCATGTCCAGATGGGCCTGGGCAGGGGCAGGCAAGCTGTTGGGACATTCTGGGAACTAGCAGGCCAGGATGATGTGGAGGAAAAAGCATGCAAAGATACGTCCAGGTGGGCCCTGGCACGACCCAACTGAGCAATGGGTCATCTGGTCCTCTTAGATATGGTTTAAGGTCAGCCAGATGCTCTGTTGACTCAGATTACCACCCTTAGGAATTTTCCACCCTGGTCTGCATGAACACTAGCTGATATTGGAAATAGCCAATCATGTATAGCCACACCAATTCCTTTGTTCCCTCAGACCTTTTCCCTATATAAACCCCTAACCCCTGAGCCTCGTGGTCGATTCCTCTATCTCCTGAGTGAGATAAGTGTCAATCCAGAGCTCCGATATTAAACTGCCTCATGTGTTTACATCAAGACAGTCTCTCGTGATTCCTTGGGTGCATGTCCTCCCGAGATTTGAGTGGGGGTCTCCCCACAGGGGTCTTTCAGCATCCACTGCTAGGCTTAGCTCTGGCACCTGGAAAGCAGAGGTGGGAGGAAAGGCCCCTGAGGATTAGAAACCCTGAGGATGAGGCACTGGGCATTGGTCTGCTTCTGGGCAGGGAGTGGTTGAGCCCTGGGAGCTCTAGGCCAGGCTGAGCTAGCGAGTGAGATGTGTATCAAACAACAAACCCCCAATGCTTTGATCTGTGAATGAGAAAAATAAAACGAAAGGTGTAGGACATATCTACTCCTCAAGTGTGGAAAGAATTTTTATCATAGATATAAGGGAGGAAGCAGGCAGAGGCAAGCTTCCAGGCTGAAGAGAATGGCAGGAAGACCGAGTCCTCAATTGTTTAATTAAAGTAATCTGTATGTTGGGATGCACCCTGGATTGGCCAACTGGCTTCCTCACCCTAAGTGCGGATTTGGCCTCTTGAGCTCCTTTTTCTAGTAGAGATAAGGTGTTTCCCTTGGTGAAGGACTTGGCTGGTATACATTGTTACAGAGACACAAATGAGAGGGAAGGAGCAAGGCTAAGGTTATAAATATCATGGGAATGGGGTTGCAAGCAGTTTACATCAGATCTAAGAGACAGAAACTTAGAAACTGCATTAGAAACCTTAACTTGAAAGGACTTAACACAGGGCAAACAGAAACTTCTTTGTAAGTGTCTTTTAAAAATCTATTTATTTATTTTTATACTTTAATCCATTTTACAGTCCAGACTTCATCCTCCTTCCAGTCTGCCCCTCCCAACAGTTCCTCATCCCATTCCTCCTCCCCATCCACCCCCCTCTCCAAAAGTATATCCTCACTCCCCACCCCCACCCTCCCAGACCTCCCTACTCCCTGGGGCCTCAAGTCTCTCAAGGGTTAGGTTCATCTTCTCTCACTGAGGCTAAACCAGGCAGTCCTCTGCTTGATATGTGTCAGGGGCCTCATATCAACTGGTGTATCCTGCCTGGCTGGTGGCTCAGTGTCTGAGAGATCTGGGGGGGTCCAGGTCAGTTGAGTCTGCTTGTTTTCCCATGGGGTTATCTTTCTCCTCAGCTTCTTCCAGCTTTTTCCCAATTCAACCACAGGGTTTCCGGCTTCTGTGAACTGGTTAGGTGTAAATAGCTGCATCTGATTCTTTCAGCTGCTTGTTGGGTCTCTCAGAGGGCAGCCATGCTAGGCTCCTGTCTACAAGCACACCACAGCATCAGTAGCAGTGTCAGGGCCCCAGGCATCCCCTTGAGCTGGATCCTAATTTGGGCCTGTCACTGGACCTCCTTTCTCTCATGCTCTTCTCCATTTTTATCCCTGAAGTTCCATCAGACAGGGACAATTGTGGATCAGAGCTTTTGACTGTGGGATTGAAAGACCTCCAGAACTGGGGAGATCCTTACTCAAGTCTCAGGATGACGCGACCACCCAATAACTCACCAGAGACCGAACTTGCTGCAATCACATGAAGTTTATTTGGGATAGACCGGTACCGGGGTTGACCTCGTGACCATGTTGACCAGAGGAGTTCAACCCCGAACACAAGTAGTGAGGGGTATTTAAAGGGAAAAACCACAAGCTGGGAGCAGGGAGAGGGTTACCAAGGAAACATAACAAAAAAACAGTGGAAAGTTTCAGAGGGACCCAACCCAAGGTATTCAGTTACGGAGGGGAACATATTCATTCTAGGTATGTAATCTTCATCTACCGGTCAATGGGGTGGAGAGGCTCGTAAGCCAGTAGACCTTCATTCCTAGTTCCACCCTCATTGTGGATCAGTCAGGAGGGGCAGGTTTCAGGAACCAGAGCCCTGAGACTGAGTTAGCCAAGTTCCTCGCACTGGCTACTCCACATTTTTTGGCTTGTTACAGAGGTTTTCCATGCCCCCTTTTAGGTAAAGGTTATACATTATACATACATTTCTATTAAAAGCCTTTAATATTAAATTCTAAGATTCTCCAGCCTTTCAGGATGGCAACCCCATCCTTCCATTTGGGGGTATAGAACTAAACAGAGAATTTACAATAGAGGAATCTAGAAGGGCTGAGAAGCATTTAAATAAATGTTCAAAGTCCTTAGTGATCAGGGAAATGCAAATTAAAATGACCCTGAGATTCCACCCTACACCCATCAGAATGGCTAAGGTCAAAAACTCAGACGACAGTGAAAGACCCCCGTGGGAAGACCTCCACTCAAATCTCGGGAGGACGAGTACCCAAGGAATCACAAGAGACCGTCTTGATGTAAACACATGAGGCAGTTTAATATCGGAGCTCTGGATTGACACGTATCTCACTCAGGAGATAGAGGAATCGACCACGAGGCTCAGGGGTTAGGGGTTTATATAGGGAAAAGG
>NW_022196904.1:37141646-37143573 GCF_008632895.1 Mastomys coucha
GAAATCTGCCTGCCTCTGCCTCCCAAGTGCTGGGATTAAAGGCGTGTGCCACCACTGCCTGGCGATTGCAAACTTTCTAAGTGTCTTAAGTGCAAACAAAACCCTAACTTGCAAGGTATATTTTTCCTGTTTTAGTTTCCCATTAACGTACAAGGTATATTGTCCAGCTTAGTCTCACACATGGCCTGCAAACTAAACTGGACCATGAAAATGAAGACAGGGAGGGAGGCAAGAGAGGAGCCATCGACCAATTGACATAGTCTGGGCCAAGAGGCCAAGAAAGCAGCTTAGCCAAAGTGGCTGAGTTATATAACGATCAGGCTGGGTGAAGGAAGTGGGAGGCTCTGGGAGGGAGAAGTTTAGGATATGTAGGGGAGAAGAGCTGGGAGGAGCCACAGGTACTGAGGGATGCTGGGAGAACTGGCCAGCATCCACTTCAATATGATTAAAAAAAAAACATTTTGTGTGTCTGTGTGGATGTGTGCACATAAGTACAGGTACATTCTGAAGCCTCAGGAAGGCAACAGGTTCCCCGAAGACCTGGACTTCCAGCCAGTTGTGAGCAGTCAGACCTGGGTCCTGGGAACTGAACTCAGGTCCTCTGCAAGAGCAGCACGTGCTCTTAGCTCTCCAGCCCCTCACTGGCCTCTGGCTGCTAGCGGAGTCCCCTGTCCCCGACCCTATCATGCTGCTAATGCACAGACTCTCAGTGGAGAGTCTGAGAGTTGGAGGTCAAAATAGAAGTGTTTACAATAATGCTGGGCATGGTGGCGCATGCCTTTAATCCCAGCACTTGGGAGGCAGAGGAAGATGGATTTCTGAGTTCGAGGCCAGCCTGGTCTACAGAGAAACCCTGTCTTGAAAAACAAAAAACAAACAAGCAACCAAAAAGAAGTGTTTACTATAGACACAAAAGTATTCCCAAAGCAGAGAGTGAAGTGTGTGCAATAGAAGATATTCTTTGTGGTTGACTAGTCTTTTGATTTCCAAATAGGTATCAAATGTTTGTTTTTATCAGGGTTTCTTATCTGGCTTTCTTGGGAGGCTGGGCAGGGAAGATTCCAAGTTCCAGGCAGGCCTGTGCTCTAGAGTCAAGATCAGCCTGGACACCTTAGTGAGACTTTGTTTCAAAACAGAAGTAAGATGTCACCGGGGCTGTGGCTCAATGTCACTCAGAGCAACAACCTCACTGTGGTTCTTTTCCAGACAAGATATCCCTGACTGTCCTGGAACTCATTATGTAAACCAGGCTAGCCTTGAACTCACAGAGATCCGCCTGCCTGTCTCTGCCTCCCAAGTTCGGGGATTTAAAGGCATGTGCCACCACCACCATCATCACCACCACCCAGCTAACAAAATAAAATTGAAAGAAGGAGCTAACAGATTACTGCTCAGTTATCCACAAACTGATGTACTCGCTTGTGTTTTTTAGTGTCTGACTTCTCTATCCTCATCTAGAGAATGGCTGGGTCTGGAGAGAAGGATCAGTGGTTAAGAGCTCAATTTGCATTGAAGAGTATAGGACTTGAGATTAATTCTTAGCACCCACATCAGGCAGGCCCAGGTGGTAGCTCAGGCGTTTGTGGCACTGAAATACCCCTGTGGGGAGACCCCCACTCAAATCTCGGGATGACGTGCACCCAAGGAATCACGAGAGACCATCTTGATGTAATCACAAAAGGCAGTTTTATTTTTTGGAGCGCTCCAGGCCCACACCTATCTCACACAGGAGATAGTGGAATCGCCCACAAGGCTCAGGGATTAGGGGTTTATATAGGAAAAAGGTCTGGGGGAACAAAAGAATCAGTGTGGCTATACATGATTGGCTAGTTCAAATATTAACTATACGTGCAGAACAGAGTGGAAAATTCCTAAGGTTGGTGTAAGGGAGGTGCTATTCGGGGGTTTCTAGCTGACCTTCAACTAT
>NW_022196904.1:37143916-37146572 GCF_008632895.1 Mastomys coucha
ACTGTGTTTTTCTTCAAACCTGCAATTTTCTCATTAGCCAGCACAAGTCTCAAATTTAACTCTTTCAGCACCTGTGCTCATCTACACAGCACCCCACCCCCATGAGTAACCTGATTAAAAATAAATTTTTTGTTTTTGTTTTGTTTTTGTTTTTTCAAGTTAGGATTTCTCTGTGTAGCTCTGGCTGTCCTGGAACTCACTCTGTAGATCAGGCTGGCCTCAAACTCAGAGATCCACCTGCGTCTGCCTCCCAAGTGCTGGGATTAAAGGCGTACGCCACGACTGCCCGGCTAACAGTGTACTTATTTATAATAATAAATAAATCTTAAAAAATAAAAATAAAACATTTAAAATATTTACTTATTTTTATTTTATGTGCATTGCTGTTTTGCCTTTATGTATGTCTGTGTGAGGTGTTGGATCCCCTGGAGCTGAAGTTATAGACAGTTGTGAGCCACCATGTGGTTGCTGGGAATTGAACTTGGGTCCTTTGGAAGAGCAGCCAGTGCTCTTAACTGCTGAGCCATCTTTCCAGCCCACCCTTACCCCCTCAATTTTTTTTTCTTAAATTGTGAATAAAGGTGCTGGAGAGATGGTTCAGAGGTTAAGAGCACTGACTGATCTTCCAGAGGTCTCAAGTTCAATTCCCAGCAACCACATGGTGGCTCATAACCATCTATAATGAGATCTGGTGCCCTCTTCTGGCCTAAAGTCATATATGCAGGCAGAAGGCTGTATACATAATAAATAAATCTTTTTTTTTTAATGTGAAAAAAACAAAACAAAACAAAACCACAGACATTGCCGGCAGTGGTGGGGCATGCCTCTAATCCCACCACTTGGGAGGCAGAGGCAGGCAGATTTCTGAGTTCAAGGCCAGCCTGGTCTACAGAGTGAGTTCCAGGACAGCCAAGGCTATGCAGAGAAACCCTGTCTCCAAAAACAAACAAACAAACAAACAAACAACAACAACAACAACAAAAAAACTACAGACACCTAACCATGCTCTAATGATTCCTTCCACACTTCCTTGAGTCAAGCTGGAGTCAAAAGCAGCACCTCTGTGGCTACACATAGTACAAAGGACCAGCGTCAACCTGTCACTCCAGCTGCACAGACACCACATGGCATCCAGAGGCTGGGAAGTGGTCCAAGAGTGTGTCTCACCGCTGATAGCCCTGTGAGCTTCCAGAGGCAAAGGAGAGCCTCAAGAACACACTGTCTCTAGATGTCTTTCCAGCACCTTCTCTGCCTAGCTGGTGTTGGTGTTGTGCTAAAAGCAATGTTTCTGGTCTGGAAATGTGGCTCAGCTTGGCGTAGTGTTTGTCTAGTGTGCACGGAGTCCTCGGTCCATCTCCATCACCACTAAAACCCAGTGTGGTGCCTTATTCCTGTAATCCCAGCACTGGGGTGGAGAAAAGGGTTAAAAGGGCATTCTCGTCTATCTAGTGAGTACTGGGCCAACCTGCATGGATCAGTTACTTTTTCTATTGCTGAGGCAAAAGCAAGTCAAGAGGAAATGGATTTATTTTAGCTGACAGTTCAAGGGTAGTCCATTGTTACAAACAGGTCACAGAGAAGGAGACTGAAGCAGCCAGTCACCACATTCACAGTCAGGAAGCAGAGGGCGGTGAATGCTTGTGTTCAGATAGCCTTGTGGTCAGGATCCGGGGACAGGAATGGGCACTGCTCATTTTAGTCTGAGTCTTCTCACTTGGGTTAGCTTAGTCAGCATAAAATCCTTCATGGCCGTAAGATTAGTAATCCTCAAACATGTTATGTAGCAAATTTCTCAGAGGTAAAACATTCTGTATTGAAGCCAAGGGTGCAGGCACACAGTTAATTCCAGCACTCAGGAGGCAGAGGCAGGTGGATCTCCAACTTTGAGGCCAGCCTGATCGACAGAGTGGGTTTCAGGGCAGGACATCTCAGGCTACACAGAGAAACCCTGTCTTGAAAAGATGGCTCGGCATTTAAGGGCACAGCTAGCTACTTTTCCAGATGACATGAGTTCAATCCCCAGTACCCATATGACATGTCACAACTGTCTGTAACGCCAGTACCAGGGAATCTGGCTCCCTCACGCAGACATACACGCAAGCAAAACGCCAATACACATAAAATGAAAATAATAAAATTAAATAAAATAATTAACAAAGAAAAAACAACAAAAACTTTTTATCTTGAAAGGAAAACAGTAAGATTCATAAACTTCAAAGGGAGGCTTCTTTTTTTTTAAGATTTATTTTATTTATTTATTTATTTTTAAAGATTTATTTTATTTTATTTTATGTGTACACTGTAGCTGTACAGATGGCCATGAGCCATCAGTGTGGCTGCCAGGAATTGGAACTCAGGACCTCTACCGACCGGCCCCACTCGCTCTGGCCCTGCTTGCTCTGGCATAATTCACTGTAGCTGTCTCCAGATGCACCAGAAGAGGGCGTCAGATCTCATTATGGGTGGTTGTGAGCCACCATGTGGTTGCTGGGATCCGAACTCAGGATCCCAGGAAAGAGATGAGGCACACGTGATTTCTTTCTTTCTTTTTTTTTTTTATTAGATATTATTAGATATTTTCTTTATTGACATGTAAATTTCTCCTTTCCCAGTTCCCCTCCAAAAAACAAAGAAACAAACAAAAACAACAAAAACA
>NW_022196904.1:37146884-37147680 GCF_008632895.1 Mastomys coucha
AGAAAGAGAGGCTTCTTAAGAAAAGGGGGGAAAACCAACTTAAAAGACTCAGGAAGTACTTTTTTTTTTGTTTGTTTGTTTGTTTTTTGTTTTTGAGACAGGGTTTCTCTGTGTAGCCCTGGCTGTCCTGGAACTTACTCTGTAGTCCAGGCTGGCCTTGAACTCAGAAATCCGCCTTCCTCTGCCTCCCAAGTGCTGGGATTAAAGGTGTGCGCCACCACTGCCTGGCTCACTACCTACTTCTTTCCCAGACTTATATAAGCAGTAATGGTTGCTGCACCCCAGCTCCTCCCCCCGGGGGATTCTAAGCAGGAGCCCTACCCCTGAGCCATGCCCCCAGGCCCTCTTTTGTAGATATTTGGATCTGTTACTGCCCTGGTCACTGGTCTCTTTATAGTACACTACATAAACTTTCCTTTGAACTGTAAAACAAGTTGGAATAAAATTATATGTGCATTCCTTCTCTCTAAACAAGTTCAAGAACTATTTATACAGCATGTACATTGAGGTGGTGTGACCAGCCCTCCAGAGTGTGGAATAAAGAAAATACGATGCAAAGGCTGGGCATGGGGGTGCACACTGTTAGTTCCAGATGGAACAGGGAGAGGCAAGTGGATCCCTGTGTGTTTGAGGCCAGCTTGGTCTGGTCTACACAGTAAATTCCAGACCAGCCAGGGCTGCAACAGACTGAGATTCTGTTTGTGTGCACGGATGTGTGTGCAGTGTAGTGTTGCCGCCCCTCCGTCCAGCGGAAATAAGGAGGCAACAATGAGCTCTTCTCCAAGCAGTTTATTCA
>NW_022196904.1:37148187-37172744 GCF_008632895.1 Mastomys coucha
TACTTCTATCCCCTACATCTTACTTCTATATCTCCAGCCCCCAGCCCTTGTGGGTTAAATACTTTCCCAGGTCCCAATCAGCATCGGCTACATGGCAAAGCATAATAGGCCGCAGGAAATCATGCCAGCTTGCATCACAAACTAGAGGCACTCAGCTTTTCCAACTAAGGGCTTGTTTATCAATGCTCTCTGCTCTGACCGGAGACCAGGTGTTCAATATATATATAGGGTGACAGCTGCAGCTCCCCACAGCGTAGCACAAGTGTGAGGTCAGAAGACATCTTTATGGAGCGAGTTCTCAGCTTCACTAGGTTCCAGGGCCGAGCTTGTGTGAGCACACTTTTCAAGTGCTATACTCACTATGACACTTCACCGGGCCTTTGCTAAGAATGTTGGCCTAAAATTAGCTATCCCCCTGTCTCCGTGGTCTGAGTGCTAGGATTAGAAGTATAATATGCCCCTGTGTTTTGTTATACTATTTTTTTTTTTTTTTTGAGACAGGGTTTCTCTGTGTAGTCCTGGCTGTCCTGGAACTCACTCTGTAGACCAGGCTGGTCTAGAACTCAGAAATCTGCCTGCCTCTGCCTCCCAAGTGCTGGGATTAAAGGCGTGAGCCACACCACCCGGCCTATACTATTTGTGTGTGTGTGTGTGTGTGTGTGTGTGTGTGTGTGTGTGTCTGGTAAGCCTGCATGCGAGTGTAGTGTCTATAGAAGCCAGAGAGGGCATTAGATGCCCAGTAGATGACATTCTTAAATATTGACTTATCTCTCTAACTTTTAAAAAATTTACATGTGTGTGTGTGCTCGAGTGTGTGTGTGTGTGTGTGCACTTTGGCCATGGTACACCACTGCACACATACGGAAGTCGGAGGGCAGCTTGCAGGAGATTGTTCTCTCCTTCCACTACACTGTGTGGCTTCCAGGGATCAAACTCCCACTGTGAGATTCCCAGTGAGCACCTTTACCATTGCTGAGCCTCGCACTGTGAAAACATTAAAGCATAATATAAAACACAAAATAATAATAATTAGCATATTCTGCATGGTTGGTAAAGTCAGTACAAAACATTCAGAGGAAGACAATCTATCTTTCCATACCAAGCACTGTCTCTTCTCTCGAAACCTCAGCCTCCGGTTCCATGTGGGCTTGCTGTTCCTCACAGTCAGGAGCATCCTTCCTAGTAACAGAATCACCTGCATAACGTTTTGCTTAACTTGGGACCCAGCGAGCCTCAGTGTCCACTCCTCTCAGTCATATTTGATTTTGTCACAAGATTTGGTAACAGCTGCCCATGTTCTCTTCTGCCAAGTTACTCTTTTCCCCTCTCAAAATAATGTAGATATGAAGACTGGGCATCCCGAAGCTGCACATATCACAAGCATGTAGAAGGTGGGTTATTTTTGGATTCATGCATATGCTCCTCCTGTGTCACCTCACACCAGAGGGAGGCTGTGAGTGCTGTGTGCCTGGGCATTATATGAATATGGCGAGGCACCAGGGAACAGAATTCACACATATATGAGACATTAATATATGTATAAAAAACTGTATTAGTTTTCTATGGTAAAATACCATTACCAAAACCAACCTGAGATTGAAAGAATTTGTTTTGGCTTACTGTTCCAGAGGGATAGAGGTACATCATGGCTCCACACACAGTCAGCTGAGAGGGAAAGGGGGAGGGGTGGAGGGAGACAGGGAGACAGGGAAAGAGAGTGAGGGAGTGAGGGAGGAAGGGAGTGATAGAGGGAGAAAGGGAGAGGAAGGGGAGAAAGAGAAAGTGAGAGAGATATGTGTGTGTGTGTGTGTGTGAGAGAGAGAGAAAGAGAGAGAGAGAGAGAGAGAGAGAGAGAGAGAACACAAGAGGGAGAGGCAAGTGGATCTCTCTATGTTTGAGGCCAAGGCCAAGCTTTGTCTACATCGTAAATTCCAGACCAGCCTGAGCTAGTCATAGTGAAAGTATAAACTCTCAAAACCTGTGCCAGGGACATACAGAAATGCTCTGCTTCCTAAAGGCTCACACACTGTCCCTAAGAGCAGCGCCAGTGAACTGGGAACCACATGTTCCAACGCATGATCCTATATGGAACATTTATCATTCAAACCTCCACAGCCTTCATACTGGTTGTTTGTGTTATTGTGTTTGCTGGAATTGGAAATCAAGACCCCCTACTACTGAGCAATGCCCCAGTCCCTCACTTGAGGCTCTTTAGCACTGTTGGACACCTCTAGCCCCTCACTTGAGGCTCTTTAGCACTTATGGACACCCCCAGACCTTCACTTGGAGTGGGTATTCTAGGTAGGGACTCTACTTCTGAGCCCCAGCCACTATTACACACAGTAAACATTTTATGTTTATTCTTTATAGTATTTTGTGGTAGAACAAGAGATGAAAATAGAACAGGTAGGAATCAAAAGGAAACAGGTGCATCCAACTATGATTTGAGTAACTAACAAAATCAATATTAAGGTCAGTTTCAGGACCCAGCGGTAAGTGGAAATAAACACAACATGGCCCATGGCTTGTGCTAGCTGGCTGTTTCTTTTGTTTCTTGCTTGTTTGGTCTTGATAAGTTGCCCGGGCTGACCTCCAACCTGATGCTTTTGCATCAGCCTCCAGGTTGGCCCCAAAGGAGCCGCCATAAAGCAGCTAGCCCTGATATGTAACAAACCAGCTCTGATCTGATACTGAGATGAGCTCTGATATGTTACAATGTAACACAAGGAATTGTATTGTAAGAAATGATTGAATAAAGTGAGCATATTCAAAAGGTAAATCTGTGTGGACCTCCTAATTGCTCAGTGCCCCACAGACCCAGAGGGCCCTGTCACCAGTCCCTGCAGACCTCCAACTGTTTCAAGGACTCAAAGTGTGGTACACTCTGAGTCTGGTGAGTGGGCTTCTTCATTCAGGGCACTACTTTATCCTGGCCTCACGTGGTTCGAGGGTCATGGAGCTTGCCACAGTCTCTTTTGTCCTGAAGATACAGTTTAATTGGTAGAGTGTTTATCTGTCCTGCGGGAAGCCCTTAGTTCCTTCTCCAGCAGTATAGAAGCCCTGTAAGTGTGATGCGCACCTGTAAGTGGTCTCAGCATTTGCATGTTGGGCACAGAAGGCTCTGGAATTTAAGGCCATCCTCAGCTATATAGTAAGTTCAAGGCTAGCCTGGGCTGCATTAGTCCCTGCCTCAAAAAGTTAAAAAAATTAAAAATAAAAAGGGTGGGGCTAAGTGGTGCACAGCACTTGATATGCTTGTCCAGGAGTGTGAGCCCGAGAGTCTGCATCACATGACACAACCAGAAATTTCCATACCAGTCCAGTTCCCAGCACCAATGTCGAGGGGCTCCCAATCCCCTGTAACTCTGTCTTTAGGAGGTCTGACACCCTTTTCTGGCCTCAGAGGCACCTGTACACAATACATAAATAAAAATAAAACAAACCTTTCAAAAAATGTTAAAAGACACCCCAGGGTTAGTACTAGCGCTCAGTGGGAAAACTTGCTGCCAAGCCTGACAGGCTGAATTTGATCATCAGGCCTCATAGTAGAAGGAGAGAGCTGACTCCCCCAAGTTGTTCTCTGACCTTTAAATGTACACTGTGAAACCACATGCCACTCTCTTTCCAAGGCTGGCCCTGAATTTACACAGCGGAGGATGACCATGAACCTCTGGACCTTCTACCTTGCCTTCGCCTGTCAGAAGCTAGCACTCTCAGTTGAAGCAGCACTAAGGACACTCAGCGCATGCTAGGTGAGCCATGTCTGCCTGAGCCATGTCTCGGCCCCGAAGTCTCTTGATTATACTTACAATGTTCAAATATTTGAAGAAAATAAAACTTGTGAAATTCTTGCCTTGCTATTTTTGGCTGTGGAGGCTTGGCAGTAGACTGTTAACGGAAAAGTTAATTCTTTAAAAAATTAATTGATCATTAACAAAAGCCCAAATAGTCATGCCTTTTTCTTGTCTACACAGAACACATTAGTCAGATGTGAAAAAGTTTCACCACAGTCCTTCCAACCAACGGTGTTGGGAAAACTGGCCCAGAAGCTACAGGGCCGAGTTTCCATTTTCCAAAAAGGCAATTTCTTGCCTTCCTCGGTAGCACGCATACCTGTAATCTTTAGCACTCTAAAGCACTGAGGCAGGAGGGTTTCCATGAGTTCAAGACCAGCTTGGACTATTTGAAAGTTCTGAAGATGGGATGTATGCCCACCTACAATCCCAGCACTTAGAAGGCTGAGGCAGGAGGATCAGGGGTTCCAGGCAGCCTGAACCACACACTGAGAACTTTTCTCACAACCAAATAAAGAGTTAGATTACACAACAATATGAATTTACTCTGTCTTTCTAAGTGAGTACACTTATGGTTAACATGGCAAATTCAATGTGAAGCGTTAGGATTTTGTTTTGTTTTGTTTTTGTGTATGTAGCACTGTAGCACTGTGCAGCCTAATATTCAGTATGTAGACCAGGCTGGACTCAAGTTCACAGAGATTCAACTGTCCCTACCTTCTGAGTGCTGGGATTAAAATCATGCACCACCTTGCCCAGGTATGTGAAGTGTATTTAATCACAATCTTAAGTAAATCTGCCAGGATAGATAGAATTTAATAGTTCTTTTCATGCAACTATTGGGTTGTATCGGGTCCATAGCCTCACCAAGAGGTGAGGATTATACTCTTGCTTGTACACGCCCTAATTGTTATGTGACACATAGCTCCCTGTTCACCACTGTATTTTATGGCAGCGTTGTTTTGTTTGTGTATTTATGAACTTATTTATGTTTTTTTATGACATCATATGGAGCTCAGTCAAGACTGCTGTGGAGCAAAGCTTGACAGTCCAAGTCTGTTATTTCTCTTACTGAAGAGGCTGAGGTCACAAGTTCAAGGCCAGCAGTTCAAGTCTCAACTGTGTCTCAAAATAAAAAACAAAAACGGAAAGCTGAAGTGTGATGGAATAGTAGAGCCCCAGTGAGGGGTCGAGGTGTATGTAGCTCAGTGGTACAACCCCTGCCTAGAATCCCCCAGTGAGGGGCTGGGGATGCAGTGCAGCAATTGAGCCTTTGTAGGAGCAGGGCCCATGGTTCCACTCTCAGTAATAGAAACAAAAAAGGAATGTGTCCCTTCAAAAAGATGTATTACTTTCCTAATTAGATGAAAAAAAAAAAAAGGAGAGGAACATGACTGGTCTTGGGTATGGTGGAAGAGAAGGTTTATTACACACACACACACACACACACACACACACACACACACGTGCACACACACACAGGAAGAGAAGGGGAGGGGAAGGGAGAGGAGAGAGAGGGGTACCAGGTGCAGCAGTCAGAGAGCGGGTAACCACAGTTGTTGGATTATATAGGGAAGAGCAGCTCAGTCCCTGGCCTTGAGAGTCAGGGTAGGGTCCTGGTAAGCCAGCCAGGAGGGCCCTGTAACTGAGGGATGCTGGGAGAAAACCTGGTGGCCAGGTCCTCTTTGATATGTCAAATAGACCCCTCAGCTGCTTGTTCCAGGTTTGAGGTCTCAGCTACTATAGATTAGGCTTTATCTAGAAATAGGAGTCAGATATGGTGGTGCACACCATTAATCCCAGCAGTAGGGAGGCAAAGACAGGCAGATCAGTGTGATTTTGAAGCCTGGTCTACAAAGTTACAAGCCAGCCAGGGCTACATAGTGAAACCCTGTCTCAAAGGAAAAAAAAAAAAAAAGGAGTCATAAAAGGCCCTATTTTGAAGCTTTGATTCAACCCCGCCCCCTCACCCCAAAAAGAACATTTCCCAAACACTAACACAGCCCACGGTACCAGGAATGCTTTATCAGAGCCCAAAATGGTGCCCAGTGAGGAATGGCAGGTTAAAGGAGGGTCTTAGGTTAAAAGAAACACAGGAAACATATTATGGTTCTTAACAAACACACACTTTTCTTTCAGACTCTTTATTATTTCAAGTAAGAAAAAAATTAAAATAAATAAATAAGATAAATACTCATAATAAATAAGTGGAAACCCAAAAAGAAACATCTCTAGAATCAGCAAGATTCAGGATGCATAGCTAGGGCTTCGGCCCTGCGAAGGCTCTACCATGCTCAGTGGGTCAGAGGAGCCCACATCTGGGGGCTCTGGGGGCAGGAATCCTGGTTGCTCTTGTGGCTCGTGGAGCAGGCCTGGCATGGGCAGGAAGCGCACAGGTCCCCAGGATGTTGGATCCTGGTTTGGGGAGTTCTTCTGGGGCAGACGCAGGGGCAGCCCATGGGCTTCAGACTGGTACACATTGTATCCATCCTCAAGCAGCAGTTCCCTGAAGCTGCAGGCCTCGGGATCAAAGTGAGGCTGGGGGACAGAGAAAACAGTTAGAGACACACAGTGCATTTCTATTTGCCAACCCCTGACTGACCGATCAAGCCCCAAACTCCTCTTTCAGATTCAGGTCTAGTCTCAGCCTCCTCTCTCAGACTCAGAGTCAAGACCCAGCCTCCTCCCTCAGGCCTGGAGTCCAGACATGGACCAACTCCATTCACACCAAAAGTTCCAGCCCCAGCCATCTCTATCTGCAGACCAGCAGATTCAGGCCCAGCCTCTTCCCTCAACTTTTCTCTGCCTTGGTTGGCAATCTGCCCACCACCTCCAGTTATGTCATTTCCTGGTCCTGGGTACCAGAGTGCCCCGATGTCAGCAGGAGCAGAACCTGTGAGAGGTTAGATCAGGTACAGGGTTACAGTCCTGACACTTGGCCTCTCTGAGGGCCAGTCTTCCCTTACATATGTCAAGACTCGAAGCCAGTGTTCTCTTGCAGACAACGGGCCCACAGCCAAGGGGAAATGCATTAAACATACACTCTGTAAGGTGGGGCCTTTAAGAGAGGACTACAGAAGAGACTCACCGATCCATATAGAGTCCCGTCTGGCTGTTGGCAAAGAAACCTAGAGGCTTTGACACCCAGGATTTGAATGACCCCAGGCTTCAAAGCCTTGAGCTCCAGGAGACCTGTGAGGCAAAACAAAGACACTCTCGGGGTCTGTCCACAGCAGCAAAAACCCAGGAGCCTAGTCCTCTCACCTCTGTGAGGCCCCGGCCCCACACTCACTTTCTGGACTGCGGTGTGCTGCGCCTACCACTGTTCCATCCTCCCTGATCTCCAGGTGGGCTTCAGTGTCCTGGTCGTCATCCGTGTAGAGGTATCTCTGCCGCACTTGACCCCCAAACTGGAGGAGGGGGCTGGAGTCAGGGATGGGGTATGCCTGGTAGACCCCCAGCAGGAAGACAGCCAGCAGCAGATGGACCCACAGTCCCAGCGCCCCAACTCTAGATTTCATCCAGCCCATCAGTGCTGCGCTCCTTCAGGGAGAGCCCCTGGCAAGCGTCTGAGGAGCCAAGTCAACTGGAATTGGCTTCTGACTGCGGTGCCCCAACAGAGCAGTCAGGTTCGACTGGGGCTCAGGCAGAGTGAGTGCCGATTCCTTCCGCGTTGAATCCCCACCTGAGAAGACCCTAAGGCTGTCTGGTGAACGCAGGAATACCAGAATTTATACCCAGACAGGCCCGCCCACGTGCCCTCCCCACTCCTGATGCGTGATATTTGACACACTTGGCAGGAACCTGAATTCCACCGTGGCCAGGGCGGCCTGGACGGATGATGCAATGGGAGGGGGTCTTTCCAACAGGGGTCTGAACGAAAAGGGCTAGGCATAGACCCCTGGGTTTGGGGGAAGAGGGCTGGGGGAGTGGATTTGCACTCCTAAATCTGAGGGAGGGGTCTGGGGTCTGTGCTCCTTGGTCTGAGGGAGGAGGATTGGAGTCTGGAGGAGGCTGGGATCTCCACTTCAGCATCTGAGGGGAGGAAAGATGGGATTTGGGGCCTTGGGTCTAAGGGAGGGGGCTTGTCTGCACTCCTGGGTCTGAGGGAGGAGGCTGGGGTCTGCATTCCTGGGTCTGAGGAAAGAGGCTGAAGTCTACACTTCTGGGTCTGAAGGTGGCTGGGGTCTGCATTTCTGGGTCTGAGGGAGGAAGCTGGGGTCTGTACTCCTGGGTCTGAGGGAGGAAGCTGGGGTCTGTACTCCTGGGTCTGAGGGAGGAAGCTGGGGTCTGTACTCCTGGGTCTGAGGGAGGAAACTGGGGTCAGTACTCCTGGGTCTGAGGGAGGAATCTGGGGTCTGTACTCCTGGGTCTGAGGGAGGAAGCTGGGGTCTGTACTCCTGGGTCTGAGGGAGGAAGCTGGGGTCTGTACTCCTGAGTCTGAGGGAGGATGCTGGGGTTTGGCTCTTGGGTACTAAGGAGGAACCTGGGGCCTCAGACTTTCTGTGTAAGCAACTGAGCTGGTGTAGTTCATCCCTTTTGAATTTCAGGGTTCAAGATGCTTTGGGGGTCTGAGGCTTTCTTTAGTCATCAGGAGAGCTGCATCAGCCATGTGTAAGAAGAGTCCCCAGCTCTGCAGGTGGAAGCCTCCCAGCTGGCCACAGGCCAATCACCCTCACCAACCCCTGTTTAGCATTTCAGGTCCTGGGCTCAGCTGCTGTCCTCCCTGATGCAATCCTGGTGCTTCTTTCACCAGACAGTGTCCTGCACAGGTGCTCCCCAGATGCCTTGGGGGATGGGTAGGATCAGGCTCTGTGAGGGGGAAGAGCTGGATGGTTTCTTGCAGTCAAAGGCGTGCCAGGGCAGATTTCTGGGTCTATAGGAGGAACCCTGAGCAAGGAGTCTTGGGAGTGAGACAGGAGGCAGAGCATTGGCTCCTAAGCCCCAGGGAACATCTAGGAGAGGAGACTGAGGAATGGACCGACCTTCAGGTCTGAGATGGCCCTGGGACTGCAGGGTGAATAAATGATTTACTCTTGGGCTAACCAAGTGGAATTTCTGGTCTTTGTAAGGTGTCAAGGTGAGGCTGCAGGCCCAACTCTGTACAATTAATTAAAGGGCTCAGAACCGTGGGCGGGCCTCTGTCTCCAGCCTCCCTGCAGGCCTGTCTAAAAAGAATGTTGAAAACTCTCTCTCTCCTTCTGGCCAGAAAAAGTTACCTGCTGCGTTTGCCAGTCTAGAAAGTAACAGTTGGACCCCCGACTTTAGGATCACCGCTGAGGAGGCACTTGGGTCGCAGACAATGTGTGGAGTGTGATGTGTAGGCGGCTACAAGTAGAAGCTCAGACTTGGGTTGAGGCAGCAGGCAAACTGGTTCTCCATCCTACTGGGAAAGTGCAGTGGGCGTGGTAGGAAGAAGGAGCAGGTGGCCAGGCTTCTCTCCTTTGGGGCGTGGCTACTCCCAGAGCATCCAGTTAAGAGAAGCAGAAGTCCTGGCCCTGGAGAACGAAACGCGCATGGGACCTGAGCTCCCGGCTTCAGCCTTGTAGCCCGGGTACTAGTCCCCGGGTCCATACAGAGTATACGGATGCTTTTGGGTACCCATCGTGGAGTCAGAGACCCCAGAAGGGACAGGGGCGCACCGCCCCACCCAGCTGGGCTGAGGAGAGGGCGCAGAGCCAGGTAGGATGTGGCTCCGCCTCCGGCTACCTGCCCTTCCCAGAGGGCGGAGGCTTTACAACTTGGAACCCTGCCTCTCTCTCTCTCTCTCCCTCTCTCTCTCTCTCTCTCTCTCTCTCCCTATGGGTCTCTGAGCTCCAGCATTTAGTCAGTTTCAGGAAGGAAGCTTGAAGCGGAGGGCTACGGAGCCCGGGCTCCTGACCTCCAAGCGCGGCCGATGAAGGCTACATTTTGGAACTGGAAGCTCAGACAAAAAGAATTCGTTTGCACCACCAGCAAGGAGCTCAGGTTAGTTGACACTGGGGATACTAGACGGCCAGAGATGAGTATCTAGGCCCCTCTAACCCTAACCCCGCCTTCCTCAAAACATGGAAGCTATCCCAAACCTCTCCCCATTAAGAATTCCTTCCCTCCTGTCAGAGCAAGGATCTTAAGGACCCAGGAAACCAAACCAGTTCATCGAAAGTTAAGAAGACCCACTGGCCTCCTTCTGGGATGCAGCTTTTGGGGGCTCTCGCCTGTACTTGCAGTAGGCTTTTTGACTATGTAGCTGCCTTGCAGTCACCCAAGCTTTTGTAAGTGACCCCTCAATAAGGTTACCAAGGCAGACATAGGTTGAATCGTTCTTGAGTATGTAACTGGTCCTTATGTAGGATAAACAGATGTTTGTCCCTGTCTCACTGGAAAAGTTATACAACGTCCAGGGACTTGGTTTTACAGTTCTAAACTCCTTCCTCTGTATCTGGGCTTCCCTTAGTTCTCAACTATTGCCTGGGAGGCAGAATGTGCCTGTAATATATAGGTGCACCTCACCTAGTTGAGATGTGGGGTTCCCAGAAGGCCCCCAGATCTCCCTGTCTTGCAGCCATTCATTTGCATAGCTCCTGACCTCACTGTACGGTGGCTCAACACTGTATGCCTTCTAACTCATCTTTCTTCCCCATAGCTATGTGGACTCCCACCCGGAGGCAACTCTGCTTGGCATTCCTGTTGGTCTGTGTGCTCTCTGCCGGCTCCTTCTTTTTCCACCTGAATGGAAGAAACTTCTTTCGAAATGGTCTAACTCTCTCTGTCCTGTGTTCAGACTATCACCTGCTGAAGTCCCCAGTGACCATGGTATGCCTACCTCATCCATCGCAGACATCCAATGGCTCCCCTTCCTGTCCTGAGCAGTCCTCCTCGCTCTCTGGGACTTGGACAATCACCCCAGGAGGCAGGTTTGGTAACCAGATGGGGCAGTATGCCACATTGCTGGCCCTATCCCAGCTCAATGGTCGCCAAGCCTTCATCCAGCCTGAGATGCATGCCGCCCTGGCCCCTGTGTTCCGAATCTCCCTGCCAGTGCTAGACCCTGAGGTAGACAGCCTCACGCCTTGGCAGCACTTAGTCCTACATGACTGGATGTCAGAGGAGTACTCCCACCTGGAGGACCCATTTCTTAAGCTGTCTGGTTTCCCCTGCTCTTGGACCTTTTTCCACCATCTTCGGGAACAGATTCGTAGGGAATTCACTCTGCATGACCACCTACGGGAAGATGCCCAGCACCTGTTGAGCGGGCTCCGTATAGGCCCGGTGGGCATCCGCCCTCACACCTTTGTAGGTGTCCACGTGCGTCGTGGAGACTATCTGAAGGTGATGCCCAATCGCTGGAAGGGTGTGGTGGGTGACCGAGCTTACCTCCAGCAAGCCATGGACTGGTTCCGGGCCCGGCACAAAGACCCCATCTTTGTGGTCACTAGCAATGGCATGAAATGGTGTTCAGAGAACATTGACACATCCCATGGTGATGTGGTCTTCGCTGGCAATGGACAGGAGGGTACACCGGGGAAGGACTTTGCACTTCTCACACAGTGTAACCACACCATCATGACTATTGGCACCTTTGGCTTCTGGGCTGCCTACTTAGCTGGTGGAGACACTGTCTACCTTGCTAACTTCACCCTGCCAGATTCGGAGTTTCTGAAGATCTTCAGGCCTAAGGCTGCCTTCCTGCCTGAGTGGGTGGGCATTAACGCAGACTTGTCCCGGCTACAGGCTCACCTTGACTCCTGGGAGCCAGACAGTCTTTTTAGATTGTTCTGACTCATCAAGAGTCAGCCATCCATGTCTTGATGCTTTGGAGTACGGCTGTGGTAGTCCTGGAGCTGGGGGTGGGGTGGGGTGGGGGGTGGGCACTCATTTCCAGACTTGCAGATGAGCTTTTTGGAAATGTTGGGATGCTTTGCAGACATTTCAACAGGATATCATTTTCTGATGGCAGGGGAAGCCCAAGTCAGCACTGTGAGCCACAGTCTCTTCCGACTCTCCTGGCTCACCTTCTTAGAACCTTTGGGCAGCTGCTTCTGGGTTAGGGAGGCTGAAGAAGATCCAGACTTCCCAGCTGGCCTCCTGGATTTCTGTGCTCATTCTAGGCTGTTTCTGAGAGCCTGGTCCAATCCCCATGCAGCACACCCCAGGGCCCTCCCAACACTCCAGACAGTGAAGAATGTAATGAAGGTGGATGCAAAAACTGTTTGCGGGAGCAGGGTCTCCTAAAAGATCTAGGAACTTTTAAGAAAGCAGCTCAAAAGTTAAAGAACTGCACAGATTAGTTCTGAATTTAGGATCAAGGAGGTCTCTTCTTCTGGAGATGCTATAGGGGATCTGGGATCTGTTTTCTAGAGGTAATCAGGCCTACAGAAAAGAAGGGCATGCCCCTGGGCTCGCAAAGTCCCTAAATCTGGCTCTGAGAAGATCTAGGGTAAAGGGTCTGAAGGTGTTTCAGGACCCCAAACCCAGCCTATGCCCTGACAGAAGCACATGCTTGAAGCAAGGATGGGACATTTGGCTGAGATCAGGTACGCTTGATGCTTTTTCAAGAATGGAGGAAGTTTCCTCAGATAGTATTTCATGTAATTGTATTCCCTTCCAAGACCAACTTCTATTCTTCTCAGGGAGTTTCCGGGCACCTTTTCCCAACTTGGCCTGTACAGGCTGGAGAGAGGGAGCTGTGAATTAAAGGGCCACATCACCAATACATGTATCTGATGTGTTTGGAGCTGTGTACTGCAAATGTGAGTGTGCAACACAATAAAGGTGTGTGTGTGTGTGTCGACTGGGGACACTCATGACTCATAGGTACAGCACCTATTCAGATCTGGTAACACTTGCTGCAGGACTTGTGGTCCAGTTTCCTTTCTCTGAAAATTTCGGTATTGGCCACCAGACCTGTCCTATGTTTTGGCTAATTTTGAGATAGTCTGTGTAATCCAGGCTGGCCTAGAACTCACTCTGTAGACCAAACTGGCCTGGAATGCATGACCATCTTCCTGTCTCAGTCTCCCAAGTGCTAGGACTACACCTGTGAGTCACCATGCTTGGATCCAGGCCTCTCCTTATCTGGGCTTGTGGCAAGGGAAGAATATCACTGTCAACTATGCTTTCCATGCTGTGGGACAGATCATAAAGAAAGACGCTCCAGCCGGGTGGTGGTGGCACCCTCCTTTAATCCCAGCACTTGGGAAGCAGAGGCAGGTGGATTTCTGAGTTCGAGGCCAGCCTGGTCTACAAAGTGAGTTCCAGGACAGCCAGGGCTACTCAGAAAAACCCCGTCGGGGGGTGGGAGGGAAGAAAAGAAAGACGCTCCAGTGCTTTCTGAGAATTGTAGTCCCAGTTTAAAAGACTAGCCACTTCTTGCATCTCCTTAACTGCACACCAAGGTTTCCAGTCAGCCAGAGGGCATCCTGCGGGAAACCTGGGGTCTACGAAGACCTGAAAGGAGGCTAGAGCAGGTTACCGGCTTCCGGTCAAGACCGTAGATGCTGGGAAAGTTCTAGGAAGGACTGCCACCCTATGACGTCATGGTGGGATGGGCGTGGCCTGCTTTGTTGCAGTCCAATTAAACTTAAGAGTTGGGCGGGGCCTAAGAGTCTTACGAAATATTTCTAAGGGAATTGGGGTCCCACACGTGGGATGTGGCCCGAGTGTTTTGTGAAGAGGGGACGACCAGTGACTCTTGGAGTCAATAGAAAAACCCTGAATTCCTCTTCTCAGTCTTCCAAGAAAAACCTTACACTTAGTCGTGAGAAAGTATTTTAAAAAGTCCTCAGAACGTGGACTGAGCTGGGCAAAGCATTAGTGCTTGAGGGCACGGAGTTGAAGAACAGCTTTTAAAGGGTGTTGTTTAAGGTACTGGGGGGCCTGAGAAGAGTCTGTCCTGAAAGTTAGGGGTCTCGGCCTTGAGGAAAATTACGGGTCTCTGGTACCGCAGAGACTGGAGGATGGCTTTGGAGGCATGCTGAAGTTTTTGCAGGTTTAAGTATCAGCTTTAAGGATTTGGGGTTTAAGATTTCTTATTCTGAAGACCTTTTAAGTTTGGTAATATCCAAGTTGATTGCTTGTTAGATAAATTACTTACTTATATATTTAACTAATTTGGAGACAGTCTCAGGTAGGCCATGGTGGTCTTGACTTAGCCTCCCAAGTGCTTGGCTTTTTGTTTGTTTGTTTGTTTTGTTTTGTTTTGTTTTTTTCGAGACAGGGTTTCTCTGTGTAGCCCTGGCTGTCCTGGAACTCACTCTGTAGACCAGGCTGGCCTTGAACTCAGAAATCTGCCCGCCTTTGCCTCCCAAGTGCTGAGATTAAAGGAGGGCACCACCACTGCCCAGCTCTTTTTTTTTTTTTTTTTTTTTTTTTTTTTTTTTTTTGATTTCTCTGGTTTGACTATTAAATGTCTAGTTTGTGTTATCACAAATTTTCCTGGCTAGAAAGTCTAAATGTTGATGTATTCTTAGGTTCAGAATTAAGAAAAAACATGAGTTTGGGGTAGCTGGGGAGTGAGCCCTTGGGTTGGAAGTTTAAACGGGGTGAGGATGGAGATGGTCCTCAGCTTGGAAACTGGCTTAATAGTTTTCAAGGATGCAGTGAGGACCCAAAAGTTTGAGGTTCGGGATTCCAAATTCACAACTTTGGATCTTTGATTAATGATACCTCCTTTTACTCAGGAATATCCCAAAGACCCTCATTTGAGCTCTGGAATTCTCTAAGACTGATTTTGGTTTCTGTTTAGCACCCTCACACACCCTCGGTTTGGGGTGAGAGGATCCTCTGGCAGTGCTGGCAAGCTGCGTTCTGGCCTTCATGGGGCCCCATTTTACACTCTTGCTGGCAGCTCTTGCCTACTGCCTATGTCCAGCGAGGCCCTGCATCATATGTGACCCGTTTGTGGTGGCTGCGCTAAAGACTTTGGAGAAGGATTACCTGCCTGGCCACCTGCCATCTGAGTATCACTATAAAGTAATGAAGATGGTGGAGTACGAAGTGAGGAGCTTCAGCGATCTGCCTAAGCATGAGGATACCTTTTTGGGGGCTGTGGGTAAGGAGGGCAGGCCAAGATGCAGACCTCAGGAGCTTGGGAGAGGAAGGATTGGGGCCAGAAGTCCTAGTCTAGGGGTGACAGGGACTGTAGGTAGAATGAAAAAGTGGCTGGGTGTAGTGGTCCATGCCTTTATTCCCAGTACTTGGGAGGCAGAGGCAGGTCTCTCTTTGCCTGATGGCTTCATGGGTATTGTCGTTTCTATGAGGTAGCAAGCCAATGAGATAGAAAAGCTGGAGTCTGGAGTCTAGGGTTCTATATCTGTCCTTCACACACAGATCAGGACACAATGGAACAAGCATCCTGGAGTTTTCTGAAGGATCTGAAACGTATCACAGACAGTAATGCAAAAGGTAAATGTACCCAAAGACATGGGCAGATCCTCAGAAAGTCATGACTGGTGATACTCCAAACAGATGTTAAGATTCATGTCTCTGCTTGAGGGCCATTTTGGCCCTGTCATTTCTTAGCTAGGTGACCTTGAACCTGGGGTCTGGCAACTTCCTCAGCCCCAATGTGGAAGTCCTGACCATCTTCCTTTCTCACTGTCTTATTGTTCTCCCATAAAGGGCTAGAATATGAAATACTAGCCCAGACGGGTGGGGACACGCCTGCACTCTCAGCTACTCAGGAGGCTAAAGCAGGAGAATTACTTAGGCCTAAAGTTCCAGAACAACTCAGGCAATATAAGGACATCTTTTCTAAGCAAATAAGAAAGAGAGGTGGAGCTGGTTGTGGTGGGACACACCTTTAATTCCAGCACTGGGGAGGCAGAGGCTGCCAGATCTCTGAGGTTGAGACCAGCTTGGTCTATACAGAAAGTTCTAGGCCAGCCAGGACTACATGGCGAGACTCGGAGAGGAGAGAGAAAAAAATTAGGGGTTGGGATGTTGGGTATGGTGGTCCATGCTTGAAGATGGAGGCAGAAGGATCAGGTGGTCAAGGTCATCCTCAGCCGCACAGTGAGTCTGAGGCCACCTGTAGCACCTGTAGTCCATGGGATGCTACAATGCACCTCACATCTGAGTTTGGGGGGCATCCTTTCTGCTCTGCTTCCTCCTAGGAGAGCTCTTGGCAAAAGAACTATTTTCGATGATTCGACTACAAAAGGACATCTTTGCCACTCTCGCTGCGCGTTTCCAAAAGGAAGGTGAGAGAAGATGGCGGTGCAGGACACTCCCACTGACACCACTGCCCTCAAGATCACCCCCCTCCCCCAGGTCCTCCCTGCCCCAAAGCTCCTAAATCTCAGACCTCTCTGTTCAGCATCCATTCCTCCCTTTGGGGCTTGGTAGCAAACCCTGTCATTCCAGCACTTGGAAAGCTGAGGCAGGAGGATTGCAAGTTTGGGCCACCTTGGGCTTAATGCTGAGATGTTGAACTAGAAAGCCTTTCCGTGATTTACTCCTGTAAGTAGGTATAGGACTCGATGGGCGGAGGCAGGAAGTAAGATGCTCCAGGTCATCCTCACCGACAGCAAGTTTGAGACTAGGCTGGGCTCCATGAGACTCCTTTCTAAAAACAAAAAATAAATCTGATTTTCTTTCTCTTTCCCTCCCTCCTTTCTCCCTTCGGATGCAGTTTTTTGTCCTAACAAATGTGGTGAGTCAATATGCATAAACTGTTCCTGTTGCCCCATGAGCCTCTGACCAGTCCCTGGATCTCCAGCACTCTCCAACGTGGGTTTTCTTAGGTAGTGAGCAGTGCTGTAGTTGCTCCCCTTTGGAGGGGCACTCACAATCTAGATACTGCAGACAGCTGCCCAACCCTTGATCTTGCCAAATTCTCCATTTAGCCCCACCTCTTAAAGGGAGAATACAACTTTAATCTTCGCCCTTCAGGCACGATGTCGCAGGTTTTGATCTGGTGTTATGGGTGCGAGAAGCAGTTGCACCATTGTCGGAAATCCATAGATTGTGGAGGTGAGGATGCCACCCAGCACCAGTGTGTGTGTGTGTGGGGGGGGGGGGGGGGGGGGCGGGGCCTAGAAAAGAGGCAGCTGCAGCAAGACTCCCGCAGAAGTAGCTGCAGCCCCTTCCTTTTGCACAGACCGCCAGGTAGAGGTGCATCTCTTGGAAGACATGGTCCTGGACTGTTATCTCAATTGGCATCATGCTTCTAAGGGACTTACGGATTACAGTTTTTACAGGGTGGGGACTTCCAACTCCTGTGACCCTTGACCCTAAGTCTGTTAGACCTGTATGAGCCCCTGGGTTCCCTGCCCTGAACCAGGCCTTCACAGCCTGTTAGAGGTATCCTCTACTGATCCCCAGAGAGATCCCATGTCCTGACCAGGGAATCGCCACTCCCAGCCACTATCCCATGGACGGTAGCCAGTCTATGATGCCTCCTGTCAGGATTAGGGAGGTCAGCAGTCCTGATTCCTTCTTCCCCTATACCGCAGGCCCCATGACCTTCTCACCCTGTACTGCCCCCCAGTTCCCAAATTTCCCAGGCCTCTGTGACCCCTTGAGCTTGGGTCTAGGTTTGGGGGAACAAGTCTGAGACCTTGATGTCCAAGGGGAAAGAACCTTACCTGATCAAGACAATGGTGAGTCCAGAGGATGCTGGCAACTACCGCTGCGAGCTAGATACCATGGACGCTGGTCCTGCCACCATCATCTACTATCATGTCACAGGTCAGTCTGGGGTGTAGGAAAAGTGGCATTCAGGATGGGAGAAGCTCTGGGGGGTGTGGCCTCATCCATGGGACCTGATTTACTTTGGGCACATCCTTGTTATTGGGTTTGTGGCTTTGGCTATAACCAGAATCTGTGATGAGGGGTCTGGCTTCCCTTAGAAGGTGTATTTTCTGGTCTTGGAGGTATGGCTTCCTGCCTAACTGGGTTGCCTTAGGCCTCAGTTTGACTTCCTGGGGTGTGCCTACCCTCTAGAAAGGGCTAGGGTTTGGGGGTATGCTTGCTGTTACCGGCTGCTGCCAGGACTACCCTTTTGGCTTTCTTCTGTCAGTATTGCCTGCAAGGCCTGAACAGGAAAGACCACCACCGAACGTTGTAACCCAGGAGGATCAAGAGAACCCCCCTGTCCAGGTGACTGCAGAGACACCGGAGTTGGAGCCAGAGTTGGAGCCGGAGTTGGAGCCGGAGTTGGAGCCGGAGTTGGAGCCGGAGTCAAAGCCGGAGTCAGAGGAGTCGGAGTTGCGCCCGGAGTTCATACCTACAGTCCCCCAACATCCAGAGAAAAAGTTGAAAAAACGCCTCTTAATACTGTTGATTCTTGGCTTCGTGATTCTTGTAGCCAGCATCATTTTCTCGTGAGTTGTTCACTGGGAAACTTGAAAGGAGGGTGGGCCTTAGATAAAGTGGACTTGGGTGGAGGGAAGAGGCGTGGGTGGAGGAAAGGCATGGACGACGAGATATGCTTTGAAAGGGGCAAGTCTTGATAGAGGAGCTGGGGGCCTGGGTAAGAGCTGGGCTTGAAGACAGAGGCAGGCTTGATGGAGGGGAGGGGCCTGGTAGAGGGGAGGGGCTTGATAGAGGAGTGTAGTCTTGGTTAGGGAGAGATTTAACAGAAGGGTGCAGACAAGGGCTTGGACAGATGGACGGATGGATAGATGGAGGGAGGGAGGAGAGAGGGAGGGATGGAGGGAGGGGGAGGGAGGAATGGGGTTTCGATGAAAGGGCAGGACCTTGTGGAGGGAAGTGATTTGGAGTGGGCCGCGCTTGGGTGGAGGGAGGGCTTCCTACAATCCAGTGCTGGCACAGGACAGGAAGCTACTGGGCACCTTCCTTTGAGGCTCATTTAGAAGGACAAGGCTTATATAAACTGCTAAGTTAAGCTTGTAGGGGTTTAGGGAAGTGTGTACTTCACTCAACCCATGACCTAATGTAGTTCTGTGTACCTATGTCCTGCCCCAGGGTACTTCACTTTAGAAAAACCAGCGCTAAACCGAAGAGCGAAAATGAGGAAATCAAAGCCTCCATGGTGGAATTCAAGTCAGAGCCAGAACCATCCCCGCCCCTACAGATGGAGTCGAGGAAGGTCTCTCAGGCAGAGCTTAAGGTTGAATCTGGGGATAATAAGGCTGATGAAACAGAAAACCAATAAAGATTTGACCTGTTGTCTCAGTATTTCACTTACTCTTGGGGACTGGTCCTGACTTCTGGCTCCAAGAGAGGAGGTCTGGATGTGCCTCCCTGCCCCCGCCCCCATCTGAGGGGGTTGTAGGTGGAACATGGGACCTCCCTTTGCAGGTGGCCCAAGAGTGGTGGGCCCAGAATCAAGGTACAGGCCAGGGCTAGCCCTGCCTCATCTCCTCCCCCAGGCCTGGTCTCCTCACAGGACGCCCCCTCCCCGCTCTTCCTGCCGGGTTTCCTCTTGCCTTTTCCTGTCCCCCACCCAGTGCTGGGAGCTTGGGCAGAGGAAAACACTTTACAGAGGGACTGGGACTTAACGGAGGCCAACGGCTCCAGGGCCTCCGGGTGCTACGGGACCCGAAGCAGGGTAAGAACCACAGCAATGACCTACCCATCCTGGGACCTAGGAGTTCATTGCTTTATCCCTCTACCTCCCTGGGATTCAGGAACAAGAATTGATTCGCTCTTCTGTAGCTCCCCACTCCACCCCACCACACCCGACTGTGGCCTTAGGGCTTGGGGCCTTCCCCTCTTCCTTAGGGCGATGCTATCTGGTGAACGAAAGGAGGGCGGAAGCCCCCGCTTTGGGAAGCTCCATCTCCCAGTGGGCCTGTGGATCAATTCCCCAAGGAAACAGCTGGCCAAACTGGGGCGGCGTTGGCCCAGCGCTGCCTCTGTCAAGTAAGTGGCCAACCTCTCATGCCAGGGACGCTACAAAAGTGGGCAGTGGTTCCTGTCCTAAATAGACAAGCGAGCTGGGGGGTGGCAGTGGAACACGGTGACATCGAGGCACAGGGAGAGAAGAAGCCGGCCGGCTGGATGGGCACTGGGATGGAACACAGTAGACATCTCCTCTCTGTTCACCTATTTCTTACCAAGGGTCATATCTTTATTAATTATATCACTTATCTCTCATTTCTATTCTTCCCACCTCGTACCACCATCTTGGTTTTCTGCCCCCACCCCGGTGTCCCTTTCTTTGGTTCTTTGTCTCTTGACTCTTGAGTTTCTGTCCCTCCCCCTTTCTCGGTTTCTCTATGTCTTCGGCCCCTCTCTCGGGGCACTTTATCTCTGGGTGTCTCTCTGTGTCTGTCTCTCTCTGCGTGTCTCTGTCTCTGACTCTCTCTTTCGCGTCCTCTCTGCCCACTTCTTCCTCCTCAGGTCCTCGTCCTCCGACACGGGGAGCCGCAGTAGTGAGCCCCTGCCGCCGCCGCCGCCGCCGCACGTGGAGCTGCGGCGCGTAGGTGCGGTAAAGGCGGCGGGGGGCGCGTCGGGCAGCCGAGCCAAGCGCATCTCGCAGCTGTTTCGGGGCTCGGGGGCCGGCGGCGCCGGGGGTCCTGGCACGCCCGGGGGCGCGCAGCGCTGGGCCAGCGAGAAGAAGCTGCCCGAACTGGCGGCGGGTGTAGCTCCGGAGCCCCCGTTGCCCACGCGTGCCGCGGTGCCCCCGGGAGTGCTCAAGATCTTCGCTGCCGGGCTGGCGTCGGGCGCCAACTACAAGAGCGTGTTGGCCACCGAGCGATCCACCGCGCGCGAGCTGGTGGCGGAGGCGCTGGAGCGCTACGGGCTGACGGGTGGCCGCGGAGCGGGCGACAGCGGCTGCGTGGACGCCTACGCGCTCTGCGACGCTCTGGGCCGGCCCGCGGCCGGCGTGGGCGGCGGCGAGTGGCGCGCCGAGCACCTGCGGGTGTTGGCCGACGCGGAGCGCCCCCTGCTGGTGCAGGACCTGTGGCGCGCGCGCCCCGGCTGGGCGCGGCGCTTCGAGCTGCGCGGCCGCGAGGAGGCCCGACGGCTGGAGCAGGAGGCCTTCGGGGCTGCGGATGCAGACGGTCAGCCGGGGAAGGGCACGGAGACGAGGGGCGGGGCTTAGCGGGCGGTAGGATGGTGGGGCCCTGGGCAAGAGGTGATGGGGACGTGGCTTACAGGGAGAGGAGGCGGGGCCTGCATGATAAAGGCAGGGACCTGGGTGAGAAGTGTTGGGGGAGGGTTCTGGGAGGTGCTGGAGCTAGAGTCGGGTGTAATCGGAGGGGAGGCAGAGCCAACAGGACAAACCTGGTGGTGCCACTCTGGGGCGGGACTTACAGGCCGGGTCTCATAAGGGGATGGTTAAGGAGTGTAACCTACATGATATATCTTCTATTACTTTACCTTTGGGGTATAGCTTATTTTATTTTAACGCAGACAGGGTTCTCCCCTGTAGCCCAGGATGCCCTTGAACGCTTGAGGAGCCCAAACCTCCAAGTGCTGTGATTATAGGTGCACCACCACGCCTAGACCATTCTTTCAGTTTGAATCTCAACGAAGTTCTAGGTGAAGCTTCAATGGAATAACGTATATAACGGCATAGTACATGCTTAATAAAGAGTAGGGAGGGCTAGAGAGTTGGTTCGGCGGTGAAGAACACTGGCTCGCTCTTTCAGAGGACCCTGGTTCAGTTCCCAGCGCCCACATGGCAGCTCACAATTGTCGTTAACTCCACTTCCAGGGGATCTGACATCTTCCCATAGACATACATGCAGGCTAAACACCGATAACCACTCAAAAAAAAAAAAAAGGCAATTATTGTCATCTCTTCTCCCTCAAGGGAAAAAAAAAGGTCTTTTCTGAACACACATTTCAAGCTACACATGTTTTTTGGTCTCTGGTAATCATGGACACATGAAGCTCTCCCCTTAGTGGAAAAACATGTTTATTCATTAAGCTTCTTTCAACAGAGATCCTTCTGTGTGTGTATAAACTGCTAGGAAACTTTGTTAGGAAGAAATAATTGTTTCCGTTTCCCCAACAAGACGGAATGCCTAGACCAGTTGCTGACACATAGTGATTGCTCCCTAAATGCATGTTAAAAGAATGAATTTCGGGACTAGAGAGATGGTTCAGTGGTTAGGGGCACTGACTTCTCTTCCGAAGGTCCTGAGTTCAAATCCCAGCAACCACATGGTGGTTGACAACCATCCTTAATGAGATCTGGTGCCTTCTTCTGGAGTTTCTGAAGACAGCTACAGTGTACTTACATATAATAATAATAAAAAAAGAAAAAGAAAAAAAAAAAAGCCAGGCGGTGGTGGCGCACGCCTTTAATCCCAGCACTTGGGAGGCAGAGGCAGGTGGATTTCTGAGTTCGAGTGAGTTCCAGGACAGTCAGGGCTACACAGAGAAACCCTGTCTCGAAAAAAAATAAAAATTAAAAAAAAAAAAAAAAGAATTCCTAAGCTGACAACTCCAAGTTGGAGTCAGGCAAAACCAATATCCAGAGTTAATAGTCTGTGTTCCTTATCTCCCCACAGGCACAAATGCCCCATCTTGGCGGACCCAGAAGAATAGGTCACGGGCAGCATCTGGCGGGGCAGCCCTGGCTAGTCCTGGTCCAGGATCAGGATCGGGGACCCCCACCGCGTCCGGGGGCAAGGAGCGATCTGAAAATTTGTCCCTGCGTCGAAGCGTGTCTGAGCTGAGTCTACAGGGGCGGAGGCGAAGGCAGCAGGAACGCAGGCAGCAAGCACTTAGCATGGCTCCAGGGGCAGCTGATGCTCAGATGGTACCGACGGACCCTGGAGACTTCGATCAGTTGACTCAGTGCCTCATTCAGGCACCCAGCAACCGTCCCTACTTCCTTCTGCTCCAGGGCTACCAGGATGCTCAGGTTAGCACTATCTCCCCTACTCATAGAGCCACATCAGAAGAAACTACAATACCCAGAATGCCTTGGGTTGAGGCCCTCTCCAGTATAATGGTAGTTCCCACCGGGTTCCCAAGTAGGAAGCAGCATGGTGGGAGCTGAGGTGGAGGGCAGATGCAAAGATCCCATTTGAGGGGTATAGTGAATGTTTCCTTCCATTCAGAGTTGGAAGAAAACATGGTCTTGGTCAAAGGCCAGTCCATTGTCAAAAGGACATCCCTAGCAAACATCCGTTTCTTGAAGGAAAGTCTGTGTCCTAGGTCAGGGAAATCTTTGTTTGGTACTTAGATCCTTGTTCTGGAAATTTCAGCTTTCTTGATGGAAGAAATAGACTAATCCATTTATAAAAGTTCACATGGCAGGGGGGAAACCATGTCTCGAAAAAACAAACAAACAAACAAAACCCCAAAAAACCTAAAAAACAAACAAACAAACAAAGAAAAAATGTTCCCATGGAAACCACCTGAGCTCTTGTTTACAGAGGCAGGAAGGCACTGAAACCTGTATGCACTATATATATATATATATACGTTTTTCAAGACAGGGTTTCTCCATATAGCCCTGGCTGTCCTGGAACTCACTCTGTAGACCAGGCTGGTCTCGAACTCAGAAATCCGCCTGTCTCAGCCTCCCAAGTGCTGGGATTAAAGGTGTGTGCCACCACCGCCCCCACTGCATTTTTATTTCTGTAGTTTTGAGGATTGAACCAGCCCCCACACCATCTAAACAGGTGCTCTAACCCTCAGCAAAGCTCCTAACCCTCACTGGTGGGTTCTAGACAGGCAATGGACTTCTGAACCATTCTTGCAGCTGGTTTATGTAGAGACAGGAGCTCCAGGCAGATCCTCCTGCATCAGTCTCTTGAGTAGCTGGCAGGATCGGCCATGTTTCTATGTATTACATATTCGAGTGTCACTAGAACACGAGCAGTAGGTTTATGTTAGAAAGGGGGTCAGATGGTGCATCTATTTTTAAAGATGGAGGTGAGCCCACTTTTAGACCAGGGTATTCTGCAATTTATCTTTGCATTCTGTGGATCAAAGAGGGCATGTAAGAAGGGGCCCTCTTTGAAGCATCTCATAAACGTTTCTGAAAAAGCTGTTGTCTCTGTGGAGGTCTCTGGATATCTACTTTGGGATGGGGATATTGAGAGCTTCCATTAATTGGCAGGGAGAATCTTTTGAACTCCATCCTGAGTCATGGACTCCATTGTAGACATGTTTTTTTGGGAGTGAGTCCATCACTGGGTAGAAAGAAATGAAAGTCTGTTGTGTGTGGAGGGGGGAGCTCTGCTTGTAAGTGCACCTTTATTGGGTAGAGATAATGGGATCCCCTTGGTTCATGGGGTGTCTCCATAAAGACATCCATTCATTACTTGCTTTGGGATGATCCCAAGACAGACTGTTACTAGACAGGAGAACACACTGGAGAATTGACAAGTGGGGCTCTGGGGTGATGGTGCAGACCATTGTAGGACGGCGGTAGGACTGTCTGTGAAAGCCTCTGTCCTTGGGCTGGATGATACAGAAGAGTCCTCTAAGGAACAGCACAGTTCATTCAGAAGAGCTGAGAAGGCAATTGACAGAAGAACATTGTTTGGAAATCTCTTTGTTTTTTTTTTTTTAATCAGTAGAGGCTACACAAATGCTCTACTGTGGAGCTAGTGCTAAGAGATAGCCTCTACAGGTAAAAGCACCTACTGCCAAGATTAAAGGCCTGAGTTATATCCCCAGATCCCACATGCTGGAAGGAGAAAACCGATTCACAAGCTATCCTTTTTTAAAAAAGATTATTTATTTTATGCATATGAGTACACACTGTAGCTGTACAGATAGTTGTGAGCCTTCATCTGGCTGTTGGGATTGACTTCTAGGACTTCTGCTCACTCTGGTCAACCTCGCTCGCTCCAGTAGACCTGCTTGCTCCAGCCCAAAGATTCTTTTTTTTTTTTTTTTTTT
>NW_022196904.1:37173013-37251678 GCF_008632895.1 Mastomys coucha
AGAAGAGGGCGTCAGATCTCATTATAGATGGTTGTGAGCCACCATGTGGTTGCTGGGATTTGAATTCACCACCTTCGGAAGAGCATTCTGTGCTCTTACCTGCTGAGCCATCTTACCAGCCCCACAAATTATCTTTTGACCTCTACATGAATGCCATGGTGCTGCTATCCCCTTCCCCATAAACCATTTTTCCCGCAAAAGAAGGCAACCACAAAGTGTTTTGGAATAGGGTATTTATGAGCAAAGGATGCTCAAAGAGCCCCTTGAGAACCCAGGAGACATCCTGGAAGTTATCAACATTTAGAGGCGATGAGGGGTGAGAGAGTCTAGTGTGGGTGAAGGATGCTGTTTGGACACCACCATCCCCACAGCAGCAACTTCTGCTTTGCTTTAGGACTTCGTGGTGTATGTGATGACACGAGAGCAGCACGTGTTCGGCCGGGGTGGGCCCTCGTCGTCCCGCGGCGGATCTCCAGCCCCATATGTGGACACCTTCCTCAACGCCCCAGACATCCTGCCTCGACATTGCACTGTGCGCGCGGGCCCGGAGCCGCCGGCCTTGGTGCGCCCATCCCGGGGCGCCCCGGTCACACACAATGGCTGTCTTTTGCTGCGCGAAGCAGAGCTGCACCCTGGAGATCTGCTAGGCTTAGGAGAGCATTTCCTGTTCATGTACAAGGACCCCCGCGCCGGTGGCTCTGGGCCCGCTCGGCCATCCTGGCTGCCTGCACGCCCCGGGGCCGCGCCACCCGGACCGGGCTGGGCTTTTTCTTGTCGTCTGTGTGGCCGTGGCCTGCAGGAACGTGGTGAGGCGCTGGCTGCCTACTTAGATGGCCGCGAGCCGGTGCTGCGGTTCAGACCACGAGAGGAAGAGGCGCTGTTGGGCGAGATCGTGCGCGCTGCAGCCTCGGGCGCAGGGGACCTGCCCCCGCTCGGGCCTGCCACTCTGCTGGCGCTCTGTGTGCAGCATTCCGCAAGGGAGTTGGAGCTGGGCCACCTGCCTCGATTGCTGGGCCGCCTGGCCCGGCTCATCAAAGAGGCCGTTTGGGTGAGCACCCCCTTATCCTACAAGTCTTCTGGTTACCCCCTCTCTTTTCCATCATCAGCCACCGCCCCCCCTGTATCACAGGTCATTTCTGCCATATTCCTGCCCTCTCCTATAAATTTTCCAGTCTTTCTTCTACTTCAACCAGCTAGTTCCCTGTTCAAGCCTCAGGCAAGAAGAAACTATTTTTTCCCCATAATACTTTGAGGTGGGCTGAGTTAATACACACATAGGGTCCTGGGACGGTGGATCCACCCACTGTTCTTCAAGAAGTCACTACTTTTAGATTTTTTGTTTAGTAGTACTTGGGATGGAACCCAGATCTCTTAGTTTGCCAGACAAATGCTCTACTGCTGAGAGAGACACCTTCCCAGTCCCTCACTGATGGACTCTGGGCCAGTTGCTCTAGTGCTGAGCGGAGCATTATCCTTGACCTGTTACCCAGGGATTCTAGACCAGCGCTGCATTGCTAAGTCACATCCTAGCCCTCTTTCTAGTTTTTATTTTGAGAAAAAGGTTTCACTAAGTTGCCCAGGCTGACCTGGGACTTGAGATCTTCCTGCTTCTGCCTTTGGAGCTGTGGAATCATGGAGGAAAACCACTCTGGAGTGTGGGAGGAGGTACCATTCCAGAAGGAGCTTGAGCAGCTAGGGGAGGTCATTATGGGGATTGAGTTGGCCAGCCCTTTGGGCATGGAACTTGGAACAGTAAAATCAACAACAACAAAACCAACCCAGGAGTATCCATTAATGCTGTAGAAGTGACTGGAAGGAATTCTCCAGCGTAGGGGGACAGTCTTGTTGAGTGAGGTCCTAGAGGGGTCAGAGACTTTCTCAGTAGTAAGAAGAAACTGCATTTGAGCAGAAGGGAATGAAGTGAACAGACTCCTTGTGACTGTAGGGTTAGAATGAAGGAGTATGCCTGGTGGTACAGACCTGCCATTCCACCTACAAACGAGGCTGAGGAAGATTACAAACTCAAGGCCTGGCTAAGATACAGAGAAAGGGTAAGACCTGTGCCCGGGCAACTCAGTTAGACACTTCTCAAAAGAAGTCAAAAGGCACCAGGCCATGGTGGCCCATGGCCTTTAATCCCAGCACTCAGGAGGCAGAGGCACTCGGATCTCAGGGAGTTCAAGACCAGCCTGGTCTACAGAGTGAATTCCAGGACAGCCAGGGCTACACAGAGAAGCTATGTTTCAAAACAAACAAATGAAAACAAACAACAAAATCAACCAAACAAAAAAACTTAACAACACAAAGGTAAATGGCCGGAAGCTGGATGTGTATAGCTTAGTTTTGTGATTCTAGCACTTGGAGGAGGCAGAGCTAGGAGGAATGCACTAAACTGGAAGCCAATGCTTATGGGAGGCTTAACAACAAAAAGGTGTGTGTGGGGGGCGTGTGTGTAACTGGGAGGATGACTCAAGTGCTTGTTGTGTAAGCCTGAAGTCCACAGAACCCAGGTAAAAGCTGGGAAGACATAGCGACCACCTGTCATCCCAGCACCCAGGGAGCTTTCCCTGGCGCCAACCGGCTAGCTAGATAGCTGGATTTAACAGGTTCCAAATTCAGGGACAGCCCCCACCTCAATAAAGCAGAGAGTCACCAAGGAAGACACCAACATCAACTCCAGGACTCCACAGACATGTGGACCCACACACATGCAAACACAGAGCCAGCTCTGCAACATACATGCGCACACAGAGAGACACGTGTATGAGCGTACACAAGCTTGTGCTCAAGAAAGGTCTATCTGGGCAAACTAATTTGCATTGTCTCCATCCCCTCAATCCAGCCCCTTACATTGATTTTTATCTTACTGTTCTACAGGAAAAAATTAAAGAAATTGGAGACCGTCAGCCAGAGAAGTAAGAGAAAGCTGGGGTGTACAGATCTGGAGAGTCACAGGGCTGGGTCTAGAGCTCAGCTCTCCCATGGTGCTTTAGTGCAAGTTCTGTGACTCCTTGGGTGGGGGAATGCTCAGACCTTGAAGGTTGGTCTTTGTGTTGAGGGTCCCTCCTCTTCTTCCCTTAGCCACCCAGAAGGAGTTCCTGAGGCTCCTTTGACCCCAGAGGCTGTGTCGGTGGAGCTGCGACCACTCATGCTGTGGATGGCCAACACCACAGAGCTCTTGAGCTTTGTTCAGGAGAAAGTGCTAGAGATGGAGAGAGAGGCTGACCAGGAAGGTGAGCTGAGGACCGGGCCCACTCTGTCCCGCTGTCATACCCTGAGCCTAGAGACCTCGGCTCTAGCAGCCAGCATGTCCCCCCTCTCATCCCCAGGCTTGTCGTCCGACCCACAACTCTGCAATGACTTGGAATTGTGTGATGAGGCCTTGGCCCTCCTGGATGAGGTCATCATGTGTACTTTCCAGCAGTCTGTCTACTACCTCACCAAGGTGCCGCTTCCCTTCCAAAAGACTCTTGCTTTCCACTTAACTGACATTGTGTTGCTCTGACGTCACTTCCTTCTCGACCTAAGAGCTCTCCTTGGAGTCACTTCCCATTTCACCCTAGCACCTTGCTCTTGTCACACTACTTCCTGTTTGGGCTGACATCACTTCCTTTCTGGTTCATTTCCTGTCTTTGCTCTCCTTATGTCTTGTTCAACTGAGTTGGTCTCCTCTGTATCAATCCCCCCACCTTTTTTTAAGCTTACATTTGTGAAGTTTACTGTTGAGTTTTGTATGGGTTTGCTGACATCACTTCCTGCATCCAACTTCGCTTCCCTTTTCTGAGCCTCGTCTTTTTTTTTTTTTTTTCCCACTGAAGCATTCTTGTGGGGCTTGATTTCCCCTCTACTGCCTTTGACCTTACTATTGCTGATTGGGTTTTGGTTATGCTATACTGGATTCTCTTATCTGTAAAATAAGAGGGAATCTCCCAAAATACACAATCTGGATGTTCTAGGAGTGGTCTTGATTGTGAAACCCTTTCCTCTGAGGGTTTACTTCTTGTGTGTTCCTGACAAGCACACTCTTACATTTTCTCTGTCATTGCCTTCATTTCCTGTCCTTGGCTTGCTCACACTTCCCTTGGCTGGCTGCCACCCAACTCCTACTTCTGGACTCTCCATTCTTTTAATTTCCTTTGGAAATTCTGCTCAAACATTTCCTTGACTGAAGAAGGCCCCTGTCCTGTCCTACATGAGCTATCTCTCTGTGAGAACTACAGATTACATAATGCACGAGAGATGACCTTAAAATACCTAAGATAGTTCCCGAAAACATTTCTCAGAACAGATTCTCCCAGGGAACCTAATGCCTGCTAGAAACCCATCTACAAAATAGGGGTTTGATTACGGAGCCCCTGGGAATGATGAAGATAGAATGGACTACAATTCCCAGAAGCCCTCCATGGAATTCCTCATTGTCTTCATGGACTGTCATTCTCAGGTTGTTGCCTCTGTTTCCTCCCCAGACTCTTTATTCAACACTGCCTGCTCTCCTGGACAGTAACCCTTTCACTGCTGGTGCGGAGCTGCCAGGGCCTGGTGCGGAGCTGGAGGCCATGCCACCTGGGCTCAGGCCTACCCTGGGTGTGTTCCAGGCAGCTCTAGAACTGACGAGTCAGTGTGAGCTGCATCCCGACCTGGTGTCCCAGACTTTTGGCTATTTGTTCTTCTTCTCCAATGCATCCCTTCTCAACTCCCTGATGGAACGAGGTGAGGGTTGTGCTGGGAGCAGCAGGAACTATCCAGACCAAATCCAGGCAGACACAACCCAGGCTCAGGCTTCAGCTTTGGGTGGCTTTGCCTGGGAAGTAGGTTCATTCACTGCCTCTCATTTCTTCCTACCCAGGTCAAGGCCGACCTTTCTATCAATGGTCTCGAGCCGTCCAAATCAGAACCAACTTGGATCTTGTTTTGGATTGGCTGCAGGGAGCTGGGCTGGGTGACATTGCCACTGAGTTCTTCCGGAAACTCTCCATTGCTGTGAACCTGCTGTGTGTGCCCCGCACCTCCCTGCTCAAGGTGACTTGGCCAGCTTTGTACGACTTTGACTGTTGAATCTCTAGCGCAGCTCAGTCATCCTCTGTATTCAGCCTCTCTGTGATCCTGAGTCTTATCTCCAGCCCATGAGATGACTTAGACACCATGATGGGCCACTGGCAGCTATAGAAGTCAGTGTCAGGAAAGACTGAACATGGATGTCTGAATGCTTCTGACTTGGAACTTGCTAGAAATAGGTTTCTATGCTCCATTTCTTAGACACATTGAGTCAGAATTCTGGTTTGAGACGGGAGGAAAATGATGGCTAAGCATTCGCAGCATGTTGATGATAGTATCAGCAAGCACCCCATTCAAAGTAGATTGTCAACAATTTTCTTCAGATGAGAAAACTGAATCAGGTAGATCACATAACCTTTTTTTTTTGAGATCTTGCTATGTAGCTCTGGTTGACCTGGAATTCACTAGTCTGGCTTTGAGTTCACAAATGATTCACCTACCCCTGTCTTCTGAGTTGCTGGGATTAAAGGTGGTCACAACCACACTAAGCTTCTATCTTTGCCTGCACATATATATGTGCACCATGTCCATGACATGACATGCCAGAAGTGGAAGGCAGATCTTGTGACACTGGACTTACAGACCATGCAGATGCTGGGAACTGAACCAGTTCTCAGCTGGGTCTTCTGAAGAGCAGCAATTGTTCTTACCTGCTGAGCTTTCACTCCAGACCCTTACTTTCACTGATTTCTAGCTTATTAAAGTACTGGGGATTGAACCCAGGGAGTTGCACGTGCCAGGCAAACACTGCTGCCAGCCTGCATCTCCAGACCCCTTTTTACTTTTTACTTGAGATACAGTTTCACCATGTTCCCCAACCGGGCCTTGTACTTTGAATCCTCTTGCCTCAACCTCCTAAGAAACTGGGATCGCTGGCCTGCCCTATGGGGCCCAGCTGTGACCATAGATGTCTAACTTGGGGACTTCCCCTAGGCTTCATGGAGCAGCTTACGGACTGACTATCCCACCCTGACTCCAGCTCAGCTCCACCATCTCCTCAGCCACTACCAGTTGGGTCCTGGCCGTGGACCACCACCAGCCTGGGATCCACCACCTGCAGAGAGAGATGCTGTGGACACAGGTGTGCAAAAATGGGTTAACAAACACTGAGATGTCTTCTTTACTGGAGACCTAAGAGTCCCTGTTCCCAGCCCTCCCCACGTTCTCACCCAGGATTCTGGGTGAGAATCTGGACCCTCTCATTTCCCAGGATTCAGATGTCCTCTCAGAAGGGTTTAAAGATTGGCTGCAATTGTAACAGCAGTAGGGCTTACTTACTTTGGGGTCCCTGTCAGTAAGTTAAGAGTTCAAGCATTTAATTGTTTTTTGTTTTTGTTTTTGTTTTTTACTTAGACTTAATTCCCTAGCCTCTTCTCTCCACATCTCTAACCTTAACCCAAATAACACAGGGATAGGTTTCTCCATCCTCAGAAATCTCCCAAGATTTCCCAGCCCATCCTCAATGTTCCAGGGGATCTGGGACCCTATTTTCCTGGTAATGGTTCTTTTTCCCTAGTCTTCTTGGTTTTTCGAGACAGGATTTCTTTCTGTATCCCTGTCAGTCTGTAGATCAGGCTGGCCTCGAACTCAAAGAGATCCACCTGCCTCTGCTTCTAGAGTGCCAGGATTATGTGTCACCCCCTTGGCCCTTTTTTCTCCCTAATTTTAGCTAAAATTCCCGTCATTCTTTGGAACACAGAGAACCACGTTTCATGCTGGGACTTGTAGGGTTTTTTCTTACTTAAGGCGATAGGCCAACTCACACTCATGTTGAGTCTTTAATTCGGTTTTCATCATACTCACAGGGGATATCTTTGAAAGTTTTTCCTCGCACCCTCCTCTCATCCTGCCCCTGGGCAGCTCACGCCTGCGCCTCACGGGCCCTGTGACAGATGACGCACTGCACCGAGAACTGCGCAGGCTCCGTCGCCTCCTCTGGGATCTTGAGCAGCAGGAGCTGCCAGCCAATCATCGCCATGGACCCCCGGTGGCTGCGACACCTTGAAAACCACTGACAAAGGAACGCGCGCAGCTTGAATCTGCATCGGTTCTTAAGGGAGCCCGCCTGGGCGTAGAGCATTTTGGGAGTTGTAGTTTTCCCCGCATAGCCTGCTGAGAGTTTGAGTTGTTGGGTTGGAGGATGACAGGACAATGGGAAGATGGGCTTGGGATGTGAAGGCCAAGGAATAATAAAAGCATCTGTGGAATTGACCTCATTTGTCAAGACTTGGGGGCCTTAGCAAAGATTGTTTTTTAAGGTGCCAGGGACTGTGCTTGGAATGTTGGGCATCTGCCGAGTATGGGGAGATATTTCTAGCCATGGCCTCAGCTTGCCCTCTAGCACGAAATGTGACCCTGGAGTACTGAGCACTGCCACACAACTCGGAACACAGCCCGGACCGTGTTCTTCTGAGTATCAAACCCTGTGTACTACCAGTGAGAACAGGTCACCACCATATCCCTCCTACCCACAAAGTCCAAACTCTAGCCTTCTCCTCCAGTCCTTCCGATGGTGTCTGCCTATTGTGCGCACCACTGAATCCCAACACCCAGCACCTCTCGGGTACTAGTCCCATTCCATCAGATCCAAGAATGCAAACCTCAATTCTCCTCCCCCATACCAGAAGCCAAAGCCTCAGTCCTCCACCCTCAGACCTAAAGTCCTGATTCCCATCCCCTTCCTTTCTTAGAACTAGGGGTCTGGGCCTCATGTTTGAACTTTCCCCTCCTCTGAACTTGACTCCTACTGCTGTGTCAGGAAAAAAAAAAAAACCAACAGGTGGCACCTGCCGGCAGGGTCTGAACACGACCACCTGCCGCTGTTGCTCACCCGGGTCCCTCTCTCTGCACCTGCTCCTGTCTGTCTCCAGTGACCGCTCCACCCAACCCACAACTCGGGACTCGGGGGTTGGGGGGTGGGGGAAGAAGATAGTGAGGGAACTCTCGCAGTGGGCCTGGTCGGTACTCGCGGCGTGTGTGCCCCGCCCCTCTTCTGGGTCCTAGCAGGGTTTCTGATCCAAGGCTTGCTCTCTTGGCTCCCATGCGCCCTAGAAAGGGGAGTCGAGGGCGGCCCTAGTCTTGTGGGGTGGAGCCTAAGGTCTCCAGCCTAGTCCGTGAGACTCCACCCGCTTCAAGGCACAGCTGAGTAGCTGAGCGGACCCTACCTGGTGAGAAGCCCCTGGGGTAGATATGGGGATCCTCTTTCTTACCCTTTATTCTCGGGTCTGGTTCCCCCTTCTGGCCCCAATATCTTTCCCACAGAGCCCAGTGCATGACACTCAACCCATTCTGTTTCAGGGACCCCTGTGTTTCCCAGACACCTGTCATATTCCTTGATTCCTGTCTGTCCCAGGAACTTTCCCAGTCCTTAATCTCCTTCTCCTTCAGGGTTCAGACTCCAGACGACTGCTTCCTGCACTTTCAAAGACCCAGAGCTCCAGATTCCAATGTTCTCCCCCTTAGGATGCAGGAGCCCATGACTCAGGTCCTTCCTGTACCACCGAGGTCCAGGGATTTGGACCCAGCCCTCTTGCCTCAGACTCATAGCTCCAGGCCCAAAGCCTTCTTCAGACATAGCAGTCCATGCCCAAGTACTTCTCCGTTAAGCCAGAACTCCAGGCCCTAGTCTTTCTTCAGTCCTAGGGCTCCAGGCTCACACCCTGGGGTTCAGGACCAGCCCTCCTTTCTCAGACCCAGGGGCCCACAGACCAATCATCCCTCAAAAGATCTGATCTGGCAGTTCTTTTGACTCTAATCTTTCACACTGTCCCCAAATTTCCCCCAATGGCAGTCTCCAGTCATCCACTTTGACCCTGCACTCTGGTGGCTCTGGCTTCCTCTGTCCAGGTCTCCACCCCAGCCTTGGCAATGACCCTGGCAGCCTCCTCCCAGCGCTCCCAAATCATCCGTTCCAAGTTCCGCTCTGGTGAGAGGTTGCTTGTCTCTATGCATGTGGGGAGGGGTCCCAGAGCCAGGGCCCAGGGTTCTAAAAACACTGTTCTCTGGCATGTGTGAATCGACTAGTGATGTGCACACACAGTGTCATTTGTGCTATGAAGTGAAGTAGTAGATGAATGTGCACATGGCTTGCTAAGCCATAGGTGAGGACACCCAAGAGTGCATAGGTTGCAAGAGTGTGAAGGACTTAAACTGACCTGTAGGCAAAGCAGAAGATCAAAATGGAACCTGAGTTGCATGTGTGTGTGTGTGTGTGTGTGTGTGTGTGTGTGTGTGTGTGGCAGGGGGACCAAGAGCTATCAAGCGTTGAAAGTATCATTAGCCATGGTTTGCTGCCAATGCAAAGAGTTCTGAACACTCAGAGAGGAGCAGAAATGTGCACTGGAAAATCTTTGCCCCCAAACTGAGGGTCAAGTCTTGAACGTGTGAGTGGCATTCATGTGGGTGCAGCCAGCAAGAGTAAGTTGGGGTGAGAAGTAATGTGAAGTCATGTGTGTGAAGTAGAATCCAGAGAGATTTGAGCTTCAGGGTTCGATTTGCAGGATGTCAGCTGTGGGGAATGCCAGAGGCAACACAGAAAGCGGTGCATGGATATAAGGAAGCGAGGGGCTGATGAGTCAGGTTGGCAAGATGGCGACTGTACGAGGGTGGTCACAGACTCCTGAAGTGGCAGGTGGAGCCAGGAGCATGGCTGCCTCTCGGCTGCAGGCTGGCTAGCTTACAGTCTCAAGAGTGGCTCTGGCCCAAGATGCTTAGCTGGCAGGAGCAGGCAAGAGGCCCTGGGAAGGGAAAGGGAGCAGGCTGCCTGCCCACCCGCCCGGGGAGTGTAAAGGGGCTGGGCACGTGGGTCCCGCCAACAACTGCAGCTCCCACCCACCAGCCAAGTCAGGCTTTGGACACTCCCTTCCCCCCTTCCCCATCCCACCTCCCTCTTCCTTCCTTAGTCCTGCAGCTTCGGATCCACAGACGGAATCAAGACTGCAGTAAGTGTGGGCCCCCAAAGGGAAGGGATCGTAGCCTCAGTCCCCAAGGAGCGTGCATGCCAGGCCCCACGAGAGTGACACCCTAGCCTGTCATCTTCCACTCCCATTGAACTCTGTTTCCTATTGCTCAGCTTCCCCACCCCAGATACCCTAATGTTTCCTGAGTGGAGTCAGGTATCCCAGCCTCTCCCACGCTTAATGTCTGAATACAACTTTTTGACTTGTCCATTTCCCTGGAGTCAGGGGATACAGACATCACCTGGTCCTGTCCCAGGAATATGCTAGATATCTGTGATCCTAAACAAACCAGACCCTTTGCGGACTAAGAAAAAACGAAACAAAAAATGCTCTTCCTTTCTCAAGAATGTGAAAGTCTGGGTCCCCAGGAAGCCAGCGGGGTAGTCTGGGTTATGCGTCTTGCTCCAGGCCAGCCCTCCTTTCCCCCTGGCACCTCTCCACCCTCGATAGCCAGCTGTCTGTTGGCCTATTCAGATCTTCCTCTATCTCTTCAGCCTCTGATTCAGATCCGTGGATCTCAGCCTCAGGCCCAACTCTGGCTCCGGCTTTGCCCCCAGTTCCTGCCTCTTTCCTTGTCCGCCCTGGCGTCTTGTCCCCTGAGCCAGCATATTGTCCTTGGAGGTCTCCAAAGAAGGTAAGTTTAGACAAGAGGACAAGTGCCTAAGACAGTGTAGTTCTCCTAGGCAATGCCTTGCCTTCCTGGTGTTGAGGAGCTGACACTACAAATTCTATAGGCCAGGAAGGTGGTGACCACGAATGAAGCACCGTCCTGGCTTTTTTTTTTTTTTCCTTTATTTGTGAGACAAACTCACTATATATGCCTTTGAACTCCCCATCTTGCTCCAGGCTCTCTGGAGCTAGGATGACAGGTGTGATGAGCCACCAAACCACTAAACTTGGCTTTACTTGCGCTTTCAGGAGTCTCCCAAGAACTCCCAACACTGGAAGGAGCCTAAGGTCAGGGGGAACTTGACATATCACCTGTACATGCCTCCAGAACAGAGACAAGGGTCCAGGGCAGATCTCCAAGTGGAGAGGTCAACCCTGGGTCCCCCGGAACCATCTCTGTGGGAAAAGAAAAACTCGCAGAGACCACACCCTCGGTAGGATTCTCATTTCTATTCTCCAGGGGACCAGAGACTCAGGCCCCATCTTCCTCCCTCAAACCCGAAGTGCAAAGGAGCTGAGCTTGCCTTGGAACCTCCTCCTCCAGCACCCCCGGCTGTGCATGCTCCCAGTAGTCTGCGGAGACATCCCAGTTTTCATATCTTCCACACCCACAAAATCAGCCCCGTGTTTGCTCTGCCGGAGGTCCAGAATTCCTCATTTTTCCTGCATTCTCCAAAGCCCGTTTTAAGGTCCCTAAATGCTTTTCTCCCTCTGTCCGATCTTTACCCCGCCCCCTCATGCCTGTCGCTAGGATGAAGCCTTCCTCACCAAGAGTCTCCAGTCCCTCGCCCCCTTCACACAAACTGGAACTTCAGACCCTTAAACTGGAAGAGCTGACGGTGAGTTTAGTGTGTAGTGTGTCCCAGGGCTGGCCCTCTTCTTCAGGGCTGGCACCATACCTCGTAAACTCAAGGCCTCTGCCCTAGGGAAGTTGGTCTGGATTGTGGTTCCTCCTCTTGATTTCCTAGTGATCCCTCCCCAGAGCTTGCTCAGCACCTCCTCTCCCTACCCCCTACTCAGGTCTCAGAGCTTAGACAGCAGCTGCGCCTGCGGGGACTCCCGGTGTCCGGGACCAAAGCGATGCTCCTGGAGCGCATGCGTGGTGGCACCCCGCCCAGGGAACGGCCGAAGCCCCGTCGTGAGGACAAAGAGATCGCGGCTCCTTGGCCGCGCCTCAAGCCCAAGGCGCTGGGAACTACTCGGCTGCCCGGCACGGTGAGGGCGGGGCTGTGTACACATGAACCACATGAACCAATAAAGAGAAGAGAAAGAGAAATAGGGCGAGATCTTGGAAAATGAACCAATGAAATGTTGGAAAGGAGGCCTGATTTGCACTTAAGGGAGGGTCTCAACACTGGAAGCCCCTAAAGTTTAGGGGTGTGGCCAATCATTGGTTGGACTGAGGATGTAGTTAGAATATCAGGAGGGCGTGGTTTAAGGGAGAAAAACCAATGAAAGGATAGGGGCGGGGCCTGTAATCCTATTTAGGTAGCAAGGGTACCCCCATGATATAAGTTCAAAGATTGGACTTACTCTGAAACTTCTCCTCTGATGTACACCACACACACACACACACACACACACACACACACACAGATAGTATGTAAAGTGTTTTGTTTTGAAAGAATTGGGTAAACCCAAGGTAGGGCCCGGTCAGAGCCAGGGAGAAGAGCCTCGCTTGGTGTGCCGGTTTTATTGAAGTTATTGAACTCCTGCCTTTCCTGGTTCTAGGTGAAGACAAGCGCGACAAATCGTAGGCTGAAGTTTTCTGGAGCTACGGATCCCTTGGGGGCAGCTCCTGCTCCCACTCCTGTTCCTTCTCCTGCTCCCTCTCCAGCTTTGGGTCCAGCTCAGACTCCAGCTCCAGTTTCAGCTCCAGCTCCCTTCCCAACACCTTCTCCAGCTATCCTGACTCTGGAAGAGGAGCTGCAGGAAGCGATCCGTAGGGCGCAGGTGGAAAGGGATCCGGGGCTGGGGAGTGCTCCGGGACTGGGCGGTAGACCTAAGCAGGACCTAGGGTCACGTGGTGTATGCTCGTCCACAGCTGCTTCCAAACCGCGACATCGATGACATCCTGGAAGATCAAGCGGAGTCAGATGGTAGGAGATTAGCTCCCTCATTGAGGGGAGGAACTGATCTTGGGAACTCCTGGGTTAGAGAGAGAAGTGGATTGGGAACAGCGCAGTGAGCAGAACCCATCCCCCTAAAGCTCACACTCCTCCTGCAGACCTACTGCCTCCCATCCCCTTGGACTTCCCTGGCTCATTTGACCTGCTGGCTCCCTCCCCGGACTCGGAAGGCTTCTCTTCCGTCTTCTCTTCTTCACTACCGTCCCCGACAAGTTCCCTGTCCCCTTCTCCAAGGGCCCTCACCGATTCCTTGGACTGGTTGGAGGCCTTGAGTGGGGGTCCACCACTGGGCTCTGGGCCTCCGGGCCCCAGCATCTTCTCTGCGGACCTATCTGATCCCAGTGGCAGTCGGCTCTGGGAACTGCTGCCAGATCCATGGTGACAGACCCTTGGGTTTCTAAGGAGAGGTCATCTGCACCCCCAAAGACCCTCCAACTACAGAGGATGCCCTCATCCCCTCCTGATTCACTGTTGCTGATATGTTACGTGCCTGGACCTGCCTACCGGGCCTCTGTGTGACCCCAACCAGGGCCCTATAATTGGGGTGAGGGTTCATTTGCTACTGGCCAGTGCAAACAAGCTTGCTGCCTCCTTCAGAGACCTGCAGGTTGTGTGCTCCCCTTCCTCCAGACACTGCATGACTGCTTGTCATCTGGGGATCTATATCTTTGTTCTGTTTGAGTTCAGGAAAGGACCAGGTGAGAGTAGAAGAAGGACCGCACCCCAAGTTCTAGTTAGAGGTGAGAGGACCAGAAGTGGGAGGTGACTATCAACTCCCTATGACCCCACCCCCACCCCAGTGCCATGATTACATCTAGCTTTCTTGGGTTTTTTGTTTTGTTTTCTTTTGTCTATGAGAGCAAGTGTTGCTATGTAGTGCCAAGCTGGCCTTAAGCTTGTGACAATCCTCCTGCTTCATCCTCCTGGGTGCTGTGGTTATAGACATGAGCCATTATACGCAGCTCTTATGGCTTATTGAAGGGCTTCCAGGGGCCATGAGGTGGGAAGACAGATAAAAGGGGAGAGGAGATAGACTGTTTCTCAGGTGAGCGTCTGCCTCCACCTCACGCTGGGAGGATGTCTGCCTGGTGATTTAAACTGTGGACCTCCTGTGGCCTGAGTCTCCTGAGACTGGACAGCTGCATCCACATTTGCGCTTATTAACAAACCCACAGAGCAGAGCTGTTTCAGTTACTGTCATGTAGCTGCGACCAGCGTGCTCCAGAAAGAGTAGGTAGGAAGAGGGACTTAACCTGCCCAGGTTTTCAGAACCTGTTTGGCCCCATGTGCTTCGGGGTGACACCATGTGGCCAAAAATATGCAGCAGCTTCTTCACCTCATGGTGGTTGGGAAGGATAGGGAAGAGGAAAGAGGAACTAGGATGAGGTACCCTTAAGACCTATCCACCAATGGCCTACTAGTCCTGAAGTTTCCAGACACCCCCAACAGTTTCCACCAGCCACCCATGAGCCAGTGCAGGACAATATGTATTCAAAGCATAACCCTCAGTGGCTATGGTTTGCTGGACTCTGCAGGGCCCGCATGGTGTGTGTTTGTTGGGGGGTGGAGGGGTCGTGGTGGAGATGTACTCATCCTTAAGCCCAGATAGCTGAGCATATCCAGTATGGCTCGTTCAGATATGTTGGTACAATGATGGAGATGGGAGGAAGGATGACCCCAGCCCAGGCACTGGTGTCTGGACCTTTCTTATTCTCCACATGTTCTTTTTGCTAGGCTCACTGGACTTCTTGTGTGGTAGCCCAGGACTTTCAAGTGTGAAAGTACAGCTCGGGGTGGTAGCTCACACCTGTAATCCTGACACTTAGAACACTAGGCATGAAGAGCTGAGGCAGGAGAGTCAAAAGCCCAAGATCAACTTCAACTATATAGAAAGTTCAAGATCAGCCTGGGTTACACGAGACCCTGTGTCTCAAGCAAGAATGAGGCAGGAGGCTTGGGGGGAGCTGGGGCTAAACACATGAGACCACTAGACATGGGCAATCTACTATGTCTTTGGGCCTGACAGTAAATTTTGTCTAAATTTTCCTTTTCTTTTGAGATCAGGTTATTGGGAAAGATGGGACCAGTGATAAAGGGACAGAGGCATATATGTGGGCTGTCAATCAGATGTCTCAGTGCATAACTTGGGCCCTCAGAGTTAAAGAAAAACAAGAGCCTGAGTTTCTACTTTGGTAAAGGTCAGATCACAATCCAAGTGCAGACTGACATTTCTGTGGCTATGATACGTAGGATCACGGAGCTATGACAGATTAGGGTTTCTGAAAGAGACAGAAACCTTGGGGAGTGGAAGAGAGCTCAGAAAAATAGCTGAGCCTCCAAGGGTTAGGGGATGCTGGAAGAGAACTTTCTGAAAGATAGCATCCTGGAAGAGGAAAGGGAACATGTGAGGACCTCAAAGTGGAAGAAGCCGGCTCTCGGGAAGCTAATGAGGTTAAGTGCTCTGAGCAAGACAGCAGAGAGGTGGTGGCCGGCCCAGACTGGAGATGGACAGAGCTGTCCTGACGCAACCTGTGATCCCCTGTGATGAGCTGAAACCTAACACGGGGGTTCCCAGGCCTGCAGGGTCAGCAGGGTATAATGAGCTTCCTTTTCAAGCTCCAGACATTTTCCTTTTTTGGGGGGGGGGTGTTGAGACCGGGTTTTTCTGTATAGCCTTGGCTGTCCTGGAACTCACTCTGTAGACCAGGCTGGCCTCAAACTCAGAAATCCACCTGCCTCTGCCTCCCAAGTGCTGGGATTAAAGGCGTGCGCTACCACCACCCGGCGACATTTTCCTTCTTATTTCTTGTATTTTTACATTTTTATTTGTGGGTGTACATATGCCACATATGTACTCAGGCCCTTGGAAGTTTAAGGAACCTGTAACTCGAGCCTGACCTAGGTGCCAGGTACTGCAACAGTGCCTGGGAGAGCTTCAAGCTGTCCCTCCAGCCCCTTGTTCTTATTTTGTGAGACAGCATCTGACTGTGCTCACTTCCATGTCAGTTTCTCCCTATCTCTGGCTACTGAGGTCCTGCCTACGGCTAACCTCCACCTACCTCTCTACCATCTCTGATTGGCCCTCTGGCTGCTTCCTTCTCCCCCGTCTTTTCCCAGGCACAGCTGCCCTCTCTCTGCTATGAAACCCATTCCCCTGTCTCTAACCAATTCTTACTCCTGTCTCCTACCCACTGTCACCATCTATCCTCAGCCAGTCAGCCTTGCTGGGAGAGAGAGAGCAGTGTGGAGGCGTGACAGCCCTGGGAGAGGTAGGGTTGGATGGCCCAGGAATTCTCTAGAAGGTGGACATTTGGACGGCTAATGCAATGTTAGCATGGGTGCTTGCTTGAGCACGGTGTACTCCTCACCACTGCAATCCCAACTTCCCATGTTCAGTCCCTCCAGTGGCTTCAGTGTCCCTGGGGGCCTCAGGCTTTCATCCATATGCCACCCTCAATCTTCATAGAGGGCGAGGTAATTTGTTTCCTTTCATTCCTCCCCCACCTCCTCCTCTTCCTCCTTTTCTTCTTCTTCTTCTTCTTCTTCTTCTTCTTCTTCTTCTTCTTCTTCTTCTTCTTCTTCTTCTTTCTTCTTCTTCTTCTTCTTCTTCTTCTTCTTCTTCTTCTTCTTCTTCTTCTTCTTCTTCTTCTTCTTCTCCTTCTCCTTCTCCTTCTCCTCCTCCTCCTCCTTCTTCTTTTCTTCTTCTTTTCTTCTTCTTCTTCTTCTTCTTCTCCTTCTCCTTCTCCTTCTCCTTCTCCTTCTCCTTCTCCTTCTCCTTCTCCTTCTCCTTCTTCTCCTCCTCCTTCTCCTTCTCCTTCTTCTCCTCTTCCTCCTCCTTCTCCCTCCTCTCCTCCTCCTCCTCCTCCACCACCTGTTCCTCCTCTTCTTCCTCTTTCTTCTCTTCCTCCTTCCCCTCCTACAAGACCAAAATCTCCCTATGTAGCCCAGGCTGTCCTCAAACTGGACACTGTCAGGCTTCAGTTCTTAGCATGCTCAAACTGGATGGGTGGGGTATACACATGATCCTTTATCTTAAATGTAGATAGATGACTGTCAGAAATCAGTGGATGTGGAGATGGTCTATGTTGACATCATTTGGAGATAGAATTCACATTCCAAATGATCCACCTAGTGATAGGTAGAGCTCATTGCTTTCCATAAATTCATGGAAATTAGGATCAATGTAAGATTTTTAATCTGTTTGGTGTGTGTGTGTGTGTTTCTTCATAACCCTGGCTGTCCTGGAATTCACTATGTGGACTGGCCTACTCTGGAATTCACAGAGATCTGCCTGCCTGCTTCTGCCTCCAGAGCACTGGGGTTAAGCATGTGCAGCACTCACATCCCACCTAGGCAGGTAGAGGAATGACTCAAACCCACTCTATCACTTTCAAGAATGTAAAATTGGGTTGGGCATGATTGGCACACACCTTTGATCTTATCACTCTCAAGGCCAGCCTGGTCTACATTGTAGGTTTCAGGACAGCTAAGACTATGTAGAGATAGTCTTTTAAAAGACCAAGCAAACAAAAACCATAAAGTTATGATGGAGAAACACATTTTTATTTGCTTCGGGTTTTGAAAAAAAAAGTGTGTGTGGGGGGAGGTTGACATAGGATTTCTGTGTATCTCAGGCTAGTAGCCTCAAACTCAAATATCTACCGGCCTCTGCCTCCTAAGTGTATGCCACCACTGCCGAGCTTAGATTTTGTAATTTTCTTTCTGTTTTGGGGGTGGGGTATGGGGTCCTCATACACCTCAAACTGGTCTGCATTCCCTGTGTAGCTGTGGATGACTTCCAACTCCTGATCTTTCTGCACTCACCTAATGCTGGGACTCCTGATGTGCACCGCTACACCCAGTTTGAGAATTTTCTTTTTTGAGACAGGGTCTCAGGATATAGACCAGGCTGGCCTCCTGGCTTAGCCTTCACAGTGCAAGGGTGAAAGGCATGTGCTTCTTCTCACGCACAGGATCAGCACCCCTAACTTAGCAGGGTGTCTGGAGAGATACCTTGGGATTCTGCTGCCCCGAGATAACACCTTTTCAAGGCTGCCCCCCCACCCCACACCCACCCCACCCTAGCCAGATCCCCTGGCTGTTTTCATGATGGTGGCTATGTAGGTTGTATTCTTTAACTTTGAGAGGAATAGCATGGTGTGTGCTCACATGTGAAGTGTAACAAGATGGTAAGACACTCTGAAACATCTGGAGGAGTTCCCTAGGCCTGGGGTATCCCGCCAGGGCTGCAGAGGTGGACGTGTATCTGAAGTCCGCTCACACAGCTCTTCTCAGATGGACAGAGTAGGCGAAGAAGGAGCCCTTCGTGGACCGAGCCCCAAAGTTAAGCAACTTGCTGAGGGGGCTGTGGGCTCATGGTAGCACCCACATCCTTTTGATCAAGTGCCCTTGTGCAGTGAATAACTCTGACTTTGGACCCCAGGCTAAACCAATTCCAGCATTCTCCTTCCCCTTGACTCATAGTGAGCCAAGTGGGCACACGGTGACACAACTCTAATCAAGGGGACAGAGGAGCTAGTTGGATGCTTGGAGAGGTATGGCTTTCACCAGACTGGCCTTTTGTCCTCTGTGTGCTGATGGTGAGGCCTTTGAGAGGCAGAGCCAGCTGCTTATGACTCCAGTTCCAGGAACCCAACACCCAGGTCAGGCCTCTGAAGGTACTGCACACACCCACACATATATCCATAATTTAAAAAATAGAATTTTAACAGACTATGAGAAGTTCCTAGGTCACCGAAGGCACCACCTTTAAAGGGGTTCACAGTTCTCAGCAGACTCCAGTCTGTTGGTGAAAGGCAGTTGCTACAAAAAGAGCAAGCCGGCCTCCTCTCCTTTCTCAGACTTCCTATATGACTGCTGCCCTGTCACATGCTGCCCCACCATGGAAATGCTAATGACAAAAAGTTGACAAATGTAAGTTTGTCTCACCCATCAAAAGGACCCTAAAGTAAAGACGACAATGCACCTTTTCTTGCTGCCTCTGGAAGTGGCTGTCTGCGAGTGGCAGCTCTTCTGGCGCCATGTGACAGCTCTGCTGAGAAAAGGTGAAGGCTGGCAAGGAGTTTTCAGGAGCAGGGGCCATTGATGATGTCTGAACTGTTAATGAATGTTGGAGCTGGCGGTATCTAACATGTAAATAGGTTTTCTGAGCGTGTTAGTACTTCTCGTTGGCAGCCCAATGCTCACATCTTCCCAGTAGAAGGCTCTTCCTGGGATGTAACAAGTAACTTCTGCTGCCTTGAGGTAGAAGTGGGACCAAGGACAGGCTGGTGTTAGTGCTTAAGGAGTGGGGACAGATCTGCAGGAATGCCCACCCACTCCGGTAGGAAGGCTGCCTCTGGCTTAAAGATTTTGAGGAATGGAGAGTTCGGAAGGGTGTAGTTGGCTAGGTAGATGGTATCACCACCTGCCAGGTAGGCAGCCCAAATCCCAAAGGTTCCAATAGTCATGATGGTGTGGTTGCACTGGGTGAGGAGTGCGAAGTCTTTGGCTGGTGAGCCCTCAATACCGTTGCCTGCAAACACCACGTCCCCTCTGGAGGCGTTGATGTTCTCCCGGCACCAGGCCATACCGTTGCTTGTGACCACAAAAACTGGAGATGAATAGCGTGCTCGGAACCTGTCCAGGGCCTTTTCCAGGTAACCCCGGTCAGCCACCACGCCCTTCCACACCTTAGGCATGACACGCACATAGTCCCCTCGGCGCACATGAACACCCACAAAGGTACTCGGCTGGCTTCCATTCACCCGCAGACTTCGCAGGAAGGCCTGGGCCTCCTCACGCACGTGGTCGTGCAGGGTGAACTCCTTCAGGATCTCTGGGCGAAGGTGGTGGTAGAAGGTCCAGGAGCACGGGTACCCTGTGAAGCGCACATAGTGTCCGGGGATGTGGCGGTAGCGCTCCTCCATCCAGTCGTTGAGATGGTAATTCTGCCATGGGATCCTTCTGGCTGTGTGGCTGTGCAACACCGGGAGGCTGATCCTGAAGATGGGGGCTAGAGTATTGTGCATGGATTCGGGGATGAAGGCAAGTCGACCGTTCATCCTGGCCAGTGCAAACAATGTAGCATATTCGCCCATCTGGTTCCCCAGGCGGCCAATGGAATTGATCGTGAACATGCCCTGCAGCTCGCCACTCAGCTGCTTCTCTGTGCTTGTGGTGTTTGGCGAGGACATTTGAATCGTCTGTAATTCCTTCTCTGACAGGAGTTGGAGCTTCACTATTCGTTGTTGGAGGTGGATGATGGTGGAAGTCACAAAGACAAAGATGAGGAAGTGGGCCAGAGGGAAGGAGAAAGGTACCTGGGCGCTGGCCATGGCTGCCAGGAAAGAAAGCATGGGGTTACCAGGAGAGCAGCTAGGTGTGTGCTTGCAGCCATGTATGCATAAATACCTGCCAACCATTGGGCTAATCATCTGGATTGTGCCTCTTGGATGTTTTTTGTTTTCTTCTGGTTTTGTTTGATACATGATTTCACACTATAGCTCCGTCTAGCCGGAAATTCAGTAGCCAATCTCTCTGCTTCGGTGTTTGGATTACAGAGTGGGGCAATATGCCCCATTTGATGTCCCTTTAAAGGGACAGTGTGCTTTAAATTCTCAAATGAGAAATGATGACAACACACACACACACACACACACACACACACACACACACAGCAACAACGACAAAATCGGGGCATTATGGGAGACATAGGAAGGGGAAGGGGCCCTCATTCCAGAGACCAAAGCCTCTCACAATCTCAGAAGAATCCCAGCACAATTAGTAAGCTGTGCTAAGAAGGCTGTCCATAGGTAGGAATACTCCTTTTATATATATATACTTTAGGCTACGTAACAGTATACTAGGCTTAATGTATATGGCCATGGGCAGGCTTCATTCCACATTGCCTGAGGATGTCCCAGAGCATCTTCTGCTTTATCACACATCCCTCTTCTCCACTGGTTGATAGAGATAAATTAGTTCCATTTTGGCATAGTGCTACAGGGCTGTGATCCCAGCTACTGGCAAGGCTGAGGCCTGAGGACTACAAGTCTACAAAGTGAGTTCCAGGCCAACCAATGCTACAAAGAGAAACTGTCTCAAAGAAACAATCAAAACAAAACAAAACAAAACAAAACAAAAAGGTAACAAAATGGCTGGGGAGATGACCCAGTGCTTAAAAGCACTTGCTACTTTTCAGAAGACTGGAGTTTAGTTTCTGGCACCCATATGTGGGAGTTCACAGCACCCTGTAATTCCAGTGTAAGGTCAGATGTTCTCCACTGGCCTTTGCAGACTCTGCACAAACATGCATGCACACACATACAAATAGATCTTAGAAAAAACAAAAAACAAAACCAATCTGTATCCAGTGGGACACCTTCTATTTGAGGTCTACCTCTGAAGGCACACAGATTTGCATGAATTCAAGGCCAGCCTGGTCTACATAATAAGAACCGGTCTCAGAATAAAACAACAAAAACAAGCAAAACACTACAAAACAAAGTAAGAAACTCTAAGTGGGCTTTGTTTGGACTCATATTGTCATGCGCCCTCACATCAGGTTCAGGAGCATCTCTACACCGAAGGCTATGTCTAGGGCAGTGCTTCTCAACTTCCCTAATGCTGTGACCCTTTAATACAGTTTCGCATATTGTGGAGAACCCTCCGCCACACATACATACACCATAAAATTATCTTCATTGCTACTTCACGACTATAATTTTGCTCCTGTTATGAATTGTAACATAAATAAATATCTGTGTTCTCTATGGTCTCAGGTGACCCCTGTGAAAAGGTCATTAGACCCCAAAGGAGTTGCCACACAAGGATTCTAGAGGAAGGTGAAGTTTGTCATCTGTAGCCAGGGTGGGACCAACGTGTATGCCAAGTATTAGTTAGGCTAAGTCCAAGTGAGACCAGCAACTACAGATCCAGACCTGAGTGACAGAAGAGAAAATTTTGGAGGGCTCAAGATCTTCAGGTTCCTCAAGATCTTCAGAAGGCTTACCACCTCCTCATCCTGGAGGACATGTGGTTGGGAACACTGAGCGTGTTCTGCTATCAGCCTCCAAAGGAAGCTTTGTGAACCTCTAGTCAAGAGACAAAAGTTTCTGGCTACCTTAGCCCAAGGCCTATAATCCTGACCACAGGCTTAGGCCCAGAGTCTCTGAGTCAAGAGGATCTTGGCATTAAATCAAGCAGCTTGTAAACAGATCAAAGCTTAGAGGCTGCAGGCTGTACAGGTGTGTAGTTACAAAGTCAACTCAGAGCTGTTAGCATAGAACTGCAGGCTGAAATACAGTCCTCCAGCAAGGCATACTTTTCTGCCCTCTCGGCACTCAGAAGGCTGAGGCAGTAGAATTACTGTGAGTTTGGAGCTAGTCTGAGCTGGGTGAGGTGCTTCAAAATAAATAGTTAGGGACTGCAGACATAACTCAGCAGTTAAAGTGCTTGTTGAGCAAACGTGAACATTTGCATTTAAATCTCCAGCACCCACACAATAGCTTGGTAGTGCAGGTGTCTGTGACCACAGTGCATCCCGTCTCTGTACTCCAACAGCTGGTGCAGAGACAGGGAGATATTGGGGGGTTGCTTGCCAGTCTAGTCTAACCAGTGAGCTATAGGCTCAGTGAGAGACCTTGTCTCAAAATTAGAGAGAGGAGCTGACGAGCTGGCTCAGCGGTTAAGAGCACTAGCTGCTCTTGCAGAGGACTCAGGTTCAATTCCCAGATCAGAAGGCTCACAAACACCTGTAACACCAGTTCTGGGAAATCTTGACACCCTCTGTCTATCCTCCATGGGCACCTGTACAAATGTGGTGCACATAAAAAACGTTGGCCAGGCGGTGGTGGCGCATGCCTTTAATCCCAGCACTTGGGAGGCAGAGGCAGGTGGATTTCTGAGTTCGAGGCTGGCCTGGTCTACAGAGTGAGTTTCAGGACAGCCAGGGCTAAACAGGGAAACCCTGTCTCAAAAACCAAAAAAAGAAAAAAAACCCAAAAAACAAACAAACAAACAAACAAACAAAACCCGTAAGCAGGCACAGGCTCATGCACATAGATTAAAAATAAAAATAAGTTAGCTCTAAGCAAATGGCTCAGTGAGTAATGAACCTGCAGCACATTCCTGAGTACCTCAATCCCAGCTCAGCACCATGGAGAAGCCTGGCAGCGGGAGGGAGTCTGTAATCCTAGCACTGGGGTCTGGGTCAAAACAGGAACACCCCGAGCTTCTCAGTCAGCCAGTGTAACCTGATTTCAGAGCTCTGGGTTCAATGAAAGACTCTTTCTCAAACTAAGGTAGAAAATGATAGAGGAAGACACTCGACATCGCATCAAAGACTATGATACTGACCTCTGGCCTCCACATACAAAGGTAAGTGCATGCAGAGGCATGCATGCATGTATTGGCACACACATTAGCAAAGACACACACATACAATTACAAGCAAACAAACTCAGGCCTGTTGACTCAACGCCTGGATATGAAATGCATGAGTCTAGAATGCGGCTCACCAGGGCTATTTGCAGGTGTCAAATCAAAACCCCTCTCCAGCCTTTCCAGTCCCCTAAGATTTACTGAAAGGCCTTCCTAGGTTGTGTCAACTTCCCAGGTCAGCAAGACTCCCGACATTATTCATTTTTGCTTTTATCAGACTGGGTCTCACTCTGTAGCCCAGACTGGCCTATATAACACACCATATTGCCAAGGCTGGCCTTAAATTTATAGCACCCCCGCCACCTTCAGCACAACCCCCCCCCCGCGGTGACCCCCTCTCCTCCAGTGCTAGATTGACAAGTGTGAGCCACAGAAAACAAAGGACAGGTTTCCAACCTCAGGAGGTAAGCACACGGAAAATCACCAACAGCTACAGAGCCTGAAAGAAGCCCACGCCGCCGCCGCCACCGCCGCCGCAGGAAGCAAGAGTGGTGGGCCTGGAATCCTAGCACTTGGAAAGCTGAGGCGGGAGGATCCCACAAGCCTGGGCCTGAGTGTGAGCGAGACTTTGTCTCAATAAAACACCCACATGTAAGAAAGAAACTGATCAGAGACAGGTCACTGGAGAGCAAAAGTTGAGGACAGAGCAGGAGTGGGATGGACAAGTGGAGATGGCTTTATCCTGCCTATTTTGTCTCCTTGCAGGTTTAGTCTTTTTTCTTTTTTCTTCTGTGCTACTGAAGATGGAATTCAGGGTGCCCATCATGCTTAGCAAGCACTTTGCTACTGAGCCACGCCCCAGCCCCTTACTGGGGTATTGGAGGCAGGGCCTCTACCACTGAGCCACGCCTCCAGCCCCTCCCTGGGGGATTGGAGGCAGGGGCTCTACTCCTGAGTTACACCCCAGCCTTATTTGTTGCTTTGTGGTTGTTTTAACTTTGAGACAGTCTCACTAAGTTACTTAGGCTGACTGCCCTTGAATTCATTCCCAGGCTAATGTGCCTCATCTCGGGAGTGCTGAGATCATAGGCTGGTGTCACTATACTAGTCTGAATCAACACTTCCTGTCTTTTCACTTTTGCCTTTTGTCAGGTCCAAAGGAAATTCTACTCCCCCAGATTCTGGTGCCCCCTCTCCCTCTACCAAAGCAGCATTCCTCATCAATGTCTGAAGGAACACAAGGTTATAGGTGGGTCTTTTAGCATATCAAAGTGCACCCTGTCTCCAGGCTCACTCAGTTCCCCTCATTCTTCTCACCCCTTCCTTAAACATCTCCAGCTGGGTTTTCCTTCTGCCAGCTTCTCATTCCTATAAAAACCCTGCAATTTCAGCCATAGCTCCCTTGGTCCTTGTTGAGCAAGAAGGTAGGTACACATGGTTGGTATAATAAAAGTTATGTTTTATTCTATTGAGGATCATCACACAAGATTCACACTCCTGGCACCCCAAGGCTGCTCACCTGATAGATGTGCCTTAGCTGAAAGTTCACAGATAAGGATCCCAGGTGGGACTCTCCAGTCTCTGGGAGATCAAGGTAGCGTCTATCCAGGGTCTCCAGCAGTCCTGAAGATATGAGGAGCACATCTCTGATTATACACTGTCAAATAAGCATTATGGACTTCTCTTATTAGAAGCTGTGTGTCTGGTTGTCTTGAGTAAGTGTATCACTGGCATTAGGTTTCAAAAAAAATCTGGGACAAAAGGCTAACTGAGGTGCCTATTTAACATATCAAAGTGGACTGGCAGGCTCTCAGTATTGCAACTATCTATTACGGAGTCATCTTGGCTGGCATATCTACCCTAAACCTCTTCAGCCCTGAGCTTCCATTCTCTGCCCCCAGCTTCTCTGGTTCCTATATAATGAAGCCATTTTGATTACCAGCCCTCTTGGCTCCTGGCTCTGCTCCTGGACCTCTCCTCCATTTGCTCTTTCTCCTTTTCCCTCTCTCCTTTCTTCCTCTCTTGCTCTCTTTCACACCGTCTTCTCAGTCTTTGGCCCAGTCTTTGTCTGCTGGCCTGGCTCAGTATCTTCTCGATGCCTCTGGCTGTTTTCTGTCTCATAAGAATATATACACCTGTATGTCAGGAGAAGGCAGCAGATTCCTTTATATATAAGTACAACACACCTTCTCAGCCACACCTGGGAGGTGTCATGTTCTCAGGTTTCCATTTATCTGTGCTGAAACCACAGGAGTGGCATATATAACTTCCTTTCCAGGGACTCCGACTCTCCTAACCAAGCCACTGACTTGGCTCGTCTAAGGTTTGTACGGTCATTTGTTTCTGTTGGCTTCTACCACTTAGCATGTGTGACTCTAAGTTCTAGTCTGATTCTCCGGATGCTTCTTCCCTCCACTTGCTCTAACTATTCCCCTCTCCTTGTCTCTTCCATGAGTGTCTCTCTGGCTCCTGCAGCCTGCTATGCCTCCTGGCTACTCATGCCTCTTGGAGCCTACTATGCTCTCCAGATGCTGTCCGGGCATACCTCTGACCTGCTACACCCACGTGGACATTTCTACTACAGACACCCATCTCCCTCTATCGGAGCACTTCCTTTTTCTCAAAACCCTCCCCAAGTCCACCTTTTCTGTCTTCCTAGCACTTCGAGTCCCTCTAGGAACTGCCTGCTATGTCTGGCAGCTTCTTTAAGCCATCCTGGACCTTTTTCCTAGCCTCTCGTTCAGCCATGTTTGAAGCTCCTTCCTGGAGCATTCTTTCCTCCCCTTTAGAACTGGCTGCTCTGTCTCTTTCTTATGCCTGCCCCCACCCCAAGGGCATGTCTCTAGTTTCCTTACATCCTCCTGAGCCAAGTAGAACCTTTTCTCTTTCCTCCTCAGACTCAGAGGTGTTATTAGGGCCTCTTTGTCTCGCAAACTGCTTGGCCTAAGATGGCACACACGATTTCTAAATTCTCTCCTGTGGTAACAACCTCTGCCACTGCACAAGCAAATGATCCTGGGCTGGAGAGATGGCTCGGTGGTTAAGAGCACTGGCTGCTCTTCCGGATGTCCTGAGTTCAAATCCCAGCAACCACATTGTGGCTCATAACCACCTATAACCAATCTGATGCCTTCTCCTGGCATGCAGGTGTATATGCAGACAGAGCACGCCTACCTTTATAAGTAAATAAATTTATAACTCACCAATGATCCCTGTAGTGGCTGGTTCTGTGTCACCTTGACACATGCTAGAGTAACCAGGAAGAAGTCTCACTTGGGGAAGTGCTTCCATGAGAGCTGGTTGTAGGGCATTTTCTCAGTGAGGGATGAAGCTTTGGGAAGCAAGCCTCTGCATCAGCTCCTGCCTCCAGGATCCTGCCCTGCCCTGTTCCTGTCCTGACTTCCTTCAATAATGAACAGTGATGTGGAAGTGTAAGCCAAATAAACCCTTTCCTCTCCAGCTTGCTTTTGGTCATGGTGTTTTGTTGCAGCAGGAGAAACCCTGACTAAGACAACCCCACATTCCATATAGCCAAACTGCTCTACATCTCCAAAGGTCTCTTATCTCTAAGGTTTCTCTGCTTTCCACTCTTATAAAAGCCTTTTTATCATCTGGCATGGTAGCATACACTTTTTTTTTGGTTTTGTTTTGTTTTGGTTTTTTTGTTTTTTTGTTTTTCGAGACAGGGTTTTTCTGTGTAGCCCTGGCTGTCCTGGAACTCACTCTGTAGACCAGGCTGGCCTCGAACTCAGAAATCCACTTGCCTCTGCCCCCCCAAGTGCTGGGATTAAAGGCGTGCACCACCACTGCCCAGCCGGTAGCACACACTAATCCTAGTACTTGGGAGGCAAAGGCAGACGGATCTCTGTGAGTTTAGGGGCAGCCTGGTCTACAAAGAGAATTCCAGGACAGCCAGGGCTATACAAAGAAACTCTGTCTTGAAAAACAAAATACAAAAAACAAAAAAGCTAGGACAGCCAGGGCATTATGTGGAAACCATGTCTCGAAAAACCAAAACCAAAACATATATATTATACATGTAATATGTTACATTTATGTATACATACATATATAATGTATAGTATGTATATTGAAGATATGGATGTTTTTAAATCTACTTAAACCACATGGCTAACTTCCATCTTGGCTAATGACTTCATCAGGATGGAAAAAACATGTGGCTTTGCTAAATCTTTGTGGCAAACTCTTTTTTTTGTTTAAGATTATTTATTTCACTTATATGAGTGCACTATAGCTGTCTTCAGACATATGAGAAGAGGGTATTGGATCCCATTACAGATGGCTGTGAGCCACCATTTGGTTGCCAGGAATTGAACTCAGGACCTCTGGAAGAGCAAGCAGCCAGTGCTCTTAACCACTGAGCCATCTCTCCAGTCCCCAAACTTGTAAATGCTTAAAGATAATTAAGACATGCAAGTTAATGTTCAGTCACCTTTTGCTATTGTTATTGTTTTTGTTTTTGTTTTTGAGTTCCTTCTTTTTATTATCTCAGACACAACTACTTGTCTTCTGGCTTGTTGAAGCAGTAAGTCAGACAACACTTGCCACAGCAATGCCTGTCAAAGTGGCTAGCCATGAAAACTCCAGCACCACCTGCATCAGAAGGACACTCGACGAAGTTGGCTAATCTTGCCATTTTCATCCACCTTATAGTATTTCAGCGCAGCCAACTTAACCTTCTTCCTTTTATGCTTATTCTTCTTGGGAGTGGCGTGAGACTTCTTCTTCCTCTCCTTAGCACCACCACGAAGTCTCAACACAAAATGAAGAGTGGACTCCTTTTGAATGTTGTAGTCAGACAAAGTACAGCCATCTTCCAGCTGCTTGTCAGCAAAGATTAACCTCTGCTGATCAGGAGGAATTCCTTCCTTATCCTGGATCTTGGCTTTTACATTTTCTATAGTGTCCGAGGGTTCAACCTTGAGTGTGATGGTCTTCCCCCGTAAGGATCTTTACAAAAATCTGCATCGTGGCAGCAAACTCAGAAATCTGCCTGCCTCTGCCTCCCAAGTGCTGGAATTAAAGGCGTGCACTACCACCGGCCAGCTACAAGATCACTTTTTTAAATGTGCTCAGAACTATGCTTGTAATCATCTAAGTACAAATGTAATTCATTTACAGAGACAAACTTTAGCCTCCTGTATATGTTTTTCAAGGTTAAGCCTAAAGCAAGTAACTAAAAACAAGTAAGTTTTTTTAATTTAGCTAATCTTAATAGATGGTCATCAAACTCTTCAGAGATCTGCTAAATTTAAATTTAAAATGCTTAATAAAAGACTTTCCTACGATAGGCAGAGATGCCAACTCCTAGAGACCACCCCAAGGTCTCCAAAGAAGACAGATGGACAAGTTGATGCCACCTGGATCATGGTGATCTAACCATTGGAAGGAGCTGCCCCACACCTCTCCCACCGTGGGGGCTCTGCCCAAACTGTGGACTCTACCTCTTCTAAGAAGTCAGTTTTCCCAGGTACTTTCTCTACAGGAAAATCTCTCAGACCTGGGTGTGACAGGCAAAGGCCTATGCTGTCCTGCACAACAACTGAAGATGTAATGCTGGCCGTTGTGACAACCAAGACTGACTATCTCTGACCCCAACAAAGCCATCCAGTCCACGGGAGCCTCTGACCCCAACAAAGCCATCCAGTCCATGGGTACCTAGGGTAGCCATCTAGGTAGCCAGGAAGTCTCTTGTCATTTTTGTTGATACAGAGGCCATTTGGATTATACTTCCCGCTGTAATTTATCCTCTTATCTCTGAGGCTATTGACTGACTAACTGTACCTTTATGCTGATAGCAACGAGCAAACCAGCTCTGTCCTCAAGGCTGCAGCTGCCTGCTGAGTTCATTCCATAGGAAAGTTGGGCCTTCCTTTTCCAGAGCTGCTGGGTCTGCTGCTGGGAAAGACAAATGGAGGCACAGTTTATCTTGCAGACTGACTTCACACGGATAGAGATAAACTCAAAAAACACGTTTCAATACAACTTTTTTTTAAGGTTTATTTTATTTATTTTATGTGTATGATTACACTGTAGCTGTACAGATGCCCATAAGCCATCATGTGTGTGGCTGCTGGGAATTGAACTCAGGACCTCTGCCGCCCCACTACTTCTGGCCCTGCTCGCTCCGGCATAATACACTGTAGCTGTCTTTAGACGCACCAGAAGAGGGCATCAGATCTCATTACGGGTGGTTGTGAGCCACCATGTGGTTGCTGGGATCCGAACTCAGGACCTTCAGAAGAGCAGTCAGTGCTCTTACCCTCTGAGCCATCTCACCAGCCCAACTTTTTAAATTTTTTTAAACAATTCTTTCATTTGAAGGAACTTGGCTTTAAAATGACTGTTTTCAGTAATCAACCACTGGCATTCCATGGTAAATCACTGGATGCAAGAAAAAGACGTAAGGCTTAAGCAAGCTGTGAGCGTCTAAGAAAGTGTCTTAAGGTGTGTAAATGCAAGTTCTGAAGGTCTAATAAAGTTCTAGGTATGTAAAGTATAAAATGAAAAATGTCGCAGATTTCTTTCCCTCTCTGTGGCATTTACTGTTCTATAAAGACTTCAAGAGTTCAGAGTTTCAACATCAATCAATGGAGATATGAGAAACTATTAATCTAACTGATAAAGGAATAAATCTACGGCTGGTACTATAGTTAGAAGCTCAAATTTTTAATTCCTTTGATTGTCTTCTAAGTATAGACTTAAAAGTGTTGGTGTACAGGCTGCTCTCAGGGACCGAGGGATGGCTCATATCATCACCTGCCACCATGGCTTGTCTGCCACTGCCCCTCCCCCAAGTTCTCACTCTTCTTCCCTCCCTCAATAAACATCTTCTACACCAGTTCTTTTGCATGGTGTATGCTCTCAGGTTTTAGCATTGACTCGCCAAAAATACCCCAGTCACCCCTGGACCCCCCAGGCACATTATATTTTATAACATTGGTGCTGTGACCTTGGAGTGACTCTCCTGGTGACACTGGGCCCCCACCTGATGGCTACACCTGTAATAGGTTTGCTTTCTGGTCCACAGATCGTTAGGCAGTCCATCCAACACCAGCAGTTGGTGAGTTCTTGTTTAACTCACCTTAAATGCTTCTCTGCATCTGACCATTTTCCTGTAGGAGGGTTCCTTTCTCCAGCACAGTTTCTCTTGACAATCCTGATACCAGGTACCAGACAGTTGTGTCTGCTCTAGCTTAGCTCCGGCCCCTGTCCACTGAATAACTGAGAAGTGTTGCCTTCTCAGTCTGGTCTACCTTGGGTCCCTTGGGTCCCTCATATCTTGCCTTGGACCCAGGCCTGGGACTCCTCTCCTTATCGGTGGGAACTGCTTCCTCTTACACCTCACTTCTAAACAAATTGAACCTGTCTTCAATATATTGCCCAAGCTATCGGGAGAACATGAAAAATTTCTCCTTTCCATATTCCCTTTTCCTCGCTCCGCGCGCCCTGCTTGCTTCTGTCTGGTGTCCCTTCCTACACCGAGTAAATGTCCTGCCTGTGCGTTTGCAACAACTGAGAGTTGGAGATGAATAGGAGCAAAAACTCTAGCTCACATTTTTCCCCTGTAGCATCTGCTCAGAACCACTCCTAAGTTATGTCTGGATCATTTGTCTGTGATTTGATTCCAAATTGTAGAGTCTACCTGTGTCCTCTGCATGCCTCTGGCTCCTACAAGCCTGCCCATGGCCCTCCCTGCTCCTGGCTTTCTGCAGACATCCTGCGCTAAACTAAGTGTGCTCTCTCTTCCTTCATGGACTCAGATTTTATTACAAGGTGGCTTCATTCAAAGTGAAAGGCTGGCACACCTGGTTTCCTAATTCTCACTGCCATGCACAAATGATTCCCAGCATCTTATGTCTAAATTCCCTCTGTTCTACACTTAAGGTTCTACTTCCCCACTCTTAAAAATCTTTATCTCCGCTTTCTTTGTAATCTTCTCTAAAAAATATTAATATCATACTGTAAACTCTTACCTAGGGATTTGTAAGTTGCTCATTGGGTATGGTCTAAAATCCATATAATCTGCAACAATATTTGGCTTTAAAATTACAACAAAGGCTTATAATTAAAAATCTATACATTGGTATCTGTATGTATATGTGCAAGTAACTTGGATCCAACATATATATAAAATGTATATGTATGTATTAGGAAAACAGATGTTTTGTGTGTGTGTGTGTGTGCACATGTGTATTAGGAAAACAACCAAGTTAGCCACATGACTTGCAACCTGCCATGTTATTTCACCATCTTAAGATGACCACATGGTATAAAGCAACAATTATAAAACTTCTCAGCCCTACTGAGCCTGTAGTTTATTACTGTATGTCCTTTTAGACCAAGAAAGCAGCAACAAGTCTCAAATATTTTTGATTGGTATGGATTTTCATATGATGATAGAAATTCAAGATTATATTTGCTACAACATACTATATATGTGATTCAACTCTGGTTTAAAATATTCTGTATATGGTGATGAAATTTCAAGGTTATAAAGTTCTATTCAGATTAATAAAAGCTAATTTAAATGTACATGTAACTATCTATGTTTTTGCTAATTGCTCAACAATAATGGGCTGCTAGGAAACATAGATAAGTAACAATATGTTTGATAAATAAGATGTATTTGATAGCTGGGCAGTGGTGGTGCATGCCTTTAGTCCCAGCACTTGGGAAGCAGAGGCAGGTGGATTTCTGAGTTCGAGGCCAGCCTGGTCTACAGACTGAGTTCCAGGACAGCCAGGACTATACAGAGAAACACTGTCTTGAAAAACCAAAAATTAAAAAAAGAAAAAAAAAAGATGTATTTCATAGTCAAGATTTATAAACTCCTAAGGTCTAGTCAGGTCCACAACAATATATACCTAGATTTTGTCTTTAATCAAGATTTATAAATTCCTAATATCTACCCAATTTCACAGTGATATTTGTCTAGCTTCTTTGTCATTCAAGCTTTAGCTGTTTAGATAAACTAAGCCATATAGAAATCTGCAATATGCTGTAATGGTACAATATAGTAGAATCAGCAAAGTTGCCAGTCTCTCTAGGGACTGTATCTGTGAGTTAAAAGTTCTATTTTGATACTAGAAGAGCATCAGTTCAAAACCATGGGTTTTTTGTTTGTTTGTTTGTTTGTTTGTTTGTTTGTTTGAGACAGGGTTTCTCTGTATAGCCCTGAAAATCATGTTTTTTGTTTTTTGTTTTTTTAAGGCTCAAATTTAATAAGGATGGAACACAAAACCCCAGTCTTAAAACAAACAAACAAAAAAAAAAAAAAAAAAAAAAAAAAAAAAAAAACAAAAAAAAAAACAAAAAAAACTACTAAACTATTGTAAACTGTAAGAAATAGAAGTTGGTAGTCAGTCATCTTACAAATAAATTCTTTAATGTGTTCAGGAATATATTTGTAATCGTGGTAAGAACTGATATAATTAACTACAGAAACAAGCTTTATTAAGCTTCCTGCATGTTTTCAAAGTTAGAAACAAGCCAAGTTTGTCTATTTAGATATACTTTAGATACACAAGTGGTCCTCAAAGTCTTCAGAGATCTGCAGAATATGGCATTTAAAATGTTCACTAGAGGGGCTGGTGAGATGGCTCAGCGGGTAAGAACACTGACTGCTCTTCTGAAGGTCCTGAGTTCAAATCCCAGCAACCACATGGTGGCTCACAACAATCCATAATGAGATCTGACGCCCACTTCTGGTGCATCTGAAGGTAGCTATAATGTACTTATGTATAAGAATAAATAAAGCTTCAGCTTGGAAGGCCAGAGTGAGCAGAGGTCCTAAATTCAATTCCCAACAACCACATGAAGGCTCAACCATCTGTACAGCTACAGTGTACTCACATACATAAAATAAATAAATACATCTTTTTAAAAAATGTTCACTAGAAAAAGCTTTTTGTGATGGCCAGCTCCTGAGAACACCCCTTGTCTTCTCTGAAGAAGATGACTGGGCACTGAAGACCGTCACTTAGAACTTGCTTTAAATGTGGAAAAGCTGGACATTTAACTGTCCTTTGCCTCAACTGCTGACAGCACATTGTCCAAACTGTGGACAGGCAGGACACTGGGAACTTGTCTGCCTCACTTTGCCTGGACAAAGGTAGGACAACCCTCCCAAAACTTCCTGCTTCGCAGCTAAGCCTGTCAAATCTTCTGGGTCTGGTGGCTGAGATGTATGCCCCGCCAGCCACAGAGGGACCTGGGGTGACTGTCCAGGTTACCAATAGTCTCTCTCTCTCTCTCTCTCTCTCTCTCTCTCTCTCTCTCTCTCTCTCTCTCTCTCTCTCTCTCTCTCTCTCTCTCTCTCTCTCTCTGATTTTTTACAGAGACAGGGTTTCTCTGTGTAGCCCTGACTGTCCTGGAACTCACTCTGTAGACCAGGCTGGCCTCGAACTAAGAAATCCACCTGCCTCTGCCTCTCAAGTGCTGGGACTAAAGGCGTACGCCACCAACACCCAGCAGTCTCTGTCATTTTTATAGACTTGGAAGCTGCTTAATCTGCACTTCCTGCTTCTTCCAGGAAAAACTTATCCTTCTGATGGATTTGAAGACTAGACTACTGCAAGTTTACCAGTTTTACAGCAGAGGCGGGGATTTCCTATGCCTTCGCAGTCATCTTCATGGGTAAAAATCAGGCCACAGACCCCGCTCTCAAAGAGAGAGCTGCTAGGTCTTGACACAGCCTACCTTATTACCAGACTCAGGAAACAGGTTTCAAGGTAACTTTTTACTCTTCCTTCTAGAGAAACTTGCTCTACAGTGACTGCTCCCAGTAACCAACCTCCCGTGTCTCAAGGTGAGTAACTGGATGGGAACAAATGTAAAGTTTATGTGAGGTCTGAGGACACAGAAGCATAAGTTGTGAGGATCTAAGGAAGCTGAGGGTCTAAGAAGGTGTTTTAAGGTGATCTAAGAAAGTTGAGGGTCTAAGAAGGTGTTTTAAGGTTGATAAATCAAGCTATGAAGGTTGTAGGAGGTGAGAGCTTCAGTGGGCATAGGAAAGTGATTTAAGGAGTATAAAAGGAATGAAAACTGCTTCCAAGGTCTTCCCCCTCACTATGCTGCTGTTGAGACTTCAAAAGTGCAGAGTTAATCAATATGAGTTCTGTTAAGTAATTAGTCTTAACGCTAGTAAAGCCTTCCACTCTACTATCCACTAATATCATAGCCGCCATCAGGTGTACTAGGTGTGTGCAGCCAATAAAAGAAAACTGCCCCCCCCACCATCCCACCCACCCTGACATCCCACACTCCCCCACCATCCCATCTCCCCCTTGCCATCCCAGCTCTCTCTGTTCTCTGCACATGCCCCTCCTCTCATCTCTGCCCTCATGGCTCTGCTCCCCATCCGTCTGTCTGTCTACATGTTCAGTTGTCTGCCTCTATCCCTCCTCTAGGTCCTCATTCCTCTTCCCTCCCCCAATAAACCTCTTACTCATGGCAGTGGTGGCGCACACCTTTAATCCCAGCACTTGGGAGGCAGAGGCAGGAGGATTTCTGAGTTCAAGGCCAGCCTGTTCTACAAAGTGAGTTCCCAGGACAGCCAGGGCTACACAGAAACCCTGTCTCAAAAAACCAAAAAAACAAACCAAAACAAACCAAAACAAAAAAACCAAACCAAACCAAACCAAACCAAAAAACCAAAAGCCAAAAACCAAAAATAAACCTTACCCCAGATCTGTTGCATGGTATAATTTTTCAGGGGGTACGCCTTGGCATTCCACCCCCAAAGAAACTCCCCTCAGCCCATTCCACATTATATTTCATAACAAAAAGTGTGTCTCAAATGTGCTAAAAACGTGTGTCCAATCTATATACTCCACCTTCTGGACAGACAGAAGAGTGTTAATGTGTTTAATTCAGAATCATTTTGGGGTCCCCAAGCTTTTGCTATGACGAAATGTGGGCTTCAGTACAGATTATAAACGTTTATAATTGGCTGCTCTCTCTCATATCTACAATAAAAACGTTCCTCTTAACCGTACCTTGGAGTTGTCAAGCCCTCCCTTTAAGATGAAGTTTATCTCACTAAGTTGTCCAGGCTGAATTCATTCAGTTACCTAGCCTGGCCTTGGACGCGTGCCCTCCTTTTTCAGCCTCTAAAGTATCTGGGATGTCAGGGCTGCTCCACCAGGCTCATCTTGGCACCAATCCTACAGTGGGAAAATACTGGAAAAACACACTTTGAAATCAAACCTGCTAATCTCTGGGCTTTTGATCTGAGGGCTCTGAGTCTCCAACTGCAAACAGGAACACAGGAAGGCTTGTTTGACTTCTGAGAAAAAGGAAAGTAGGGTGTTTTGAAATAAGGACTTCAGGCTGCTTCTCTGCTGCTTCCCATTCCTTAGGAAGGGAAGTAATGGCATAGAGACCAAAGGGCAAAGAAAGGCCAGGAGGGAGCCTGTTGTGAAGTCACATCTAGCTTTGGGGAAAAGATGGGGATCATGGCTCTCAGAGGAGTGGCGCATGCCTTTAATCCCAGCACTAGGGAGGAGGCAGAGGCAGATGGATTTCTGAGTTCAAGGCCAGCCTGGTCTACAGAGTGAGTTCTAGGACAGCCAGGGCTACACAGTGAAACCCTACCAAGAAAAGCCAAAAAAGGAGTAGCTTATGGCCAGGGTCATCACCTTGACCTTTGCTTCAGTTTGTAGGAGCTGAAGGAGCACAGTGCTGATACCCAGAGCTGTGTTCACGTGGCCGTCGTCTCAGGGGGACATCAGACTACAGCTAAGGAAAGGAGCCGGAGTCACAGCACTCAGGATCCAAAGGCTAGGGGAAGAGCTTGGGTGAGTTCGGGAAGACTGAGGACTGCTCGGAGGACTAGAAGCTGAAGCCAGGGAAGACTGAAGCGCCAGTTAGCTCCAGCCAGAGGCTGAGCTGGCACTGGGAGGAGCCTAGACTCTCTTTGTTCTCTGTGGTCAGGAAGATCAATATCATGTGCCCAGCCTCAGTTTGCCTTCTGTTGGAGGGGTGCATTATGCCAGAAAGAGATCCCAGCTTTGAAGGAGGAACCCTTCTCCTGTTCCCTAGAAGCAGAGAAGAGATAAGCTCTCTCGACGTAGTCCAGGCTGACACCTAATTTAGCAATCTTCCTGCCTCAGCCTCTTGAGTACTAGTATGACGAGCATTAGCTGCTGCGCTCACCTCTTTTACCGCTGTGCCCTTTGGCTCAGCGTCCTCAGCTTGCCTTTTCCATCCAGAGAGTGCCCTGCTCCCAGCATCCCTTCCACATCAGCTCAGAGACGGGAGACAGGCACAAGGCTGGCTCCACCCCATTGGTGCCATTCCTGTGACTTGCACTGCTTTCACCCTGTTCTGGCCCTGTGCCAAGGAACACTGGCATTAGGAGTCTCAGGGCTGTTTATCAGAGTAGCTGCCACATTGAAATCTCCAACGGAGGATGGGGGTGCTGTGATGGATGGAGCCATGATCTAAACCTCCCCCCCCCCTCCCCATGACAGGGGTCAGATGCAGGTTTCTGAGGGCCCCTAGGCAGATATGGAAGCCAAGGATATGGGAACAGGAAAATCCGGTTAGATCCAGCCCAATTCTGCCTTTCATCTATGCTTGTTACTGGAGTCGGCAGCAGGGAGAGAGCTGAGAAATGGAGAGGTGAATCAGGAGATTGGGGCTAAGAAGCCAACCAGCAAGGCGGGATAGCAGTCAGTGTATGGGAATTCAGGCTGCAGGGGAGATGGAAGAACACAGGGCTGTGAACCAGGAGACTGGGAGGCCCTGGGATTGGAAAATCTAAGGTCTGGGAACTCAGGATCTGCAGGACTTGAGGGATGAAGGAACTAGCTGGGGACTTGAGGCCGGGACTCCTGATGGGAACCCAGAGTCTGGGAGAATCAGGGTCTGGGTTCTGCCTCTCAGCAACTGCATCTCCTTCCAGAGAGCCCTGGCGTGGGATCGAGACCAATACATCCAGTTCCTGGATCCCTAGGGCTCTTCAGGACACAGGAGACCTGTCCCCAACCTCCTCACCTGTGCTTACCTCTTCTGGCTACAGTAAGAGAATGGGCGGCAGGGTGGCTCTGCAGACTGGTGGCTCAGTGTGCCTTCCAGCTTGGCTCTTCATTCAGGACCAAGGAAGCTTTCTGAGTCTAACTATAGTCCTGGATAGAAACTCCACCCAGGGTGTACCTGCTGACATCATAGAACCAGAGAGGCTGGGCCTAGAGGAAGGAGTCAAACATCTACCTGTTTCTCAAGTACTAAGATGAATACAGTATGCACTCCTGATACTATGCATTCCTAATAGATCTATGTGCACAGGAGAAAGCAAAGCACAGAGAGGGGATACACCTGTCTTTGGCTGGTGATGAAGGAACATAAGCTGCTGCCGCCGAGTTACTCAAAGCCAGGCTGGCAGGCTACCAAACTTACAACCACCACACCCAACAATTTTTGTTACTATTTGTAAGTTTTATTTTTTCTACAAGGGATTGAACTTGTGCTGATCGGTTGTATCACTGCCAAGTCACACATCCCCAACCCTAGTTTCTTTTATTTATTTATATTTACAATTTCTGTCCACCAAGGTATAATGATTGGTCCATGCCTGTAAGCACAGACTCAGGTGACAGGAGCAGTAAGACACTCCAAGTTTGAGACCAGCTTTCCATACTGAGTTCCAGGCAAACCAGGGCTACAGAGGGAGGCCCTGGCTCAAAACCCATGACCATGGATGAAGACACGGCTCAGCAGTTCAGAATTCATGCTGCTTATACAGAGGAACTGTGTGCAGTTCTCAGCATGTATTTTGGGGATCGGGGTGGTAGGAAGGGCAGCCTCAGATTTACCTGTAACTCTAGTTCCATACAAATAAACAAAACAAATGTTAAAACAACCAAAAACTAGCCCAGCAGTGGTGGCTCATGCTTTCAACCTCAGTGCTGGGGAGGCAGACACAGGCCGAGCTCTAGGTTTGAGGGTAGCCTGGTAGTACACAGCAAGTTCTAGAACAGCCAGGAATACACAGAGAAACCCTATCTCAAAAACACAAAATGAAATGAAACAAAAATTAATTAACACCAAAATCCAAGCAAACTAAAAAAAAAAAAAATCTCAGGAACAAATGCAATAATATATAGGTATGAAATCATTTTAGATGACAATCTAAACAATTTTAAAATATGTTTGGAGGGCCTGAAAGATGGCTCAGGGGAATAAGAGCATGACCACAGTTCAGTAACCAGCTTTTACTTTGGGCTGTTCACAACTCTAACTCCACATACAGAGGATCTGGTGCTCTCTGCTGGTCCTCACAGGCACCTGCACTCATGAGCACATAACATACATGTAAACATATGTGTACATGTAACTAAAAATAATAAAAATAGGTGTTGGAGAGCAATAAGTGAACTTTTTGCTCTTCTGGAAGACCAGGGTTCAGTTCCCAGCACCTGCTTTAGGTGGTTCACAACTCTCTGTGACTCCAGTTTCAGGAGAATCCAACTCCTCAAACCTCTGTATGCATCTGCAGTCATGTGCACACACCCACACCAGACACATCATTAAAAATAATAAAAATAGCCAGGCAGTGGTGGTGCGTGCCTTTAGTCCCAGCACTTGGGAGGCAGAGGCAGGTGGATTTCTGAGTTCAAGGTCAGCCTGGTCTACAGGGTGAGTTCCAGGATAGCCAGGACTACAGAGAAACCCTGTCTCGAAAATCAATCAATCAATCAATCAATCAATAAAAAATAATGATAATAAATCTTTCTGTTTTGAAAGTATGTCATGGGGAGATAGCTCGGTTGGTAAAGAGCTCACTGTATAAACATGGAGGCCTGAGTTCAGTTCTTAGCACCCACATGAGAGCCAGGCATGGCAGGTGTGCCTGTAGTCCTAGTGCTGGGGGGAGATACAGAATCAGGAAGATTCCTGGGGCTTAGTGGCCAGCTGCTTAGCCTAACTGGCTGCAGGGGGCCTGCCCCAGCTGGAATGGGTGGATGTGGAACCTAGCATGGGATGTGGGCCAGAAGACTGATGGTCTCTGGCCCTGCAACTCTCTAACAATACTTGATACCAGTATCTGATGGTTTATGGAGATGCAACACTCTCTTGCTTATTCTGTGGCAGAAAACTGCTAGCATTTTAAAATTTTATCTTTCTGTGCTTTATTTTTCCTTTATAAATCTCTGCGCTTGCTGGGTGGTGATAGTGCACACCTTTAATCCCAGCACTTGGGAGGCAGAGGCAGGCAGATTTCTGAGTTTGAGGCCAGCCTGGTCTACAGAGTGAGTTCCAGGGCAGCCAGGGCTACACAGAGAAACCCTGTCTCGAAAAACCAAAAAAAACAAAAAAACAAAAACAAAAACAAAAACAAAAAAAACAACTCTATGCTTTATTAAATGCTGAAAACTTAACTCTTTTTTAACTCTAACTCTTTATGCTTTATCTTACTTTATGAATCTCTGTGCTTTATTCAATGCTGTATCTATTTTATAACTATTACTGTTCTGTGAGTCATCAGGTGGTGGGGACACTTAACTTTTACCTCTCTTCTTTTCTGCTTTATAATTCTCTGTGTTTTAATAAGAGCTGGAAAGCTTAACTCTTACTTATTTTATAATCCTCTGGCAAATAACATATGCTATATAGTAGCAGGGAAATCAGTAAACGACATTGCTAAGGGTCTGTCTCTCTTTCCAGGAAGCCTTGCCAGACAACACAAACACTTGGAGCAATTAACTTTAGGTGAACTGGAAAAACAAAGTCACACCCACAGAATAAAAAACTTTTACACAAGCAAGATGTATACCTTCATGCACACATTCACACTTTCATTCTCATTTACACATTAACACTTTCACATTTTTGTGGGGCTCAACCACAGGTCTCATCCATTCCATAAGTATTCATGTATACTTATGTACTCACGCCTATACTTACACACGCACACACACACACACACACACACACACACACACACACACAATTTGGTGGATGGAGCAAAAACCCTCATGAGCAGGTTTCATTGTGCAAGTGCCAGTACAGAAAGAACTCACTCATTCTGGATGAAAACTAAGCTCCAACCTTTATTACTCAGAGAAAGAGAAAAAAACTTTTTATTGGGTATGAAAATGCCCCATCTTTGTCAGTAAGAAGAAACCTGCTATTAAGAGAAACACTGTCTCATGGTAAGAAAAACCCTGCCTGCTCGCTCTCTCTGCTCTGCTCTCTCTCTCTCTCCCTCCCTCCTTCTGTTCTCTCTGCTCTCTTATTGTCATCGTTCCTGGTTCTTTTATTTTCTCAAGATACATGATCACATGGTAATCTAAGCATCTTTTTCAAAAGTTCACAACAGATTCAAACTCTAAGTTAGTACTGTTCTGTCAAGAGGCAAATCATCTGCCTTGTATCTTATTAGTCTCATTATTATTTACATTTTGTGTGCGTTTTTTAGGTTTGGTTTGTTTTGGTTTGGTTTGTTTGTTTGTTTGTTTGTTTGTTTTTTTGGTTTTCCGAGACAGGGTTTTTCTGTGTATCCCTGGCTGTCCTGGAACTCACTCTGTAGACCAGGATGGCCTCGAACTCAGAAATCCGCCTGCCTCTGCCTCCCACGTGCTGGGATTAAAGGCATGCGCCACCACCACCCAGCAGTATTTACATTTTGTATAGATAAACCCCGTCCAGTATTTTATCTTCTGTCCTTGCACCTACAATAAATCAATTCATTCCCTTTTACAAACATTAGTTATCAGATAATGGTTTCACAGTTCACCTAGAAAAAAAGATTGATCCTAAATTCATTCCACTCCTGCTTTCTAAGTGCAACTGCCTTGTGACACATGAAGTTCTGCAGGGCCTCACTGCTGCCCTTTCTAGAAAGGGCTCAATAATTACTAGTATAAATTTAGGAATTCTATAGAATCATTAGTAGGAACTGAGAAATCATCTATTTGTCTAGATTGGGCTCTGGAGAAGAAAACAAATAAATACCCAAATGCAGAGCCATAGAGGTTGAAACTCTTCTTCATTGTGTAATGAAGTGAAAACTCCTGATTTCTTTGGAAAGTCAGTTATGTCAAATGATGTTTTGCTGAAGCAGATACAGGTGAGAGGATGTTTTGCTATAGCAAACATATGGAAGGACACATGTTTAGAAGGAATGTAATCACGACCTCACAGACAGTGGGAAGTGGAGCTTCGGTTTGCTCTACTGTGGTAGCCATCGTTGGCGACGCACTGGCCCCCTTACACTGCACTGCTGAGCTTTGCTGGTGGTGACTTCATAGAGAGAAACTCGCCAAAGGACGTCTTGTGAGATTCCTGCGGCTTCTCGCTGCTTCTTCGGACTTGGGCCAGTTGGGGAGCCTCATGGTTTCTTCTGGACTTGAACTGCCCTGATTCCTGTGTGGTGTCTGCTGAGTGAACTGCACTCAGCTGCTTGCCATGGACCACCGCAGTCAGGTATGGGTGGGGGGGTCTCTGGAAGGAGGGTCCTCAAAGCTAGGTGGGTAAGGATTTGGTGGAGACAAATAGAAACAAACACAGAGGCAGTTTGAATCTGAGTGTATTTTGCAGCTCTCAAGCAGGGGATTTTGGTGGCACATGCCTTTAATCCCAGCACTTGGGAGGCAGCGGCAGGCAGATCTCTGAGTCCAGCCTGGTCTACAGAGTGAATTCCAGGACAGCCAGGGCTACACAAAGAAACCCTGTCTCAAATAAATAAATAAATAAATAAATAAATAAATAAATAAATAATAAAAATATAAAATAAAATTTTAAAAAACCCAAACATTACAACTCTTAGACACTGTATCCAGTGAAACAATCACAACAAAAACCATTTGGCACAGTAAAGCACAAAAATCATCCAAGCATTACAACTCTGAAACTATGTATTCAGTGAAATCACAAACAGAACAAGTAACATCATTAATAATATAAATCATCAAAATACAACAATTCTAAAAGGATATATTCAGTGGGGCAATTTTCTAAGGCTAGTGGCATGTTTCCAAGAGCAGGTTAATAAATCTTTATGGTCAATGCTCTTAACCACTGAGCTAACTCTCCAGCCCCATACAGTCAATTATTTAACATCTAATGCCTGATTTTTTATAAATCTTCAACACATAAATTTAAACTATTTTAATTCTTTCTAAGTAAGGCATTTTTTCATCATATACCAAAACCCACCTCCAATGACACACATGTAGCCATATGAAATTTTATTGTTGGGAAATTTTTTAATCTATCATAATAGTTTTAAACCAGAGAGGTCATGTTAGTGACCCCATCTCAAGGGATGGTTTCTTACCCATTATTCTGGCCTAGGCTACCAGGAACATGTAAATAAGGAATAAGAGAAAACAGAACAGATAGATTGCTATGAGAACGACAGCTCAGTATTTTTTCTTCCGGCGAAGAGTTCCACAACCAGTTCTGTGGAACTTGTCACACAGATTCTACTGGGGTTAGTGTGGCAGCTGCTGATTCATGTTTGTGTTTGCTAGTGGACTGGACTGAAGACAACTATTGCCTGTAGTTTTAATGCTACCACCTTTGCCTGGAATGGCCATGCTACCAGCCCAGTCCCTTCCAGCTTCCCTTTTGTTCCACCTGACTTTAGCTCCAGGAGGTGACCCCCGCTACCAGCTCCTACTGGAGACCCTTGAAATGGTGGATAAAAGACACACATACAATTTGTTTCTTTACAATTTGCTTTCTCTGCACAATTGCTAGGCATTACTATCTCCTGCCTGGACAAGCATGCCCTTACCAATTCATTATCTCTGTCTCTCCACCTGCCCTAAACTTCAGTGGCTAGTCCCACCTAGCCTCTGACAAACATCCTTGGCCACCCTCCTGTAGTGGAGGCCACAGGCTCCAGCTCCCCGCCCCCCACACTCCCAGACCTCACATGGTTGCTGTGTTCTTCTTTCTCCAAAGCATGGCAGAAACTCTTCTCTCCTTCCCTGCATCTGCCTGCCCAACAATTGGTCCCTGGCTTTCTTTACTGACAAATCAAGAACCAATTGGGGAACAAGACCTCCTTCTACAGACAAGGAAGATTGGAATTGCCCCCAAAGAACTATTTTTAAACAAGTCTACTTCTCCTGTATCCTAATAACTTTTCTTTCTTGTCCACTACCTCTGATGGGTGGTGTGCTAGAGGGAAGGTTGAACCCTTATAAAAGTCAGTTGAGAGAACTTTATGCCTACAGTGTGGTGTTGGGCACCCCACATCCAGCCATCAAACGTTAGCATTATGAGAACAAAATGACCCACAGTCCCCTGTGGACAACACTCTGGTTTAGAGTTCTTGTCCCAACCCCCTTGTTCTTCTGTTTGCAATCCAGGGCTGAGCTGGTGAACACCAAGAATTCTTCTCTATAGACCCGAAACCTGTCGGCAGCTTCTGATGTTAGGAGCAGACCTCCTGTGTGGCTCACCGGAAACCACCCACCTGGCATCTGGGAACATGGGACAAGAACTGCACAGACTATCTAAAGAGCCCAAGGACATCCCAGGCAGTGGTGGCCCATGTATTTAATCCAAACACTTGGAAGCAGAACTCTGAGAACAGCTAGGTCTACAGAACAAGTTGCCAGACAGCCAGGGCTACACAGACAAACCCCATCTCGAAAAAGGAAAACAAACACAAAAAAGCCTGAAGACAAAGCAATAAACAACCTAGAGCTGCAGGTGTGTGTGAGAGACAATGACCAGGGTGCAAAATACTAACCAGGGCATGGGAGCCACCCCAAATTCCTTGGCTTGGGGTATGCATATATCACACATATTTATCCCATATGTATTACATATATATTGGTTTATATATGTAATAGTCTAGTCCTCTATAATCAGCTTTTAGGGAGCCCAGGCTGACCTTAGACTTGGAGTCCTCCTGCCTGTCTCCAAAGTGCTGGGATCACAGATTAGGCCATGTAATATTTCATGTAGATCTTGGTTATGCTTAAACCACAGCTTCCAACACTACAATGCTGATGCCAAGTGCCCTGCTGGGGCTCTGCTCTCAGGCCCCAGATGCAGGCTCACAGAAGTAGGGGACAGCTCTGCCACTCTCTCTGCCCATAGGTCCCACAGTCCTCAGCCTCTGCTTCCCTGAGTGGCTCTTCTGGTCACTAATTCCATTCACTCAACAGCATTTACTCTGTGATGAGTGTCATGGGAGCAGGGCAGATCTCTGATTTAGGAAACACACAGTGCCCAGCTTGAATGCTTTCTCTTGTTGCCTCTGTTGAACAGGGGGAGAAGGCGGGGCAAGGAGTGAGCCTGATGGTTCTGCTTCTCAGGCCGAAGCACCTTACCAATCCCATGGCTATGTGTAATAACTTGAAAATAAGTTTGGTTGTTACTGCAGTTTTGCACATGACCACTTGATACTTTGCAATACAAAGACGTGAAACACATGTACTACTGTGTGATGAACCTTGTAACGAAGTCTGACACAAAAAGATGCTATTGTCTGATTCTACTGAAGCAGAAATCCAAACCAGGCAAGTCTACAGAAACATACCTCGGAGCAAGGGCGGAGAGGAGCAGGAAGGAATGATCAGGAGGTTTCTTTGGGAAGTGTAAAATGAAAAAGTTCTAGAACTTGAAAATGATGATTGCCAAATATGAATGTACTAAAAATAGCTGTACTTAGCATTTTAAGATAATGAATTTTATAATGTGATTTTATGTTAAGGAAAAATGTATAAAGGTATAACTTTTTATAGATTTTAATTGTGTGTACATGTGTGGGTCTGTGCACATGAATGTGAAGATGTCTTCCCAGGCCAGAGGAGGGTATTGGAGCTCCTGGAGATGAAGCTGGTACTAAGTCACCCTGAGTTACTGCTGGGAACCAAATTTAGGTCTTCAGAGAGAACAGCAAGAACTCCTAACCACAAAGCCATCTCTCTGGCCCCAACAGTGAATCTGTTATCACCTGACCTGACCCAGATCCCACACACTGCAGTGTATGTTATCACCTGACCTGACCTAGATCCCACACACTGCAGTGTATCTGTTATCACCTGACCTGACCCAGATCCCACACACTGCAGTGTATCTGTTATCACCTGACCTGACCCAGATCCCACACACTGCAGTGTATCTGCTATCACCTGTCCTGCTCACCTAGCCCCATCTCCCACCTGGACCCAGGCGCCTTCTCTATCCTCTCCTTATCATGCATCCCCATGGCTCCTGTGGCCCCCAGGAGTCTTCCTTGGGCTCTCAAAGTCTCAGGGCCCACCTAGCTTTGATCCCATGAGGCTGAGCCTTGGCATCTTCCTGCTGAAAACTCTATTCCCAAATCTGGCTCCTTGCTTCCAGATTCTGGTTCTTAGAAACCCTGAGAGTCCCCAGCAGCAGCCTAGAAGTACCCAACATGGCACAGACATGGCTTAATTTCCTTTTCAAAATGAGTTTGCTACTCTTTCACCCCACACCCCAGAGATGTGAACTACACATCGCCTCTGCCTTCTCTAGGCATCAAGGCAGGAAGGCTACTGAGAAGCTGAGAACAGAGGAAAGTAAACCTAACTTGTTCATTCTCAACACCCCGTCCCCCTGCTCCTGGTGCCTCTGGAGACTTTCCAGACACCAAAATCCTGCAATTCTTTCTCCAGAACTGTTTCACACCCACACTGTACCTCGAATAAATAAATACACTAATAAAATTCTGACATTAGATAGAGAAGGAAGCTGAGGCCCAGAGAGATTTGTTACTCGCCTGAAGTCAGTAAACAGTGAGGTGGAATTCAAACTCTGAGCCCAGTCTGTATTTTCTGGTTGTTGCAAATTTTAGCCATTCTTTCTTTTCTTGAACCAATCTCACACACCCCCAGCCCCGTATGTGTGTGTGTGCATCACGTGGTATATGAGTGGAGGCCACAGGAAAGAGCCTCAGTTCTCTCCTGTCAAATGGACCCAGGGAAATTAAGCTCAGGCTGGCAAGCTTAGTGGCAAGAACCTTTTCCCACTGAGCCACCTCACAGGCCCAAGGGTCTCACTTTTTAGTCTGTGAATTCTTGGCAATCCTCCTGCTTCTTTTGCTGAGAGTGCAGGCATGTTCCACCAGGTCTAGTGTTCTGGGCCATTTTTTAAGTGTGCCGTTCACTGGGGGTGGTGTTCACACTGTGGGCCAACCAGCTCTCTATAAGTGTCTTATAAAAAGCCAAAACCCTGTGACCAACTCCTCCCTGACCTGCTCGAAGCCCCTGGCATCCACAGACCTTCCTGTCTCTGTGAATCTGCTTTACTGGATATTTTATCTAATTTGTGTCTCTTTGCCTGGGTCATTTCCATGCTCATAAATGCAGCCATTTCCCCAGAAGCACATAGCTAAGAAGGGTGCAGCCAGACACAGCAGCTGGCATAGAGAGCCTGTGCACTGCACAGTATAACTCAGGGTCTCTTGAACCCTGCAGCCTCTGCTCTTCCAGATGGGATGAGGAGGGCGGAGAGGACGGTCCGGCTATGAGCCTACTTCTGATTGACCTCATTTGGGCTGAGTCGTCAGGTACTTCCTCACCTGTATGAAACTCAGCTCAGATCCAGTTACAAGTGGACATCTTTCTCCCAGAAAGCTCATAATCCTGAGCTCCATGGGCATAAAGGTTGAGGTCACTTACACATAAGCAAAAGTTTGTGGATCCTTTTTGGCAGAACTTGGCAAGCTCTGACAGCTTCCTTGAATAGCTAGGATCACACCCTGCCTGACTCACCTCAATATTCCCCTCCTACCATTTGATTCACACATTGCTTGAAAGACAGGTTTCTGCCAAAGTCAATAGGAAATTCACTTTGGGGGGCCGTGTGTGTGTGTGTGTGTGTGTGTGTGTGCGCGCGCACACGCGCGCGAGTTGCTGAGAATGGAAGCCAAGGCCTCTGAGGGCTAAGCACACAGCAGACATACCCAGCCTGTCAGCCAGAACACAAGAGGTGTTTGTTCTGTGTGCATGTCATTCATGTAGTGTGCACTCCACTGTGTTTCTCCGTAGTGCCTGTGTAATGGGGTTGGGTAAGGCCACAGGGCACTCAGGGCTGCAGAACACTGCCTAGCTTAGCAGTTGGTCTCCACTCTGCAACTATGTCACCTTTAGTGTGTCTGTAGTCACCAGTTCTAATGTGCTATGGACCACCTCATCCTAGCCAGTTACAGCCATAGAGACCCTATTTCCTTATCAGCAAGGGAGTCTGAGGAGCAGACACTATGGACCAGGCCACCCTTAGCCTGTGCAGTGAGTCTGCTTACTTGGCTTCCCCTTCCTCTCCCTTGCTGAGGGACTGGGGCATCTTCAACCCACTCAAGAGCTGGGTAAATATTTGCTGGATGAACGTGCATTTATTGCTACTGGCAGATTACCAGCCCTCCCTAGGGCTTTACAAAGTAAAGGCCATTTGTATCTTTGTTCAAGCAAGGCCAAGCAAACATGAAGCTGGGCAGGGCGCCCTTCCTCTCATGGCTCCCACTGCCATCTGCTCACCTCCAAAAGTGCCTCTGTGTTCCATCACACCTGATGAGACCAGAGCAGGGAACAGTAACCAGGTCCCCTGCAGGGACTGAGGTAGCTCAGAGGCTTTGTGCTCCAAGGCAAGTGTGCTGGAAATGTCCTGCTACACTGTCTGCGTGGTATGAGGCAGCAGGCTGAACAAGGCACAGAGAACAAGCCAGTAAGCAGCACTCCTCCATAGCCCCTGTATCAGGTCCTGTCTCCAGGTTCCTGCTGTGATTTCCCTCAATGATGTGCTGTGACGTGGAAGTGTAAGCTGAAGTAAGCTCTTTGCTACCCAACTTGTTTACTGTCATGGTGTTTTATCACATCCATAGAAACCCTAACTACACACTGGCCTCCATGAGACAGTACTCCAGATGCAGTGAATGGTAGGCCTATGGTGGCTAACAGTGTAGGCATGGAAGAGCTCAAAGCACCTGTGCGTGTTGCTGCTGCGCTAAGCCCAGGCAGTGCTCAGAGCTTCAGGAAGGCAGTGATGTGACATCACTGACCTGTAGTCGCTAAGCTGAGAAGCATGTAAGACAGGACTGGAAATCCACATGGGATCTTGAGCAAGTACACTACAACAAGGCCCCCTGGTGCCTCTTGGGGGCCCTGGCTGAGGCATGGCTAGTGGATCTTGTGTTTGGCTGTCCCAGGTCAGCAGCAATGCCCACCCACTCAGGCAGGTAAGCTGCTTCTGGCTTGAAAACCTTGTGGAAGGGAGAACTGGGCTGGGTAAAGTTAGCCAGGTAAACAGTGTCCCCACCTGTGAGGTAGGCAGCCCAGATCCCAAAGGTACCCAAGGTGATGACAGTGTGGTTGCACTGCATGAGCAATGCAATGTCCTTGGCAGGCGATCCTTGAAGGCCATTGCCAGCAAACACCACGTCCCCTCTGGAGGCGTTGATGTTCTCCCGGCACCAGGCCATACCGTTGCTTGTGACCACAAAAACTGGAGATGAATAGCGTGCTCGGAACCTGTCCAGGGCCTTTTCCAGGTAACCCCGGTCAGCAACCACGCCCTTCCACACCTTAGGCATGACACGCACATAGTCCCCTCGGCGCACATGAACACCCACAAAGGTACTCGGCTGGCTCCCATTCACCCGCAGACTTCGCAGGAAGGCCTGGGCCTCCTCACGCACGTGGTCGTGCAGGGTGAACTCCTTCAGGATCTCTGGGCGCAGGTGGTGGTAGAAGGTCCAGGAGCACGGGTACCCTGTGAAGCGCACATAGTGTCCGGGGATATGGCGGTAGCGCTCCTCCATCCAGTCGTTGAGATGGTATTTCTGCCATGGGATCCTTCTGGCTGTGTGGCTATGCAACACCGGGAGGCTGATCCTGAAGATGGGGGCTAGTGTGCTGTGCATGGTCGCAGGGATGAAGGCTAGCCGTCCATTCATCCTGGCCAGTGCAAACAGCGTGGCATATTCGCCCATCTGGTTCCCCAGCCGGCCTCTGACATTGATGGTGAACATGCCCTCCCGAGGCAGGTGTCTTGGGGGTAAGACCACAAGGGCTGGCGAGGCCCAGGGGGCAGGGACCAGACCCAGGCGTTGGTGGCAGTGGAAGATGGTAGACACCACAAAGATCACAAAGAAGAGGTAGAAGGTGGAGAGGGGTGGGCAGATGGTCCTGAGTCCTTGGAGCACTGTAAGAGAAGACAGGAGTCAGGATGCATGGCAGGGGTCGGAGTCTTTTACCCAGCCCATCTAATTGTCCACGGAGCATGTCGTGGCGGTCTAAGAGCACAGTCACTCAGGAAGTGTTTCTGTCTGGCTCCGAGGCCAGCCTTACCCTTTACTAGCAATAAATAGTAATGGGTCTTACTGTACTTCTCTCAATCTTTTTGTCACCAGTTCAATGAGTATGACTAGGTATAATCACCGAAAATTACCGGTTAACCATCTCTTACCTGATTGCAGCCATTTCCATGATCCTAACAGTTACTTCAGGGAGGACATGAAAACTTGGTGTGCTCCAATAGCCCCTCCCTATTCACAGTTTGACCTTCTAGAGTTCCGATTACTTGGGGCAAGTATAGCTTGAGAATATTAAGTGGGCCTGGAGAGATGGCTCAAGTGGTTAAGAGCACTTGACTGCTCTTCCAGAGGTCGTGAGTTCAATTCCCAACAACCACATGGTGGCTCACAACCATCTATAATGGGATCCGATGTCCTCTTCTGGTGTGTCTGAAGACAGCTATAGTGCACATAAAATAAATAAATAATGCTTTAAGAAAGAAAGAAAGAAAGAGAGAAAGGAAGAAAGGAAGAAAGGAAGGAATGAAGGAAGAGAGTGAAAGAAGGAAAATATTAAGTGGAAATTTCCAGAAGTAAATAATCTATAAGTTCTAAGTTTTGTGCAGAGGGTGATGAACTCTTTTAGCACCCACCCTACCCTACCCCCACCCCAGCTCTGGTGAGTCATCCTTGGTCCAGTGTATCAGGCTGTATGCTCTGCATGCTTTGGTCACTGAGCTGTTATCCGGCCCATTGTGCTCCGACTAGCAAGATGACTCAGCCAGTAGAGGCACTTCCAGGCAAGCCTGATTCCTGAGCTCAATGCCTGGCTGCCACAAAGTGACAAAGTGACGGGGACAATCAGCTCTTGAAAGTTAACTTTCCCTCTGAAGAGATTTGCAGCACTACGCTCCAGTTAACCTTACCTCACTTCATAACGGCTCCAAAGGGCAAGAATAATAATCATAGAGATTTGATACATCAGAGAAGCTCCTTTAAATAGAAAAACTAACAGGGGCTGGCTGTGCAATGATGACCTGCACCTTAATCCCAGCACTCGGGAGGCAGAAACAGGTGGATCTCTGAGTTCAGGGCCAGTCAGAGAGAGTTCTAGGATGGCTAGAGCTACACAGAGAAATCCTGTCTCGAGAAAACACAAACAAAACCAGAGAAACTAGCAGGGTACACCGACTAAAGGGTGCTTCCACCCATCCATGGAGCTCTTATCTTAGCACTGTTATAGTTACTTTGCTCAAGCTGTTTCTTACCATGCTGGATTTATAAGCTCTACAGGAATTTATGGAAATGGAAAAGCATATAGGTCTGTGCACTGCCTATGGTTTCAGATGGCCACTGTGGGCCTGCAGTATACCCACATCACTAATGGCTGTACTTCTAATATCCTCCCATTGTGCCCAGCCCACCAGGAATGACTGCTTATGGTACATGCCAGCTGCTAGTGGGCTAGGAGAACATGGGAGCGGCAAAAGAAAATTTTCCACTTGTGCATTACAGAGTCTGGAACAGGTCATGGTTACACAGATTAGACTTGCCATATGTGGTTTTGCTTCCTGTGGGCTCAGCTTCATTGTTCAGCTTAATCTCTGAACCTCAGTTTCTTCTTTTGTAAGATGAGACTGGCCATTGTACCATGAGCATTGCATTCTCTCATTCTCTGTGTTATAAGAGATTCAAGCTGCCCAGAGCTCCTGACTCTGCAGCTCTGGGTAGACCTGTGCCTGCCAAGAGCAGTCAAATATAGCAAGTGAGACAAGCACCTGCTTCTGGGCCAGGACTCGGGGGATGGGCAATGCCAGCTTCCTGTTTCTGAAACACTATATAATAGTAGGTAGGCCTTATCAGTTTGGCCTTTATATGTAGGTTTGTGTTCAGCCTGTTTTCTGGCAATTGCTTCACTGGGATAGAATTTGCATACCACGAATCCACCCATGGCAGGGCGGTGGTGGCACACACCTTTAATCTCAGCACTTGGGAGGCAGAGGCAGGTGGATTTCTGAGTTCGAGGCCAGCCTGGTCTACAGAGTGAGTTCCAGGACAGCCAGGGCTACACAGAGAAACCCTATCTCCAAAACCAAACCAAAACAAAAAAAGAATCCACCCATGTCGGTGTTCTCCTAGTTCCACCAGTGTGGCCTCTAGTGTGCTCAGAGCTGACTAATACCTGCTTTATCCCAAAGACTGTGCGTCCACAGCCCTGGCTCGGGTCCCGCCTGCTACCTTATTTAGCTAAGCTGGTTTCGTCTCTGTGACTTGCTGAGCCACATGGTTAGTACATGGAAGTGTACAGCATTGGGCCTGGCAACTCCCACTCATTTTCGGCCTGTCACTATGCTAGCTTATATGGGTTACTTTCTTTCCTGCCTGTTATGGACAATTCTGTTATGGCATCACGTGGATGTTTTTTGGTTCCCTTGAGCACCTGTCTGGGGTGGCACTGCTGGGTCGAATGTGGCCCTATGGTTGCTGGTTTCAGGAAGCACCAGCAGTGTGTTAAAGTCCCATTTCTTCATGTGCTTTCCTTTGCTGTTGACTGGCTGTGGTGGGCACCGTGCAGTGCACCCTCACCGAGGAGACCATGGTTGTAACCTGCAGGCTCTGCCTTGGCATGCTGGACTTGTGTGGACTCTGATATGCACAACTCATCTATGCTGGTTAGTTTTTCTCATCAATGTGACATAAGTTACTCAGGACCTTTCCGACTGAGAAAACACCTCCATCAGATGGCCTGCGGGAGAATTTATAGGGGCATTTTCCTGATTAATTATTATGGGAGGTCTGACCTCACCATGGGCAGTGCTACCTCTGGGCAGGTGGTCCTGGATTATAGAAGAGCAAACCACAGAAAGCAAGCCACTAAACAGCACTGCTCCATGGGCTTCACTTTAGTCTCTGCCTCCAAGTTCCTGCCTTGAACTCCTGTTCTGTCTTCCATTTATGATGGGCTGTAAACTTCAAGCTAAAATAAATCCTTTCCTCTCCAAGTTGATTTTGGTCATGATGTTTATCACAGCAGCAGAAAAAAGACTAAGGACAGGGTGAGCAACCTCTTCCACTCTTAAGAGTCTCTTTATGCACCCAGACTCCAGCTCTCTCAGGGCCCTGCAAAGTCTTCAGGTGCCTGCCCCACCATACTGATATCTGCCCCACCATACTGATATCAGCTCTCTCCTGTGATTCTCTGTATCCCAGGACCTTAGTTTATTGGTAACCTGACCACTTCTAGAAGTCTGAACATTCTTGGAGTTTAACTAGGGTTCCCAGAAAAGCCTGGCAACTGACTACAGGACACAGCACATCACACATACCAGGTCTCACGGAAATACAACTCTGGCACTGCACTGCTTCATCTGCTGCAAAGCAAATCCATCCTCCCCTACCCCAGCTCCTTCTTTTCTCATCCCAGTCATTTTCTTTTGTCTCCTGTCTCTCCACCCAACTCAAAGCGGATCTCCCAGCACAGCCAGAGCACCATGGAGCAGAGTTAGGCCAGAGAACCCGGGCAGAGAGGAGAAAGGGCTCAAGACAGCGTGCAGCTCCGGGAGAGGGACTGGACCTCCTGGTAAAGTGGACCTCTTGGAACATTTCCTGGTAAAGGCAGCTGCTTAGGGAAGTGCCCGTTGCTGCCATCTTGAGGTGAGGCCTAGCCTTCATCCGGCTATGCCAAGAGCGCCCTCTGGAGGCTGTTCCACCACAAGGCGTGGAAGACCCACAGAGTGGAGGCTGTGCTACCCACCTCCTTGGCCTGAGGCTGCAGAGACCCTCCACCAGAGTTACTGTGGACAGCAAACAGGCTTGAGCTCTCCCGAAGCCAGGCCCTGCGAGGGTTAAGGTCTTGATACTTGGGGAGCTCCATAGCACCCATGAATTGAGAACCAGCCACTTCCTGGGTGGGCTTGGCTTTCACACAACGGATGCCTTCTGGAGGTAATCCCTCCAACCAGCTCAGGCACCCAGAACAGTGAGGAGGAAAGCGTCCTCTGTAGACAGTCTAGGGACTTACCACACTAGGCAGGCAGAATCCCGCACAGACCCAGACCTTCTCTGGATGGCCTAAAGCCACAGCACCTTTCTGCTCCACAGCGAGCCATTCTGTTGTCTGCAGAACAGACCAGCTTCCTGTCTTTCTGTCTAGAAGGTGGCCTGATAGTGCCAAGGCTGGGGCAGACCTGGGAGGTCCCATATGTCACCCTATGGCTCACACTGCCCTTGTGAGGTTCTCGGATGTGGGATCTGTTGGCCTGAGCCTTCTCCTAAAGCTTACTTCTCCGGCATCTGTGGGTCTTGTAGCTCTCATTTGTCCCTGTCCCTGCTCCTTAAGATCCTCAAGTGTCACCTGGCAGTATAGAGGGATCTCTTACTCCCAGGGCCCCAGGTCCCCAAGTCTTGTCCTGGGTGGGTTCTACACACTGACAAGACAGTAGCTGTGAATGGAATGGGCACTCAAGAAAAAAACCACACATACTCCTGCCTTGCTCAGAGGGAAGCCACAACGCTCAGATATTCAGAACACAACAGTTGTGTAAGTGCTTCAGGCCTTATCCACCAGTCTGGGGTAGGGCAGGGGTGCTGCCTTTGGCCTTTGCTACCTTCTTTTCCTCCCCAAGTTCAACCAGATTGAAAGTATTCTCCACTGCCCTCCTTGCAGACAGCACTGGCCTCTGGTTTCCTCTGCAGCTGGTCTAGGGCTGGGAATTTTAGAGCTTGAAAGCAATTGACCTTAACACTGAGTTAACACACGAGGGGCAGGAGGCTGCAGGACAGGGAGGGGCTGGCTGACTTGGGGTCAGTCAAAAGCAGGAGCTAGCAAGCTAAACTCCCGAGGTAAGAGGGGCTGTGGCAAGTGGGAACAGGCTGGGACCCCAATCCAAGGACCCCCAGCTGCAGCTGTACCCCTACCTGCTTGGCTCCTTCTGGGCCAGCTTGTTCTGGGCCACCAGGCTGCAAGCCTGCTGGGGGCGACAGTGCTCCTGTTCCACGCAGTCTCGGGTGGCATGGCTGGCAAGGGTCCCTGTGGGAAAGCATTGCTGCTGTTGGCTAGGGTTTGGGGCGGGCAGTAGCGTTGGATTCTGCAGGCTCTGCTTTCAGCTCCCGCCCAGAACCCCCACTAGCCTGGGCCTGAGAACAGCCATTCTCACGCCTCCCGAGAGCCCACCAAGTGTTGCTCCTACAGAACAGTGTGGGGATGCCGGACTACAGGAAATTCTTTTCTTCTCCAGGCAGGTTTGATCAATGGCTGGGCCCTAACAACCAGGTAGGAGGTGCATGCTTCTGAGGGGCAGCAGGTGGGGTCCCTTATAGATCCCACTGGCCCAGCAAGGCTATAGGCCTACAGAGTTTGGCTGGGCCTGCCACTGAGATGTAGAAATGCTGTAGGCCCAAATGGGCAGGGGCTAGTTTCTACCTACCCCCCCCCCCAAAAAAAAAACCAGAGAATTCACAGCCTGGTACTTAACAGTGTTAAGAGACAGAAGGTGGGACCCTGAAATTACTTAGCAAGAAAGGTGGCTGGGGGTGGGGATGGGGGCTCATCAATGCTACCCATCATTATGGGTGCATAATGGCTCCAGACTCCTAGGGGCAGGGACCACGCCTATGGATTGGGCAAGGGAGGCACCCTGCATGGGAAATGTCAGTGGAGCACAGGGCTGTGAAGTTCAGAGGTAAGGGTACATGCACGGGGCTCAGGAAAGTCTCAAGATCCCCAGCCCTACGGGGGAGGGGGAATTGGGAGCCTTAGTCCTCTGGCTCCTAACACTCCCTGGGCTCTATATTTCTGGTTTCTAAGTGCCTTGGCATCAGGCACACACCTTATGCCACCTCCTGTTATTTTTCTTTCCTCCCATATTATCTATACCCCAGTATCAGCTCCCCCATCTGCTCTGAGGGGGGTGCTGAGCGCTGTGGGGAGTGTAGGAATTTAGATCCAGGTCTGAGATTTGGGGTGGTAGGTGGGGCCACCTCCCAGCAAGTTCCAGAAATGTAAGTGCAGGGTCCCAAAAGGTTCCTTTAGAGCCCTAAAGGAAGGCCAGACTCTGCCTTTCCAGTACCTGAGGGGTCTGCTTTCCAACTCCAAGGAGTTGTTGGTTTCCAGCTCCACCACCACAACCTTCCCTCAGCTCTCTTCTCTGGCTATACACCTGGAGGGGAAAGGGTTAAGGGTGGAGGGCTGGCCAGTGCTTTTTGGCAATAATTCCCCTTCCGTGCCCTGGGTGTGGAGAACAAGGTTAGAACCCCATGTGGGAAAGGCTTCCACTCTGACCCACGTGGGCCAAGGCCTCCTCTTCTGATATCCTGCCAGGGAGCACCAGCTCTCCTCTCCCTCTTGAGCCTCTTCCTGTCCTGCCCCTGGGCTTTCATGCCTGTCTCTGAGCCTACCTGCTCATCCCTCCCAGCCCCAGAGAATCCTAGCCTCATGCCATCCAACTACCCATCCCGGACGTTCTGTCCTCTGCTCTGCCCTGTCTAGCCCTCTGGCTTTCCCCGGGATCTGTGTTGGGTTCTGCTCCTCTTCTCTGTGTGCTTCTTCCCTCAGCCACTCTCCTCTATCTCCTCCTTGACTCGCTCTCCTAGGTTTTCACATCTATTGGTCCTGCTGGCTCCTCATCTACCCTCACCCTCTCCTCAGGGCCTCTACCCCTCGACACTGATGGATAACTTTGGGGTGTTAAGCTCTGGATTAGTTCAGGCAAAATTCTCGATTTTGCTTGCGTTCTTTCCCTCTGGGTTATATAAACAGTAATTCTCCCCAGATGGAACTATTTTCCTCGCTTCAAGGCAGCTGGGGAGGGGGCTCAGGCAGGACCTGGAGGAATGCAGGGTCCAGAGGAATCCTCAGCAGGGTGGAGACCGACTGACTCCATCTGCCACCTCTATCTACAGGTGCTGGCTCTGCTGTGACCACGCCCGTTGCCCTCAGCCTCTTGCTCCTCCTTAGCCAGGCCTCCTCAGACCCATGCTATGACTCAGGAGGACGTCCTCGCTTTTGCCTCCCTCCAGTGATCCAGTTGGTTGGCAAGGCAGCAGCCCCCTGCTCTCACACCTGTGCTCTTCCTGCACCCAGCTCTGGCCCTGCCTGCAATGGTAGTCTGACCCTGGACCTGGACGGTTCCTTCCTCTTGACATCTGTCACCCTGCGTTTCTGCACTGCAGGACCTCCAGCCCTGGTTCTTTCTGCTGCCTGGGCCATTGGGGGCCCCTGGAGACCACTATGGCGCAGGCCTGCCTGGCCTGGGGCTCTGGGAGGCCCCAAGAAGGTAATCTTTCACTCCCCACCAGGCCCCAAGACCAGGATAGTGGCCAGCTACCTCCGTGTGCAGTTTGGGGGAAAAGCAGGGCTTGTGACCACTGGAGTAAGAGGCCGCTGCCAGTGCCACGGCCACGCTGCCCGCTGTGCCACTCGGGCCCAGCCTCCACGCTGCCGCTGCCGCCACCACACCACTGGCCCAGGGTGTGAGAGCTGTCGCCCATCCCATCGAGACTGGCCCTGGCGACCTGCCACACCCCAGCATCCTCATCCATGCTTGCGTAAGTCTTGGGTCTTGGCCCCCAGGACAATATGCATTGCCCCCTTGTCCCAAAGCATGCAGAGTGCTCGCTTCCTTCAGAAATGCCTTTCCTTGCTTGCTCTCACAGTGTGCTATGGTCTGGTTCTCTTTCCTTGTTTGCCAAGCATGTCAGACACACAGAGAAACACACACACACACATATACACACACACAGAGGAAACCCTCTGTCAGGGACTCCACCCACCAGATGTAACCAGTGGGCACACCAAAGCAGTCCTGGGCAGATCATATCCCAGGATCTGGTGTGGCAGTGGGTTTGGGTAAGGGCACAGGCAGACATACTTCCTGACTCCTGGGAGAGCCGGCACAGGGAATAGTTAACCATAAAACATTCTGATGGACCACCAGCTGCCAGCCTACTGTCTGGATGAGGAGACTGTAGTCATCATCCACTAACACAAAGCTATGTGACCTGCTATGACTCTCTGCCCAGTTCCCAGTGGATGCTGCCATATTAGGTGACCCTAAACACAATTAGGAGCAGCTTTAGCAGATGGCGTGGTCCAGTTTCAATTCCTCTGTTCACAGTTGTGTGGTCTCAGGCTAGAGAGCTGACCTCTCTACCTGTTTTCTTATGCTGTAAAGTGATAAGAACACTGTCCTTAAGGCTGCAGAGAATCCAGGGAGGCAGAGCCCTGAGAACAGAGCCCTGCCATTGAGCACCCACCATGATGACAATCCTAGGCAGAAAGGAGCTTGGCAGGATGCAGAGCTGAGCTGATTCTTAGATACTTGTCACCCCCAAAAGGCATTCTGGCCTCCAGAACCACCTCTGGCTATGACCTTGGAAGGAAGTCTAAATACCTTCAGGCCTGTGGACAATTAATCTACTGACAGACAGATGCAGACAGGCACACATTCCTCAGCTTTCAGGGAAACCAGTGTCCCCCCACCACCCAAGGGATCAGCAGAGGAAACTCACGTGTCCTGACGCTGGGGCAGGCTTCATGCAGGACTTGGACAGGGTCTGGGTGCTAGGGAGGCTGTATGCCTGAGTATGACCACAGCTACCCACAGTAAGACAAGTGCAGCCCTGGGGACCTGGATGAGAGGCAGTGACATGCTCCTGTGGCTTTACAGAGAGGTAGCTTGACTATCCCCTGCCTGTCAGGTTGTTTCAGAAGGGGACATGAGGCAAAGCAATTACCCTACTCTGGGTCAGAAAGGAGCTACAGTCTGCATCTGTACAGAGGCACTGGAGCAACCCTGCCACTCAGAACCACCCAAATCCTGGGAGACAGCAGAGAGCCTCCCCGGACAGGGAGCAGCTGAGGCTCCGGGGAGGGACTCATCTTCTCAAGAACATACAGCTTCCTCTACCCTTACCACATGACTCCTCCGCTCTGCTCTGCTCTGCTCCAGGGGGCTACCAGGTCAGGCTCTCGGCCTCTAAGTCAAGTCTTTTCATAGAGTGACCAGGTCTTCTGCTTAACATCTCTCTGGAATTCCTGGTAGAAGTACAGGACCTCAGGCCTGGGGATGTTAGATGAGTCCTTGACTTATGTGAGTGGGTTTTTGTTGTTTGTTTTAGGGTTTTCTTTTCTTTTCTCTTCTTTTTTTCACAATATCTCACCACGCAGTCTTCACTCCCTGGAACTCACTATATAGAGCAGGCTAGCCTTGAACTCAGAGATCCACCTGCCTTTGCCTCCTGAGTGCTGGGATTAAAAGTGTGCCTACCATGCACAGCAGTTTATGTGGTTTCCAAGAATGCGCCAGGCATGGTAGGCTCTCCTTTCCATCAGTACTCAGGAGACGGAAGCGAGTTCTAGGTTGGTCGGGGCTTCACGAGGAAGGAGCTCCTTCCTGAGCTGGTTCTCCCCCACCAAACAAACAGATAGATGGAGTTTCCTAGTGTTTCTGATAAGCAGTGGGTGTGGGAGGCACAGTCGCTTCCCAGGGAGAGCTGTGTTACCTGTTTCACACCCAGGAGGTTAGGAATGGACATGGGTAATATCCTAGTGGCCTTTGCGCCACACCAAGTCCTCCCCACACCCTCATCTTGGCCTTGTTTTCCCATTAAATCTTTATGAAAGATGTCACTCTTGTACTTACAAGGAGTTTCCATGTCTTAAGCTGTTTTGCACACAGGATTGAGTGCATTGTCACCAGGAAACGTCACCAAATTGTGCTGTGCATAATTAACTATGCCTAAAATAAACTCCTTGGGGGTCAGACTCTCAGTTTGAACCAACACCAGCTAGAGTCACGGTGAACAGAACTATCTTCTTCCCCCCATGGATTGTTACCCTGTTGGCTGTGGTGGTCAAAGAGACCCCTGCAGTGTGGGTTAGACAGTTACTGCCTTCAGGAATCTAAGAGATTCTCTCAGGGGAGTGCACAGATTCGATGAGCCTGGGGTCCCTGTGGGAGCTCACAGGGTGCTGATACAGCTCTGATGTTGCTCCTGGCTCCCTCCAGGGTGTGCTGCCCTGGGCAGATGTCTTCACCTCTAGGTCTCATTTCCCCACCTATGGATGGGGATGGGGAGGTCCTGAATGGCACACACTAGGTCCATGGTGCCTAGTGCACAGGAGCACTATGGGCCTAGAGCATGCTCTGGGCTAAGCGTGTTTATCTTAGGCTCCTTGGAAGTAAACAGAGCAAATGCCAGCCTGCAGTCTATAGAGGTACAGAGCTATAGGATAGAGTGGTCCCCTTTGCTCAGAGGCAGGGATTGCCCCAGCTCAGCCCATTCTTTCAGCACGATGACTTCTCAGGAGGGTCACTGACTCACTGGGAACCCTTGGGATACCACCGTTTACCCTGAGAACTAAGAGATCCTGGGAACGAGTCTCTAACACCATGGACCTACCATCTTTCCTGAGAACAGGATGGATGGCAGGAGGAAAGCCAGGGATGGGGGACGGATCTAGCCCTAATGTGTCGCTTGGGTGACAGTTTCTGACCCCATCTTGTTCCCAGCCTGTTCCTGCAATCAGCATGCCCGACGTTGCCGATTCAACTCTGAGCTATTCAGGTTGTCAGGTGGCCGCAGTGGGGGTGTGTGTGAGCGATGCCGCCACCACACAGCTGGGAGGCACTGCCACTACTGCCAGCCAGGGTTCTGGAGGGACCCGAGCCAGCCCATCACTAGTCACAAGGCATGCAGGGGTGAGTGTGGTCTGAAGCCAAGCCAAAGGGGAAAGGACAGAGCTAGGATTCTGTAATGGCAGGCAGAGAGGTGGGTGTGAAGGAGGCAGCTAGGGTTTAGATTGTCAAGTTTGGGGAATGGGACATGGATTTTGTAGGGAGCCTATTGGCCCACGTAATTCATTCATTTTATCATGAAGCCTGCCAGTGCCACCCAATTGGAGCAACAGGAGGGATGTGCAACCAGACCAGTGGCCAGTGCTCCTGCAAGTTAGGGGTCACAGGCCTGACATGCAATCATTGTGGTCCTGGGTACCAGCAGAGCCGCTCACCCAGGATGCCCTGCCAACGTGAGTCCTAGAGCACATGAAGTCATAAGTCCTGAACTCGGGTGGAGGGAGATGGCATCCAGGTGTCAGGGCACAACTGAAGTGTGTGGCTTTGGCTTTTGGATGGCAGTGGATGAACTCTGAATCTTCCGAGAATTCGGGTGGGAAACTATGGACTCTTCCATCTTGGAAAGAAGGCCAAGGTTTTGGACTCCTTGTTCTTAAGAGGGAAGGGGTGGATCCTGGGGAGGGAACAAGATGGTTGTACCCCTGAGAGTTGCATGCCTGGATTCCTAGTGCTGATTCCTAGAGTTTAAGTTGCATTTCTCCTCTGGTCTGACAGGAATTCCAGAGGCAACGACTACCCCTGCTACTACCCTTGTTGCATCTCAATCAGGTAAGAGGTTGGCACAGACATTCCCAGCAGTAAACATGGTCTGGGATGGGATGACCAGGAGGTCCAGAGGGTACCCAGCCTGTCTTTGTTGGGTTTTGGTTTGGTTTAGTCTGGTCTGGTCTTGTTTGTTTGTTTGTTTGTTTTGGGGGGGTTTTGAGACAGGGTTTTTCTGGGTAGCCCTGGTGGAACTTGGTCTGTAGACCAGGCTAGCCTTGAACTCAGAGACTGGCCTGCCTTTGCCTCCCAAGTACTGGGATCAAAGGTGTGTGCCACCATGACTGGCCTCCAGCCCTTCTTGGGGGTGCAGACAATTCAGTGTCTGTGGCAACAGGGAGGGGAGATAGGCTGTGGTCCAGGCCATGGGAGCCCATTGCAGAGAGCATGACCCTCTCCAGACCCACAGTGTCAAGGCTATTGCAATGTCTCCGTCAACAGTGTGCACATGAGCCTTCAGAGGTACTGTCAGCAGGATTATGGTAAGTGAGAGAGGAAAACAGGCCTGCCCTCTCCCCATCCTTCCATTTCCTTATTATAAATGGGAAAGGATGCTAGACCCCAAAGGACTGTTCTTCACCAGGATGAATGAGACAGGACAGCAGACAATGCAGGGCGACAGTGGGAGGAACCCCCCTGCTTCCTGCATCTTCTGGTCCTCCATACTCTCGTACTTGCTGTGCACCCTGTCCTTTAGCCTGATCTCTCTGGGAACTGGAAGGAGAAGAGGAGGAGTGGAGATGAAGAAAAGGCCTTGTCATATCCCGTGTTCTCTCCAGTCTCAAGTCTGAGCCTTTGCCTCCCTCCCCATCCATGCACAGCAGCACCCAATCCTGAGGCCCATGAGCTCCACTCTCAGATACTCAGGGGTCAGGCCTAGCCAGAAAAGTACAAAGCACTCCTGGTCACCTCTTTCTGTCCCAGAGTATGGGCTGCTCTGCCCTCAGGATCATCAGCTGACTTCAGTGTCACATGCCTTTGAGGTGGGGCTTTTCCCATCCTCAGATCCACAGATCTGCCTTGCTAGCCAGTGCCTAGCCCCAAGGTCTTCCTGGCCCTCCCCAACACAGCACTGATTCATAGTATCATGCCATCAGTCAAGTCTCAGGCCTTTGCACTCAATTCATTCTTTGGACAGCCAGTTCACCCCAGAGCCTTTCCGACAAGGCCCACCTCCTGAGGCTCCCACTCTTGGGAACCTCACTGTGTAACACTAAAAGCTCTGGATTTAGCTTAGCATGCTGGGGCAGGCTCAAAATCTCCAGTTCCCAGGAGGCTGAGGCAGAAGGACTGCAATGAGTTCTGGATCTGCCTAGGCTACAGAGTAAGTTCTAGACCAGCTACAACATTTTAGTGGGATCTTGTTGCCAAAAAAGTAACCCTGGAATCTTGAGGCTACTGCTAATAGTAACATGACTCCCAAGACTTCCAGCCAGCATTATCTGAAGCCCTTAGGAGGCACTTCCTGACTGATCTCTGCTGAGCATCACTCTGAATCTCTGCCTCCCTCACCCTTCTTATTAACCACAACCCTGAAACCCTGCTTCACATACTCTTCCTGATTCCAATTTTGGACACCGCCCCCCACCAATTTCCCACCCTTCACTCCCAGGTCCTGCAACTCACATGGCCCTTACAACCATGATCCTGAATTTCTCTCCCCCCACCCCCGCACCCACTTCACATATCACTGGCGTCTACCATCCTAGACCACGGCATATGTTCTTCCCTATTTTGATCCTGGCCTCCCTTTTGTACTTCTAGACCGGTGGTTCTCTACCTTCCAAATGTAGTTCCTCCTGTCATGGTGACCCCTTGACCACAAATTTATTCTCGTTGCTACTTCATAGCTGTAATTTGGCTACTGTTATGAATCGCGACGTAAATAGCTGTTTTTCTGATGGTCCAAGGAGGCCACTGTGAAAAAGATGGGCAGTCCCTCGAGGGGCTCACAACCCACAAGTTGAGAACCACCTAGTTAGCCCCTTGCTTACCCCTTCCCGCCCCTGCATAGTGGAGTCATCTCCTTTAGGCCTGCCCTCACTCCTCAGGGCCAGCCTCCCACTTGCCTGACATGGTGTCTTCCCTCAGTTCTGCACGCCCAGGTTGCAGAGTCCGCACAGGTTTCAGCGTGGTCGTCCTCGTCGTCGTCCTCCTCCTCGTCGTCGCCGCTGTCTGAGGCGGTAGGCCCCGATTGGTGGCGGCTGGCCGTACACGTGCTGGCCGTGTTCAAACAGCGTGCGTGGCCCGTGCGCCGCGGCGGCCAGGAGGCCTGGGTGCCCCGTGCCGACCTGGCCTGCGGCTGCCTGCGCCTGCGCCCTGGCGCTGACTACCTCTTGCTGGGCAGCGCCACGGAGGACCACGGCGACCCTGCGCGCCTCATCCTGAACCGCCACGGCCTCGCTCTGCCCTGGAGGCCACGGTGGGCCCGGCCGCTGCGGCGGCTGCAACAGAAGGAGCGCGGTGGCGCCTGCCGAAGCCTGCGGCCACCCACACCAGGCCCTGAGCCCAGGAACTAAAGTGAGCTACTGTGTAAGGTGTGAGTGAGCAGAGCCAATGAGAAGCTGCAGTGCCTGTGACGCCACTCCGCCGCATGTGCCTCTGCCAACCTTGGGATCGGAAGTGACCGCTCTGGCCTGTGAGCCTTATAGGTTGTCACAATAAAGTCTCATGTCCTGTGGAATTGTGTCTACAGACTCTCACCCCTACCCCTAATCGGTGTTGGGAGAGTCTTTTCCAAGGCAACCGGGGGAGAAAAAAAAGGCCTTGCTATTCCAAGCATAAATTCTAAATAAGTTACCTGGGAGAAAGTGACCAGTGTACTTGGAAGTGAAAGGACTCCGGTGGAGTCACTGGGTCCTAGTTAGATTGTGTTGCTTGGTGATTAGTCAAAAGACAAAAGAGTAGGTATGGCTGGAAAAGGCAAGAAATTTGAGAAAGGTGCCCAGTAGTCTTTGATCCAAAAAATTTGACATTTAGATACTTTATTATTCTGATGGGAGGGGGGAGCAGGGGGGAGCTTCGAATATCATCTAGTCTTGAAATATAGTCTAGATAATGCCATGGTGGCCCACTTCTCAGCACTTAGGAGGCAGAGGATGAGGAGTCCAGGGATTATTTAACAAGTGCAGTTTGAAGCTAAAACTTAATAATCTACATTAAGGCTTTGGAACAGGCCTGGCCCAGAACAAGCACCCTATGAGTTTCCTGTTACTATTTGAAAGCCCAGAGGCCTCCCTTCCTCTGTGAGCACTCTGATGGGGAAGATCTTGCTAGGATACAGAGGTAGTGGGCGTTCAGGGCAGGGAGAGAGGGTTAAGGAAGTTCACAGGGGTTGTGGGAACCACCCAAGCTGCTGGACCTCTGGCCCTGATGCCTCCCACCCAAGAGCCTGCGTGTAGGAGATGAAAGCCCAGAGCAGGGAGAGCCTTATGTGTTCCTTGTGACTCAAATGTTGTTTCTAGCAGCCGAAGCAAATTGGTGTGAAATCCACATCTGTACCACTTGCCGACCAGGCCCTTCCTCCCCTCCCTCCACCAGCCCTGCCTGTCTGTGTGCAGTAATGGGGGTGGCACAGGTGGCCACCAGACGTCAAAGAAGACAGATTCTGTCCACCTCACCAGCATAGCCAAATGACTTCATTTTGGTGGTGGCAGGGCATCCCTGAAGTCTGTATTTGTTCTAGTAGGAATTTACCCACAAGAAAGGGGAGAAAGGAACTCCAGATGGAGCGAAAGGTTTTTGGAAACAGTAACAGGCTGGCCTGGAGCTCAACTTGTAGAGTGCTTGCCTAGCATGAACGTGGGTAGGGTTTGGTCCCCCACAAGCCCACTGTAAACCAGGTGTAGTGGTAAATGCCTATCAACCCAGCATTGAAGAGCTACAAAGCAGGAGGACCAGAAGTTCATTTTCAGCTACAGAATGAGTTAGAGGTTAGCCTGGGCTACCAGAGATCCTATCTCAAAAACAACAGCAAAAGTCCAAAGGTTAAAGTCCTGGTGTAAAGCCAGGCAGCGGTGGTGCACGCCTTTAATCCCAGCACTTGGGAGGCAGAGACAGGTAGATTCCTGAGTTCGAGGCCAGCCTAGTCTACAGAGTGAGTTCCAGGACAGCCAGGGCTATACAGAGAAATCCTGTCTTGAAAAACACCAAACCAAACCAAACCAAACCAAACCAAACCAACCAACCGAACAAACAAACAAACAAAAGAGGCCTGGTATAGCAGAGAGATTCAAGCAAAGTCTGTTGTACTCCTGTAATCTTAGCACTTGGAAGGCTGGGGCAGGAAAGGCTGTAGTTGGAGCTGGAGGTCAGCCTGGACTATACAGGGAAACCTTGTCTCAAAACACTATTTTTCATTGTACTATATGGCTTAAGAAAACAGACACTTGGGCTGGAGAGATGGTTTAGCAGTTAAGACCACTGACTGTTCTTCCAGAGGACCTGAGTTTAATTCCCAGAAACCACATGGTGGCTCACAACCATCTGTAATGGGATCTGATGCCCTCTTCTAGTGTGTCTGAAGACAGCTACAGTGTATTCATGTGCATTAAATAAACAATAAATAATTTAAGAAAGCAGACACTTGTCCCACATTCTAGAATTGTTTTGTTTTGGTTGGTTGGCTGTGGGTTTTCTGAGACAAGTTCAGGCTATCCCAGAACTCACTCTGTAGTCCAAGCTAGCCTTAAACTCAGAGATTGCTTGCCTCTACCTCTGGGGTGCTGAGATTAAAGGGGTGGGCACCTCACATTCCACAACTGAAAATTGAAAATCAGGGTGTTGGTAGGACCACACTACTGTGTTAAAAAGGGCCATCCTGCCTCTTCCAAAATTTAGGGGATACCTGTGACCCCTGGCTTGTGGCCATCTAATTCCACTATCTGCCTATGTCTTCACGGGCTTCTGTCTTTTAAAGATTTATTTATTTATTTTCTATGAATACACTGTAGCTGTCTTCAGACAAATCCAGAAGAGGGCATCAGATCCCATTCCAGATGGTTGTGAGCCACCATGTGGTTGCTGGGAATTGAACTCAGAACCTCTGGAAGAGCAGTCAGGGCTCTTAACCACTGAGCCATCTCTCCAGCACCCCAGGCTTCTGTCTTGAATGACTGTTAAGGGTACTTGTTCTTTGGTGTAAGTCCATCCTAATAGTGAAGACTGATTTCATCTCACATGATACCACAGCATAGTGGCACAGGATTGTCATCCCATCTACATGGGACAGGGAGGATGAAAAGTTCAAGGCTTCCCTGAACTAGAGTGAGTTCATGTTCCGTCTAAGTTAACACAATGAGAAACTTTCTCAAAAGAAAAAGTTACAGGAGGTCTGGTGATGTACCTTCTCTGTAGACTGCTCATCTAGAATTTCCTGGTCAGGGCCTGGGGGCCTGGCTTGACAGTAGAGCGCATGCCTAGAATCCCCCAGTGAGGGGTGGGTGCATGGCACAGCTACAGAGTGCTGTATATATGAAGTATATATACTTTACCATATATATATATATATACATATATATATATATATATAGTATTGAGTTCATCCTCAATAATGGGGGGAACCAAACAACACCTTGATCACACAAGCTAAGACCTGTTTGTCAAATAAAGCCCATTCCTGGGTTCCAGGGGATGTCTTGTTTTAGGAGCAGAGCGGACACTAGTCAGTCCACTACAGAGGTGCCGCTCCTTTCTGACCCCTAACTCTGTCTATGGAACAGTACTGATGGTGACCCCATATGATGGGCAGCTTCAGGGCTGACAGAAGCCCACACAGCCAGATCTTTCCGCCAGTGCCCTCAGGGCTGTGCTATCTCTCTCTTCCCTGCCTGCTCCCTGTTCTCCTTCCCTGTGTTGTTCTTGCTTTTGGAGACATGGTGGTCTCCCACATGAGCTTCTCCAGCTCACCACATCTGCCTCCCTCACCTAGGTACACTCCTCAAGTCATTTGGTCAGTGACTGGGCCCTCTCCTCTGCCTGGGTTTCTGTCCTTTGGTTTTGCTATCAGCACGAGTGACTCTGTACATGAGGTCCCTGGTGTGCGACTCCAGGTCTCTTTCTCTGCCCTTTTATATTTGGTGTCTATGTATCTTTGGATCTCTGTCTGCCCTCCATTTCCTGCCTGAATGGTCTCTCTCTTCTGTCCCTCAGTGTCTCCCTGTGTGTCTCTGTCTCTGTCCTTCTTGCAGCCCACTTGGCTCCTCTAATCCCATGGGTGGGTCTATCTCTAATGTATTTCTTGGTGCTTGCCTCTCTCCACCTCTCTGTCCTGTGACTTATTCATTCTTGTTTTCTGTGAGCTGTTAGTTGTTTTGTTTAGACAAGGTCTTCCTATGCAGCACAGGATGGCTTCAAACCAGCCTCCTGAATGCAGGGATGGAAAGTGTGAACCACCATGCTCCGTCTATGTAGTTATGTCTTTGTCTCTTTTCCTATGACCTGACATCGAGCTTTTTAGTCTCTGTCTCTCTTTCCTTTCTGCATAGCATCTTCCTTGCTTGTCTCTAAGCACATCTCTCTCTGTGTCTCTGTGACTCTGTATGTGTCTCTTTGCCTCTCCTTCTTGCCCGTTTCTGACCATGATGTCTCCCTGTGTCTATTTCTCTGTCTTTCCCTGCTATTTGACATCTTGCTCCTCTCTCCCCTTTCAGTACACTCTGTCCCTCCTTCCCAGCATCAGTGCACCTCTAGCCTTCTCACCCACCAGTCCCCTAAGCCTTTGCCTCCCTGTCCTAGCCAGCAGGTTTTCTGCACGCCAGGCCCCTAGCGCCCAGTTCTTTCTAGCCTTGGCACCTGGAGCTGGGGGGCTCGGGCTCCGTCGGCTGCACTGCACCTCCCGTTCTAGGGCTGGGCTCAAGGGTGCGGCCCTTTCTACTGCGGAGACCCCCAGCCAAATATCAAACCAGTGGGAGCAAGTGGGTGGGGAAGAGGGAAGCAGGACCAGAGGTGATGGAGGAGGGGGTGGGGAAGAAGAGAGGAGGTGGAGATGGAAAGAGGGAGAGGCAACGCAGGGCGAGGGAGGAGGTGAGATAGAAGGAAGAAGGGAAGGCAGAGTCGAATAGGGAGGAGGAAGAGGACGGAGGGAAGAAGAGAAAGCAGGGTGAGGGAGGAGGCGGAGGGAGAGGAGCGCACGCGGCGAGTGCGCGGCCGGGTTCGCTGGTTGAGAGCGAAGAGGGGGTGTGCATTGGCACCGAGAGGGACCCAGGGCCGGCGAGGGCGATCGCAGCTTCGGGAGGTAGAGAGAGTGCAGGGCACGGGCCCAGGCGGGCGGAGGAGTGAGCGTCAAACGGGCTCTGGGGTGCACGGTCCCAGCCCCTGCATCTAGGGAGCTGGGGCTCCCGTTCCGGGGACAGCCAGGCTGGAAGTCCCAGGAGAAGGGGAGGGAAGAGCTAGGGGGTCGGGCGCTGGGAAAGGGTCGCTCCGAGGCCTCTTGGATGGGGGGTGCCGCTCGCCTGAGCGCCCCTCAAGCGCTGGTACTCTGGGCCGCACTGGGAGCGGCAGGTAAGACCTGGGGTTCCTGGCAGCATCCTCTGAGGGAGGGGCGGGGTGGAGTGCCTAGGAGAAGGATGCAGCTGCTCTCTTCCCAGCTCACATCGGACCTGCACCTGATCCCGAGGACTGGTGGAGCTACAAGGAGAATCTCCAGGGAAACTTCGTGCCAGGTGCAAACAGGGTGGAGACCCAGAACCCGACCCCATATCCCTAGGCGCCGTTTCCCCCAGGTTCGGGAGTCTGGGTCCTCAATCCTCTCATCTTCCACTGGACCAACGCTCCCAGCCCCAGCCTTCTTCCCTCAGGAGTGGGGCCCAGCCTCTGAACCTCAGCGGCTCACCATGGGACATTATACATGCGCATTTCAAGTAGTGAGTGGGAGTGAGTGCAAGGAAAGTGTGGGGGTGGAGAAATGTGTGTGTTTGCAGCCATAGACAGGTCCTATTCCTGCTGGAAGGCAGACTCTGCAGCTCAGGTTCCTGTCCCGCCCCCTCGCCCGGGGCTTCGAAGTCCTCTTTTATAACTCTTCTCCCCTAATGTTCTTATCCAGCTGTGGGACCTGGGAGACGGAAAGAACTACAACTCCCATGGGCCTACGGGGCAGACGTAAGATTGATGAGTTGTTTTCTCCTCTGAGGCCTACTGGGAGTTGTAGTTCTGTTTTTACATAGCCCTTTTAAAGATGGGAACAATATAAGGGAAGGCTTGGAGGTGTTATGAGCTCCTAGGAAAGGATTCCAAAATTCTTCTAGGAATCAGGATTCTGGCTCTCATGTTCTTTCTCTCTTAGACCCAAAGCCCCAGATTTCCTCCCTCTTCCTTCCTTCTCCTGGGGTTACCCTGTCCCAATCCACACCGCAGGTCCTGTCTGGAATCCAGCCTATTTCTTTTCCCACAGGGCCTCCCTTCTGGGGCCTGGTGAATGCTGCCTGGAGCCTGTGCGCTGTGGGGAAGCGGCAGAGCCCCGTGGATGTGGAGCTGAAGCGGGTTCTTTATGACCCCTTTCTGCCCCCACTCAGGCTCAGCACCGGAGGAGAGAAGGTAAGGAGCTTTGCCTTAGCTTTGTCTAGGCAGAGGGGACCTGTGCTGAGGTGGATGGCGAACTATGGGGAATAAAAAGTACTAGCAAGATGGAGAGAATATTCCTTACTCTCTGAAGATCACCTGGCCTGCCCTTTCCACTGCTTTCCTCAACTTTACATGTTTATCCAAGCGGTGAAAACAGAAAGAAGCATTGAAAAGCCTGAACAAATCCACTAATCTTCACAATAACCTATAAAATGAGTGCTGTCTTATTAGTCTTCTTTTATGGTCCAGAGACTTGATGTTACTTGCCTGGGGTCACACAGCCATCCGACCAAGTGACGTACTCTCAGTGTCTGTACTAAGGCCACTTTCTACAGTACCATTTCTGTAGAAGCACTGGTATCATGAGCCAAAGCCTCAGAGTCATTTTCTAGGCTGCACCTCAGTGCCTCAGACCGGCTTTCTCACTAGACTCTCAGGTTCCTGCCCTCTATTGTTCACCCTCATCCAGTCCTCTTGCTCTATATCCTACAGTCCAGCAAACCAAAGCCTCCCACCCTCTTGTGGAATACACCATCATCCCAGCTACCCAGGAGACTGAGGGAGGGGGAAGGATGGTTCAAAGCCATCTCGTCTCAAAAAGCCACCACCGCCCGGCGCAATTCAATATTTTTATGTTACTTTTTTAAAAAGCCTCAAAATAGCTGGGCAGTGGTGGCACACACCTTTAATTCCAGCACTTGGGAGGTAGAGGCAGGCAGATTTCTGAGTTGGAGGCCAGCCTGGTCTACAGAGTGAGTTCCAGGACAGCCAGGGCTACACACAGAAACCCTGTTTTGGGGAGAAAAAAAAAAAACCTCAAAATACTATTGTGTGATATGGGGGGAGGGGCATGTGAGGTCAGAAGGTAATTGTGTGTGGTGTAGTGGTGTGTTCTCTCCTTCTTCTGTGGGCTCCAGGGTTGCGTTCAGGCCATTAGGCTTACACAGCACACACTTCCCCCACTGAGCTGTATCACAGGTCTTTATGTGTTTTTCTTGTTCTGTTTTTTGGAAAAACTCACTCTATAGCCCTGTTTGGACTAGAACTCATAGCGATCCTCCTGCCTCAGCTTCCTCGGGGCTGGGATTACAAGCCTGAAACAGCACTCCTGGTTCAGTACTTGTTGACTGAATTAATCCGTCAGTGTTGAGCAACCTCAGAAGATATGGTCTGAGCCTGGGGAGTGGCTGATGCCCAAGCTGCATTAGATAATCATTGGACTCTGGGAATAAGATGAGTGGAGGGTTGGGGAGCTTACTCTCCCTGTGTCCTCTCCTGTAGCTCCGGGGAACATTGTACAACACTGGCCGCCATGTCTCCTTCCTACCTGCATCTCGACCTGTGGTCAACGTGTCTGGGGGTCCCCTTCTTTATAGCCACCGACTCAGTGAACTGCGGCTGCTGTTCGGAGCTCGAGATGGTGCCGGCTCTGAACACCAGATCAACCACCAAGGCTTCTCTGCTGAGGTGGTGACCCCTCACCTGCCCCTCCATACTAGATCACCCTGGTTTCTTAGCTTATGCTTCACCCCATCCTGCTACTCAGGGCCGAGTCCCCCTACCCTAAGCACTAATAATCCCTGGTGCAGTTCTGGACCTGAGAGGTGCAATCGTCCATCCTCTCTCTCCCTTCTGCTAAGAAATCTTCCTTGTGCATCCTTTTACTCCCCAGGTGCAGCTAATTCACTTCAACCAAGAACTCTATGGGAATCTCAGTGCTGCCACAAGGGGCCCCAACGGCCTGGCCATTCTCAGCCTCTTTGTCAATGTGAGGGAGGCAAGAAGGGCAACTGGCTTCTAGGGCGTGAGGGCGAAGGGAGGCTGGGAGGCTAGCCTGGGGTAGTGGGTCTTTGTGGAGCATCCCTGGGCTGCTGTCTTCCTCGCCTCATGCCTCTTGCATAGGTGGCTGGCAGCTCCAACCCATTCCTCAGTCGCCTCCTCAACCGGGACACTATCACCCGAATCTCCTACAAAAGTAAGTCCCCAAGCTAGGAGTGGAGTCCCAGCTACTAGGGAGGCTGAGGAAGGAGGGTGACAAGACCAGCCCGGGCTACAGAGTGAGTGCAAGGCCAGCCTGGGCTACTTAGCAAGATCCAGTGTGAAGACAGAAAGGGAAGAGTGCCTGGAGATGCAGCTTGGTGATGAGCACCTGGTCAGAATCGCCCAGTGAGGGAGCGGGGGGTCTGGTTCCATGGTACCTGCCTAGGATGTCTGGAGCCTCACTTCAGTTTCCCTACAGCAACAAGAATAACTAAGTCCCTATGCATTAGTTGTACACACAGGGGCTCCCAAGGGACCCCCTTTCACATTGACTTGATATCTGCACAGATGATGCCTACTTCCTTCAAGACCTGAGCCTGGAGCTCCTGTTCCCAGAATCCTTCGGCTTCATCACCTATCAGGGATCTCTCAGCACTCCTCCCTGCTCTGAGACTGTCACCTGGATCCTCATCGACAGGGCTCTCAATATTACCTCCCTCCAGGTGACTGACCTCCATGTGTGCATGCTGCCCCTATCCTGAGCACCATCCCTTTCTACTCACCAGTGGTTTCTCTTGAGGCAGATGCACTCCCTGAGACTCCTGAGCCAGAATCCCCCCTCCCAGATCTTCCAGAGCCTCAGTGGTAATGGCCGGCCCTTGCAGCCCCTGGCCCACAGAGCCTTGAGGGGCAACAGGGACCCCCGGCACCCCGAGAGGCGCTGCCGAGGCCCCAACTACCGCCTGCATGGTATGCTTAATGTGTACCCTCCTCCACGTCTTGATAGTCTGCACTTATTCCCAGTGGTGTCTCTGTGTGACACATCCCTCGTCCTTTCTCACCTCTCCATATGGAACAGCGTGGTGCAGCCCACCCTTCTTTGCAGCTTAGTGTAAGGCCTGACACCCTGTTTTCCTTGTGGTACAGTAACATACTGGTCCATACCCTCTGCCTACTGTCCCTTGATATAATGGTACGGTCCAAGTCACCTGTTTACAAATGGTACGACCCGACTTAGGGCTGTAGTCTTGACAGCTGTACCCTTTCTGAGAATCAGCTGTGGCACATCCCTCTGTCTTTCTAACTGCCACTGTGGTTCTGCCCCGGGAAATGTTGGTTTCATGACTGGTTTCTCAACATGGTACAGCCCAGATGAGCATATCCTCTTCATGTACCTTTATGCAATCCAGCCTAATCTGCACGTCCCGTGTGGCCTTCTTCCTTCCCTATATGGTCGGGTCCAGGAGCTGACCATTTTTCCCAGCTTGGTATATTCCATCCCCCCCTTAGCAGCCTGACTGTAGTAGAGTCGTCTGCGCTCAGCTCCCACACCCCACAAGCCGGTGCTTTCCTTTGCAGTGGACGGTGGTCCTCATGGTCGCTGAGACTCCCCAACAAGGATTACGCCCGCCTGTTCTGAGCTTCCTCAACAGGGGAGGGGATTCACCCCAAAACAAAGCTATTAAAGGGACTGAATGTTTCCGGTTTCTTGGTGGTTTATCAGTCGCGATTGAGAAATATCTAGATATTAAAAAAAATAATCCTTCCCGAAGGCCACTTCTTTCTGCCTTAACCTGCTCTAATTGATGATCTGCTTTTTTCCTCAAACAATGAGTCTGTGAACACTCGGCTCCTTTAAGAGGCACCCCTCCGGTCCCACACCCGCATCCCGCATCCGGTAGCACGCGCAAAGCCATGTGCTTCCCCCTTCTTCCTACTTCATTGGCTGGAAATGGGTCACGGTCCCGCCTCCAGCGCCTCCTCCCATTGGCCAAATGTAGGTCAGTGTCCCGCCTTCTTCCAAAAGGCGAGGCAACTCCACAAGTTCAGCCCCTCACGCGCCTCCAAAGCCTTGGCAGATCCCTTCATCTCATTGGCTGAGCGTCTCAAGGGCTCGAGAGGTGATTGGCTCTTGCTAGCTGCCGGAGGAAGGCACGCGGCTGGGGTGCATGGCCCAAGAGGAGGGAGGGGGCCCAGAGGAGGGGCGCGCGCTCTGGCGTCGGGTGTTTTGGTTTGGATTTTTTTTTCCGCGAAAGAAGTTTGCTTTGGCCACGCCTCAAGGCTGCCGCCTCCTCCTGCCCCCTCCTCCGCCCCTGGGTGCACACCTCTGGGTGCAGATTGCAAAGCTTTCTTTGCGAGAAGTGCAAAATTGGCTAGAGCCAGAGTCTCGCCCACCTGGTACAGAAGGAGCGCGCGCCTGTGTCCCCTGGGGACCCACAGTTGCAAAGAGACAGCTGCTTGATTTGGTCACCCACTCGCCCAGACTATAGGAGCCTCCTGGGACACTCTTTGAGTTGCACCTTTCTGCAGAACAGACTGGTTGAACCCCCGCAGCGCTCTTAGGATTTGAAGCGTTCTGATACTGGAGGCTTGCACGCCGCGCTCGCCCGACTCTGGGACATATTCGCCCGAACCACAGGAGTGTGCGGGTGACTGACATATCAGCTCATCTCTTCGACTCTCCATGAGCTCATGAACCTGGGAGCAGGTGCCCGGCAATGGCGCGGCCTCTGAGCGACAGGACCCCGGGCCCCCTGCTGCTGGGTGGCCCGGCTGGGGCCCCCCCTGGCGGGGGAGCGCTGCTTGGGCTGAGGAGCCTTCTGCAGGGAAACAGCAAGCCCAAAGAACCGGCCAGCTGTGAGTTCTAGTCCCACTGTGTTAGGGACTCAAATGTTGGGGTGGTGGTCCAGGGTGCCTATCAGCTAGGTGTCCCATCTTTGCTAGTCTTCATTCGGTCACTTAGGTCTTCCAGTCCATCAGTCTCCAAGACCAAATCTGACGCCTGAAGGGCCTAAGGGTCAAGTCCCTGGAGTGTTCCTTCATGAGAACAGAGTTTAGGTGCCAGACCCCTCTTTCTTCCCTTTGGCCTCGGAGTCTGGACCCCTGGAGTCCTAGGGGAAGGGAGGGGGTGTGTCGGATGCTCACACGGTGCAGACACGGGCTTGGGCGGGGCCTCACAGGGTCACATGGAAACTTGGGATGAGGAATGTGCCTGAGCTATGGAGCCCCTTCCAGCCCCAACAGATTGTGGGGGAGGGGGATGAGGGTGCCGGAGGTGGGGGAATTACTGAGCTGTCACTTTTTCTTTCTCACCTGCCCAACCTTTCACCCACCCTGTCACTAAACCCTTCTTTCTAAACTTCATCTTCGTTCTCTGGGTCGCTTTCTTGTGTCTCTTAATCCTCTCCCGGGTCTCTAACCCTATCCTTCTGTATTCTTTTGTTTTTTCCCCCTCTCTGGGTCCCCGTCTTCCTGGCCCTCTATTGCTGGGGCCTTGTTCTCTTTTCTCTCTGGGTCTCCCCAAGCCCCGTCTTTATCCCTCTCTTCTTTTTCTGGGTTCTCTCCCCGCCTGTACCCACCTCCCTGGGTCCTTGCCCTATGGCTCCCGTCTCCTCACTTCTCTGTATCTCCGCCATATCTCTAACTTGGGGTCCCTCCTGTGTCCCTCCACCCCATCCGGTCTCTCCCTGGCCTACAGGTCTCCTGAAGGAAAAGGAGCGCAAGGCAACTCTGCCCTCAGCCCCCGTCCCGGGACCGGGCCTGGAAACGGCTGGCCCAGCCGATGCCCCGAGTGGGGCCGTTAGTGGCGGTGGGTCCCCTCGGGGGCGCTCAGGGCCTGTGGCTGGCCCGAGTCTTTTTGCGCCGCTGCTGTGGGAACGCACTTTGCCTTTCGGGGACGTGGAATACGTGGACCTGGACGCCTTCTTGCTGGAGCACGGGCTACCGCCGAGCCCGCCGCCCCCCGGGGGCCTATCACCCGCACCCTCTCCAGCGCGCACTCCGGCGCCCTCCCCGGGGCCCGGCTCTTGCAGCTCCTCTTCCCCCCGCTCCTCGCCTGGGCACGCCCCCGCGCGGGCCACTCTGGGAGCCGCCGGCGGCCACCGCGCAGGTGCGGCGAAGGGGCGGGGCTGGCGGGCAGGGCGGGGCCTCGCGACACTTTTGGAAGTCTGCCCAATTAGGTGCTGCGATCCTTTAGGGGACTTGGGTCCCCAAATGCGAGGATTATTCAGTGAGAGGCTGTATTTTTCTCTAAGTCAGAAGTTTCCTCGTGTTCCTGGAGCCAAGACTAGAAACTCAGAACACCTTAGTTAACTGTAGAGTTCTATCTGCAGAGTCTGGGTCCAGAATCTGGGGAACCGAGATAGGGCTGGACTCCAAGGACACCTAAAATACGAGCGATCAGGCCAGAGCCGGGCACTAGGTTCCCGGATCCTGACCGCTTCCCCTCCCCCAAGGGGAGGGTCTTGCATCCTGCCTCCCAGAGTCTTGCAGAAGAGAATGTCGGGATCCCTATTCTGGCTTCTCCAGAGGAGCTTCTCCATATTCCTGTGTTGGGGACCTAGGATCTCAGAACTGTGGGACTCTGGATGGCAAAGAGCTTGGCAGGCCGGTTCTCCCACGATCCTCCCCCATAGCGCGGGGTGGGTGGGTAGAATCACTGTAGAAGTTGGAGCTGAGACCAAAAGGAACAAGAAGGGAGGTGACCCCTATCAAGACAAGGAGTCTCGATGTGGGACGCCTGGGTACACCTGTCCCTGATCCGACCTCCAGGCAAAACCAGTGCTGCACATTCCCTCGCCACGTGAGTCCTCCCGCCTTGCTGCGCGCACGCGCTCTCACGCGCGAGGAGGCGGGGCCGGGAACGTGCGGGTTCTTGGTTGGGGAGGAGGGGAAAGGGGAAGCTGTAGGCCACACGTGACGCGGTCCTGAACTGGTGTCCTCGGCTGGCCCCGTCTTATTTGTTCTTAAAGATACAGGAGTCATGCTTTTTTAGCCAAGCTCCTGGAACTTCCATCACTCTTAGGAGTGGGTCTAAACAAGTCTAAGCTCTGAGAAAGGATTCAGTAAGTAAGACTCAGACCAGGCAGTGGGAACAAAAATAACACTGAATCTGAAGTTTAGAGGTTTTAGAAGACTCACGGGATATTTAAGGCCAGTCATTTCTGCCTTATAATGATAAAAATGCCTTCTGGTGGCTAAGCATCTTTGTCACAGGGTTGATGCCTGACAGGACTTTTGTTAAGGCAGCAGAAAAGCCTGCTCTGTGGTGGGTAAGATTTGGGGCGGGAGGAAGGCGGTGCTCTGAGAAGGCAGTCCCCAAACTACTCACACATTCAAGTGATACTTATCTCTCTAGGCTTGACCTCTAGAGACACACCCAGTCCCGTGGACCCAGACACGGTGGAGGTGCTAATGACCTTCGAACCTGATCCCGCTGATCTTGCCCTGTCAAGCATTCCAGGCCATGAGACTTTTGACCCTCGGAGACACCGCTTCTCAGAGGAGGAACTGAAGCCTCAGCCAATCATGAAGAAGGCAAGGAAAGTCCAGGTGCCAGAGGAACAGAAGGTGAGCATGACCAGGTGTGGGCCTTGGCCTTGCTCAAAGCTGCGGGGAGCTTCGTGGCCTATAGACATAGCCTAGTTCACGGGGCGTCTGGGGACAGATTTTGTCTTGAGAGTCATGAAGATGGTGTCATTCGTTGTGACCTCCAATCACTCGGATGCATAAGCCAGTCTCCCTGTGGACAAGGGCTCAAGTTCCAAGAGGCTTTGTTGCCAATTACAACTTCCATTAGCTGTCTCATGAGCCTGCTTCTCAGCAGCTGGCCTAGCTGGAGCTGGTCTTCGGCTTTCAACCTGAAACATCTGTAGAACTGCCTCTGCCTGGGTGCAGACATGATCATCCTGGGGCCTGGAAGTCATCCTTTACCAGCCATATTCTAATTTGTGGGAATTCTAGCAGCAAATGCATTTTTCTAGAGTTCTGGTTTTGCTGTTACTGGGGTCTCTCATGTCTTTGCCATGGCCTTGTATGCATCATGGCCATTCCAGCATTCAGTCCCATCTGAGAAACCTATTCCATACGAGTGTTTTTTTTCCTGCTACAGAGCTCAGCGGTTGCTAGGAAACCTTTAACTAATTAGGAAGCCTAGGGAAGCATCTTTTCCAGCTGGGTAAAGGACCCATGGTATAATCCTCAGGGGAAGCCTCAGCTCCCAATTCTTCCATCAGTCAGGTACCGCAGACGGCTCCCTGACCTTAGTTCAAGGGTAGAAGGAGACTGTGGCTACTTAGAGCTCATGTTTACTTTCCATGAGATGGAAAGGACACCAAACCCCATCACTTGGGGAGCTATCCAACCTTTCCTTAGCAACCAGGATCTGGAAAGGAGATGTCTAGAGCAGTGTGCTCTTCAATGAGATAAGCCCTCAGACCCTGAAAGCCTCGTTGCTAGGTAACAGACATCCATAGCAACCAGCTTTCCATGGGTCCTCCTCAAGTGGGGAGTCTTGCTCTGTCTGTACAGTGGAGAATTTGAAGACCAGCCTTTTTTCATATGTGTACCTGAAATCTATTTCTCTCTACCTTTCTGCCAGAGACCTGTTCTTAGCAACCAGGACAGTAGATGACTTAAGTTTGGGTATCTGTCCCAGCAAAGACCAATAACCCTTAGGCCTCATGTACAGAACCAGATACACGGAGTTCCTTTTGTTGTATCTCAGTGCCCTTTCTACCCCTCCATCCCCAGGATGAGAAGTACTGGAGCCGGAGGTACAAGAACAATGAAGCAGCCAAAAGGTCGAGAGATGCAAGAAGACTCAAGGAGAACCAGATATCTGTGCGGGCAGCCTTCCTGGAGAAGGAAAACGCCCTGTTGCGGCAGGAGGTGGTGGCTGTGCGGCAGGAGCTGTCCCACTACCGTGCTGTGCTTTCACGATACCAGGCCCAGCACGGGACACTGTGAGGCCACCTCTGCCCTGCCAGGGCAGAGTCCTGTTCCTTACTCAGACTTACACCTGACACCCTCCTTCCTCCTTGTCCCATGGCCAGTGGTCTGGCCAGCTAGGTGACCCAGGAACGTCATGATGCAGACAAATACATTTATATTTTTAAGAAAAAGCTAGCCTTCCCCTACCTCCCTTGTGGGGGTGGGGAGGGTCCTGTGTGTGCTCTTAGCACGTCGGGGAACCCATCCATCCAACCGCCTCCATCAACACAATCCTGAATAAATCTTGAGAACCCGGGAGCCAGCTGTTGTGGCGGACAAAGCAACTACTGGCTCTTCTGACTCAAGGCTGCATCCAAGTGGGGTGCTGCTGCTATCCTTATAGGACCACAATAACTGAAAGGGATGTCAGATGGAAGGGGTGAAGGTCTAGAGGAAAGCAACACCTTTATTGCATAGACCTTTTCAATTGCTTTTTAAGACCAGGGACGGGGACACACAAGACACAGAACATCCCATCCCTAACTGGCCAGGGGAGAAACATTAGTGCAAATCTGGG